>NC_139981.1:10889735-11248972 GCF_963993115.1 Abramis brama
AGTTTTCGTTTACGAAAATAACCTTGGTACCAAATCAGTATATTAGATTGATTCCTTTAACTTTGATTAAACAAATGCAACATGAGACTTCTTTCAAAAACATAAAAAAAATCATACCGACCCCAAACATCTGACCTGTAGTGTTTTGTTTTGATAGTGACGGTAAAATTGGGGTGAAATGTGAGATTTCTGAAGTTGATCGGTGATACAAGGTCCTGTGAAAGTATGTCCTTTTTCCTCTCTCTTTTGCAGTCTTAGAGGCAACTTTGTTTACTTTCACTAGACAGAACTGCACTATGTTGTTGTGTTGGTGGTATCTTGGTGATGCAGTGCTGTAATGTGTGGTGGTAATCTCTGCTGCGGTCATTAGTGGTGCTGTAGGGAGGCTGTGAGATGTTAGATGTCTCAATCTTTCCTATGCTCTGTATATTGTTGTTCTGTTATATAAGAATCTCATGCTACAAAACATCTGTTCACAAGGGGTTGTTAACAGTGTGTATGTACTGTGTGTTTTCTTGACACACCTGCATGTGTATGCACATTGATGCATTTACTAGCAGGAAAGCCTGTAGAATGTAAAGATAGTCTTTAGGTGTGTTCGATATCGGCTGCGGCTGGATGTAACCAATCGGCGAGAGTAGCCGCGTGCAGGCGGGGAGGAGCTGCAAACGGAGACATGAAGTCGGACACTTTCTGGTTCCCGTAGTGACCGCTCATGTGGTGTTTGCATACTTTACCACAGCTGAAGTGAAATAAATACAATATTTGCCAAATAATACACAGATGTTTCAGAGACAATGAAGTGGAGTCTACTTTTTTTAATCAGTTTTAATTTGATAAACATGGCACAATATAACATCGCAACTACATGAAAAGAGTGTTTACTGTTATAAAAAAATGATTTGTGAGCTTTAAAGGAACTAAAGGTTTTCGAATAAACACGAAACACACGTGATCGTTGTCATGCGGTGAATCCGGCCCATCGTGGAACAGCTGTGTCGTCATCAGAGCTCGTGTAGCCCATTGCAGCCGCTCTTGAGAAGCTGCGCTGGCTGATTTCTCGGGCTACTCTCGAATCGCTCTCGCGGTACTTTGATGGCATACGTCACAGTCACGTGGCGTCGGCGCTGTATCAAGTCGGACAAAATTTCTAACCGGCATGCACTGCTTCAAGTCAGCCACCGATCGGTCTGCGCAGAGCTGCATGAAGTCGAACAAGCCTTGATTTCCCTTCCCTATCTGATTAACTGACCATGAGTGCGGCTAATTACTGAATTAAAGAGTGTGTAACGAGCCGAGAGTGTGTCCGATCTGGCAGCCTGGGAGAAACATATGCCACAGAGGTCATGTAACCTGGACAAACACGAACAGCTCAAAACACACAGATGTCTCAGTCAGTAAAAAGGTTTGGTTTACATAGTGCTTTGTGCTTTGTGCACTGCTGCTGTGGCTTTCACTTCTGATGAGTAAAATATCTCTGCACTGATATTAAATTCTGGTCGAAATTGCCATATTTCCTAAATCAATGAAAGATAATAAACTAAAAAACTAAAACAATTGTTTTAAATAGTAAAAGTGGATCATTTTAACAGTGTTAATAAATTATCAGTTCTTCTTGAGATTAAAGTGGATGTTAGATGCTGGCGAAGGTAAAATACACCTACTGTTCAAAAGTTTTTGAATTAAATTAATTAATACATTCATATGGATATGTTAAATTGATTTAAAGTGACAATAAAGACATTTATAATGTTGCAAAAGATTTCTGTTTTTAAATAAATGCTGCTTTTTTGAACTTTCTATTCATCAAAGAATCCAGAAAAATCATCACAGTTTCCAAAAAAATAAGAAAAATTAAGCAGCACAACCTAAAATGTGATAACATAATAATAAATGTTTCTTGAGCACCAAAATAGTATATTAGAATGATTTCTAAAGGATCATGTGACACTGAAGACTGGAGTAATGGCTACTTTGCTATCACAGGAATAAATTATATTTTTAAATATTTTAAAATAGAAAATGTACATTTTAAACTGTAATAATATATTACTATATTTTACTTATAATATTTAATATTTTACTAATATATAAATGAATATATATATATATAGAGAGAGAGAGAGAGAGAGAGAGAGAGAGATAATTGTCATGATATGGTTTTGTTTCATGTTCCTGTTTCATGTCTGTCATGTGATCCCCTGTTCTAGTCATGTGATCCAGCATGTGTTCTGTGTTCTGTTGTCATTGGTTCATTGTTTCATTGTTCACAGGTGTCCCTTGTCTTGTCATTAGTCCTTGTGTATTTAAACCGTCATGTTTGCCTTGTTCCTCGTCAAGTATTGTTTCCTGTTACCACTGTTGGTAAGCGTTTGCCATGCCATGCCATGCCATGCCATGCCATGCCATGCCATGCCATGCCATGTTCTGTAAATAAACTGCACTTGGGTTCTCTACAAACTTGCCTTCAGTGGACCAACACTTTTTTTACTGTATATTTGATCAAATAAATTCAGGCTTGGTGTGCATTAGATGTATCTTTCAAAAACATAAAAGAAAAAAGAAAAAACGTACTGCCCCAAATTTTTGTATGGTAGTGTAAATGTAAAAATAGAAGAAACGAGCATTATCAATTGAACATCCAATATTGATAAATTAAGTAATGCTTTATCTCTAATATCATCAATTAACTGGTGTGGTACGGATATATATTGTGCATCTCTAGAATAAAATATCAAATGACTAATAATCTTGTTATTAGTTTTAGGGTTGTGACATAATGTTTTATAATGGTATTAATGTACTCTGTGAATCTAATAGCTTTTGATGTTATTTTCAACTACCTTTATATATTTGTTTTTTAAATTTATTTGCATGTGTGCTTTTCAGCATGTGACGAGTGGACAGTTCTTCCAAAACCCAGTCTTCATCGTGATGTCAACCGTTTTGGACACACAGCTGTTGTCAGTAATGGGTAAGTTCTTGATGTGGACTTTTTCCATTCACTGATACCATCAGTATATGTGCTCTTCCTGTTCCCAGGTTGTTCTTTTTTCCACTAAATTTAATTTAGTTAAACAAATCATCATGGGTCGGGGGGAAATCAAATGTGTGGCCTTATCCTCTCATTTCCTTTGGAAAATTGTTTTGGCAATACAAATGGGTCGAAATACAGAAAAGGTCTGTTTTCTCTTCCACTCAGCTCAATGTACGTTTTTGGTGGTTTCTCTGGTGTGATTCTGAACGATGTGCTGGTGTATAAGCCTGCCAGCTGTGAGGCCTTCCTGGAGGTGGATCTTTGTCAGAGCGCTGGTCCTGGTGTTCGCTGCGTCTGGATCAAAGAACGCTGTGTACCCTGGGACTCCAGCCATGCTAATGACAGTGTGCCTGCCTCCTTCTGCCCTGCGCGCACCAGTAAGAACCTATCATTTTAAAAGCTTATGTTAAACACCGGCTACACAGAATTACTTTTATGGTCATTTATGGAGCTGTTTTTGAGTATTTTCACCATACATTCACATTGAATTAATTTCTTATTCACAGGAGTCAGTAAAAGTGGGTCTTGCATAGGGCTGGGCGATATGGCCAAAAAAAAAGATCACAATATTTTTTTATATGAGTCGATATCGATGATTATCACGATAAATGTCAAATCTTTATTTCTTTAAAGTTTAAAGGCAGATTTTTGCTCCTAAGTGAAAGTTGTAGAAACCAGAGCATTAATTGTGGTTTTAAACTACTCTTTATTGTCAGAACATATCATGACAGACACTTGCCAAACAGGTGAACATTTCACAAATCTGAGGTAGAACATTCAAACATTTGTCAATTTTCCTTAACAAAATTCATATCTTAATAGAAAAATTAATTTCTTAGTTTCTGCATGTGCTAATTTTTATTTGGTAAAATGTGATATTCTGACTGTTTGAGTTTTATTAAAATTAACCATTGGTCATCCAGTATCATGCATTTAGATCATTATAACCACAGATAAAACCAGGCATAGCCTATAGCTCCTCACTATCATGGCAAAATGTAACTTTGTTTTCTATGGTATTTGTATGAAAAACAGTAGCCTAAATGCATTATTAAATACTGTAATTATATTCCATTAGTCCTTTAATACATTGTCTACATTAATAATATAATACAATTCAATAGGTATATCCCACATTTCATGGTGCAGTTAATATTACTAAGCTAACGTTACAGTAAATCCATGGTAAATGATGGGAATTTGTAGACGGAAAAGCCTTCTGACTGTATTGTTGCGCACAGTGTTTCTCCTGTTTGTCAGCGCCGTTTCATCTGCCTTTAAACTGGTTTAAATCAAGGAGACATTTGTGTTCTTTGCTGAATTCAAGCGCTTCTCACTGGATCTCATGACCGAGACCAATCAGAGTAAACGCATCTGTTCTAGTGAGCTTGCGCTGCGCTGCCGTTTGGACTTTGAGCTGAGCGGATACATGGTCCGTGTTAGGGCTGCACGATACTGGGAAAATATGCGATATTGTTGTTGAGTATTGCGATAACGATATTTCTTGCGATATAACATTTCCCTAGAGAAATGCTATTTTTATTTTAAAAAATGTAATCATTTATATATGTAATGATCATACTAAAATAATCAGGCTAATAGATATTCTTTTGATCTTCAGAAGAATATCTCAGTTTTTTCATAAGGAGTTAATGTTACACATGCAACACTTTGATTAATGGTTGTCTGTGAGACTCTGTTATTGTTACTTGGCATTTCGTTAGCAGTTTTGGTAGATTTGGGCTTACACTTTTTGAAGTCTTCATATAGCTCCCTGTGGTTGCGTTCCAGATGACTGTGGAGATTAGTTTCCTCTCGACGTGGCCAAAATTTTTCGGCACGACTTAGTGACACCGTCACTTTATGTTCACATATCGCGTTTTTTGCGCGTGCAAATTCGTTATTTCAAATGCAGGCGCTCAAAATGGAAGCACATTTTTCCAGGCCCGCCTATGCCGCGACGAGATGAGAACATCTCAACTTTTCAGAATTCCGCAAGCTCACGCAGGTCATGGTTGCATAGCAACGACAGACGCAAGCGCTTGTGGAAAGGAGGAGATAGAAAGAAAACGCTTTCCATGCATTTTTAGACGCGATATGTGAACGGCCCCTTACACAGTACCTGCATTTATGACACGTCTTCTCTATTGAAGCCAAAATATTGCCATATTTCAGACGTACAGTTCTTTTTAGGCACATGTTCTTCGCTGTTGTCATTTTCCTCGCTTGTCTTTACTCCCGCCATTAGTTTTATTTTCCACTCTCTGCTCTGAGCCACTAGGTTCCCCTTTGGGCCCGATCTAGCCAATAGCATAATAGCACCTACTAGGGAGGCGGGTATAAAGATAGTAAGGCCCCATTTGATTGGTCGAATTTGGATAAACAACCTATGCATGCATCACACAAATGCTTGGCAGATAAAATAAATGCAATTTATCGCACCTCTCTGCGATATGGATATCGCATATACTATTGTCGCGGTAACGATAATTTTTCGATATATATTGTGCAGCCCTAGTCTGTGTGGCGCGTGGTTCAAATGAGTTTCGTTCCGCTTTTGGCGCATAAACATCATCGAACATTTATTGATCTCTTGATATCGTTTCATCGAGAAAAATTATATCGCAATAATTATCGTTATCGTTTTATCGCCCAGCCCTAGTCTTGCACGTCACAGAACCCTGAAGGGGTGTGTTTTGTGGTACAGGTTGACTACATTATTTCCACCTAAAACAAGGATATTTGACAAATAAATGAATAAAAGCACAACATTTCGGGAAACTAGGTGCCTGGACTTTTAAGTAGTTTAGTAGTCATTATACAAAAATATTTGACCACAGAGTACTGTGATTGACCAATCAGTATCGAGAATTTCAGCGGGCCATATAATAAGATAAATGAGGTGCCAGTACACCCTACTATTTAAAAGTTTTGGTTCAGTAAGATTTTGTTTTTAAATTAATATTTTTATTCAGCAAGGATGTTTTTAATGTTACAAAATATTGCTATTTAAAAAAAAAAAAAAAAACTTTCACGATATTCACAATGCACTTCTGATGAACCTGACATTGCTTTTTAAATTTTAAATTAGCCTTTTTTTTGTATAATTGTATTAATATTACTGAATTTAAAAAATACAAGCCAATAAAATAAAATAACCACAATTTGATTGAAAGTTACACTAAAATTGGACAAAATAAATTAATATTAAAGGTGCCTTGTGTAAAAATAAATAAATTCATACTCCACATTCCATACCAGATGGGGGCAGTATACCTCCAGAAAGTGAGTTGGTCTACTCTAGAGTATGAATATCTTCAAGCTACTCCCCTTCACCTTTACCAGTGAATATGTTCATATTCGTTTTGTTCATATTACATTTTTATTGTTAGTTTGAATTACATTAATTTGACAGACAGCATTCGCTGATGTTGACCAAGCTAGCGCCAACATAACCAGAGCTTCCAACTCTCACGCATTCACCGTGAGACACACGCAAACACTTTTCACACGCTCTCACACCACACATCAATTTTCTCACGCACAGAAAAATCGCGAAGCAAAGAGGACACGGAGACCGACAGACTAGACAGAGCAGGTTAGTTATGATATAAAAAAAATCTCAGCTCTCAGATTCTGTCAATTTTATTACGCAATTCAAACAATAAATACCGTTTTGGCGCTTGTAAATGTTACACGACAGATCCCTAGCGCATGTGAACCGATCATCTCTACTAGCTAATAGTAAAAAAATCACGAACACTGAAAGATACAGTAACGTTAGGCTACAACTTACCAAAATGTATTCCTCATACATAATAAACCAATAGACCAATCAGTGTTTTTTATCAGCGTGAAGAGGTCAATAACACAGCTGGAGAACAATGTCAGATTTACCTCAGGAAAGCCATTTAATATAGCTACATAATATAGGTCACGTAGTTGGCAAGAAAAAAAGAGCAATAGAGATTGTGCTATGTGTACTATATTACAATACTGTATTTTATGAACGTTATATACGTTTATCGAACAGCCTTCGATACATTTCTATGTTATAACTTCCCGAAAATCTACACAAACATATAAAACAAACTTCTAACGAAATACTAACAGCATCTTACTTACCAATCCAAAAGAAATGTTGCAAGTTCGAAGTCAAACCTCATTTTTTTCATGTCCATTAGTTGTCTCCAGCGATGGAAAGCAGTGCCAATGTTTACTCTGGTTCTGTTCCTTTTTTATCAGATTTTATTTGAATGTAGTAGTGGGGCTGTAGGCTACTTTCCACACGATTGACATCAGGTTCAAGTACGCCCACAAGCCGTGCGAGTTATTCGTGTATTGCATGTTTGGCTGGTGGTTATGTTGCCGGCATACCGCCTCCCATGGCCGAAACTGGTATTACGACACCTGTCGGGCCGTGGCTAGTAATGCTAATTCAGGTTGATATCTCTGCAGCACTATAACTTGACATTTTTTTAATGACATCATCGCCCTTATGCAATTGAGCAATTGAGCGGAGTGCATGTGCATGTGCATAGAGAGGAAAATTGAGAGGAGAGTCACACCGTGCAGTGATAACAGCTAGAGTGAGAATGAAACCTGAGCGCTGAACACTGAGGGGCGGAGTGGGGCGGCATAGTTTTTCGGCTCATATTTTCAGCTGTTTTTCTCTCTCGGCCAATAACAGAAAATGACATTTTCGGACGACTGAAATTTCGGTGCATCCCTAACATTTCACAATATTAATGTTTCTATATATATGTATATGTATATGTATATGTGTGTATATATATATATATATATATATATATATATATATATATATATATATATATATATATATATATATATAATAGTTAATAGTTTTGTAATTTATAAAATGCAAGTGTTATAAATGTTTACACATCCTTTCATCTTGTGGGAATATCTATACACCTGGTCTACTATCCTACACAACCATCGCAGTGGGGTGAAGTTCACTTTACATCTCATTCAATTGAGTTGGACCATTAGCTCTGCATGTCAAACACACACCTGGAGAGTATTTTTCCTTTCAATAAATCCTCTGTCAGGAGATTATTGTTAAGCCACAAATAATCCTTTTTACACTTGATACATTGCGGGTTTTATATGCAGAGCCACTCACATGTTCTGCTTTACCTTGATGGCGTTCTGCCTGTTTTCCACTGGGTAAATCCTGCCTGACTGTGGGAAATGCCTGTTGATAATTGACTGAACAAAAGGTCAGTCGGCGCATAATAATCTCATAGCGATGTAATTATGATTGCGATGAAACTAATCTCCAGCGATTGTGGACACAGATGTTTTTTTCTGTGGGCAAAACTGGACCTGAGAGGATTACTGCAATTACCGCATTGAGTTTGGTGTTCTATCAGAGGTGGATTGGACTTTAATTAAGTAATGGAATGACACACAAGTTCATGATGGATTATCCTGTATTGTGTGCATCTCAGAGACCTGCAATCATGCAGTTTATCATTGTACATAGGCACTCTTTGGGTGGTTGCTCTCTGTGTATACCTGTACACAATAAAATCTGGACTTTTTTTTCTATACACTATGTATGTTCCTGATATTATGTATTATGTGTGTGTATGTAATATATACTACTACACTTTCATTCAAAAGTTTGTGATTTGGAAGACTTTAGGCCAATTCTCACTATTAACTAACTATTAACTATGACTTTCGCCTCACACTCCTAATTACTGCTTATTAATAGTTAGTAAGGTAGTTGTTAAGTTTAGATATTAAGTAGGATTAAGGGATGTAGAATATGATCATGCAGAATAAGGCATTAATATGTGCTTTAAAAGTTACTAATAAATAACCAATGTCCTAGTAATATGCATGCTAATAAGCAACTAGTTAATAGTGAGAATTGGATTTGAAACTAGTGTTACCAAAAATTCAAAAGAACAGTGTTTATTTGAAGTAATAGAAATATTTTGTAACATTATAAATGCCTTTACTGTCATCATTTACTTTTTATCAATTTAAAAAAAAAAAAAACGGACCCCAAACTTTTGAAAGGTAGCATAAATAACGGACCCCAAACTTTTGAAAGGTAGCATAAATAACGGACCCCAAACTTTTGAAAGGTAGCATAAATAACGGACCCCAAACTTTTGAAAGGTAGCATATCTAAAATATTTTATGTTTTATTTTTTAACACATTCACATCTTTTTTCAGAGATCATAATGTTAATCAGGGGCGTCAGTTGGGTATGGTTGCTGCCATACCTTGGTTGCCTAGTAAATTAGTTTTAAATAATTAAAAAAAAATACTAATACAGAAAGAATAATACATTGACTTGGTTGTACTGTTATAGGCCTACATTATTTGCTCTAATGTTCACGCAAGAACTGTCATTCTGTTATACACACATACTCTTTGTTTAAACTACTCTACTCGTTTAAAGCCTTGTGTTTTGTTATAATATATATATATATATATATATATATATATATATATATATATATGCTGCGCACTTGCATGAATGTACACAGGACTGCAATGGCTGAGGCTGGATATATATTAAATGGAAATGTGCAAGCAGGACATTTTTTTTCTTTCGAAAAAAGGTAATAAGGCTTTAAAACAATATCAATTTGAGTAGGCCTAAATAATTAGTGAATTGGCATTTTTTGTGTGTTAACTGTTAAGGGGGTACATTTTTTCACTCATATTTCCTTTCTCCCATCCTTCTGGATTTTCTCATTGTTTATCCTTTGAAATGGTTCCAGACAAAAGCCAGTTCCCGTGTGACGTCTCTTTCCCAGAAATAATGATAAAAATGATAAAACAAACCAATAAACAGAAAACATCCTCCCAAAAAGAAAAGAACAGGAAAAACAGTACTTATGTGTATTATGGTTATTCATGTCTGAAATAAACTAATTCACAGTCAGGACAAATGTTTTTTTCTCTGTCCTTGGCTCTTCCCCTCAATTTTCTGGTTTTAATTTCGCTGTGCCCTGTCCATGGCCACCTCCGCTGTTCAACTTTAGCCCTTACCCATGTGTCATTGCACACACTCATTTTTCACCACAGTTGTGAAGTGTTTCACCTTGAGAGCTCTGAGTCAGACCCTTGTTACCTCCAATTTTTGTTTTATGCTAATTAGTAGATATTTTCCTTGTCTCTGATTCTAGTTTTTTTAAACCATAGATGGAGCTGGTAAGCAGTGTCAGCAGTTTTCTGACTGTGCTTCCTGTACGGCCAACACCAATGACTGCCAATGGTGCGAAGACAAGAAATGCATCTCTTCTTCAAGCAACTGCACTGTGGTATGTCAAACAGAGGCATAACTATTAAATAGATTTAAAAGCATTTATAGCAATTAAAAATAACATTTCTTTTTGCCGTGTCATGTTTTCTCTTCATTCAGCTTACAATTGAGCTTGCCCGCCACCCTCGAGGTCCCCTGTACCTCAACCCTCCCCCTGCCATGCTGTCTGATCACCAGCTTTCTATTTGGAGACCCGGTCTGCGCAAAACCGGCCAGGTATGCAGTAATATATCTTATGATAAGATTGATTGGCTTAGAGAATTAGCACCTGTAACTTCTTGATTTCACTTGTTTCTTCCTCATATAAATGTTAAAAAATACAACACAAAGTTGTACAAAACTTGAAAAATTGAAAAAATATAACCAGAGTATTTTACAAATATCTCTTTTCCATCCTCTTGATTTTTAGTCTGTGAAGAACTATACCAAATGCAGTGTTCGAGGTGAGCAGGTTTGTACCAAACTGGCGAACTGCAGGAGTTGCTCGCTTAACATCAACTGTCAGTGGGAACCACAACAGCAGGAATGTCATGCTCTGCCTGGTGAGCTGAAGGATGGATGGATGGATGGACGGACGGACGGACGGACAGACAGACAGAATGACAGAGCATATGCATGTCCATATAAACAATGAAACAGTGATCAAAGTAGACATTTCTTCTGTTTAACTGTTACAACTTTAGGTCATGTCTAGGGTAGAGGTCTTCAACCCTGCTCCTGGAGACCCACTGTCCTGCAAAATTTATTTCCAAACAGCTTCAACAGTTGATCAGTTCTGTTTGATTAGGTTTGGAGCCAAACTCTGCAGGACAGTGAGTCCCCAGGAGCTAGGTTGAAGACCTCTGGTCTAGGGTATAGGTGCAACATCTAACATGATAATATTTGAGTGTGTTTGGTTGGCAGAAACATAAGATAAAAAGACAAATATGATGCAGAGAATGTATTGTATACATTTGAGAAAAGAATACGGAATTAGAAGTATAAAGAATAATACAAATATGTGTGCCTAATACAGCTCAAAAACTCTGAACTGTACAAGGTTATCATTTATGACATGTTTTTTTGTAAGAAATTAAACAAGGACATATTAAATTGATCAAAAGTGACAGTGAAGACATTTATAATGATACAAAAGACTTAAAAACAAATAAATGATGTTCTTTTGAACTTTCTGTTTATCAAAGATTCCTGAAAAAAAACATATCATGATTTCCACAAAAATATTAAGCTGCATAGTCATTTTCAACTGTTATAATTATATATGAAATGTTTCTTGAGCACCAAATCAGCATATTAGAAAGGATCATGTGACACTAAAGACTGGAGTAATGATGCTGAAAATTCAGCCCTGCCATCACACAAATAAATTCCAAGATTTTGGAAAGGGTAAAGTTAGGAAAACGTCTAAAATAGTTTTGAGCAAATAATAGTTTGTGTGTCTCAGACGCAGAAACAATGGAAATGCATTTCCACACTCTGAGGGCATCTCTACCTATTTGATCTGATCTAGTTTGAGAGCAGGAAGTGATGCTGTTGTCTGATGTATTATTAACATTCTTTTGTCTCCCTTGGGAAGAAATTCTTCTCTACAGGCCCACACATTGTACCTATGCTCAACATTTTCCAGTCTGCAGTAAAGATGCGCACACACACACACACACACACACACACACACACACACACACACACACACACACTCCATGGGGACATTCCATAGACTTTTTATATTGTGCAAATTGTATATTCTGTCCCCTAACCCTACCCCCTAAACCTACGCAATCACAGAAAACTTTCTGCATTTTTACATTTTCAAAAAACATCGCTTAGTATGATTTATAAGCTATTTTCCTCATGGGGACCAAAAAATGTCCCCACAAGGACAAGGATTTCAGATATTGACATCTTTGTGGGGTGGCATTTTTTGTCCCCATAAAGTAGGGTTTACTAGGACCACACACATGCACACACATGTTTGTTTCACTATATTATTGAGGAAATTGCATAGATTTCTTTAAAAAATAGGTTAATGATATGTTCTATTACCTAACCAACCTCTACCCCGGTGTGTTTGGTTAATGGAGCAGAGATAAAGGGGCAGAGTGACCGAGGTGGTACATTCAGGGTTTGAGCTGGTCATTCTCCCACAGTCTCTCTGTGTCCGATATCAGGATATTCTCAAGGACATGAGCTAGAAAGTTCACTGCTCAGCTGTCAAATGTCTGACTGATAGCTCAATTTGAAAGCATACATACACGCACGGACAACTTTGTCTGAAAAGGACATCAACTCTGTAGTGAAGACATGAGTATATCCAACCATGGAAAATGGAGACCTTTGGAGCTGGATGGTACATCACACTGAGTTCTGACCTCAACCAGAAGGCCAATTACAAGTGCAGTAATTATTCAAGTTTGCTGAGCTATTTATCCATTTATGGCTGAGCAGCCTAGTCAAAGAATCCAGAGTTTATTGTTCTTTTTCCCTTTTCTGCACTTTTCTCTCTTCGTCAGATGACAGCCTTTATCTTGGATTATAATCAGCTGCATTTTTACAAAATATACCCTTGAAATGAAAGGGACAATGGTTATTTTACGCTATGTTTAGTACTGTGTGGTTTTATAATTGACTATGACTGTGTGCATTTCCTTTTGTTTTGCTTTTCAGGAAATTGAGGGGTTTGTCTTAGTGTGGGTGTTTGTGGTTAACCATCATCATGGTAAATTATTCATGTGCTGCTCACTGTAATAAGTTCAAACCCCAAGGGTAACATGTTTCTTAATTTCATAATGTAGTTTTACTTGCACTACTGTTCAACAGTCGATAAGATAAAAAAAATAATAATAATTGAAAGAAGTTTCTTATACTCACCAACGATACATTTATTTGATCAAAAACACCTTAAAAACTGTAATATTGTGAAATATTATTACAATTTAAATTAAAGGTTTTCTATTTTAAAGCTGAATTTTTAGCAGCCATTACTCCAGTCTTCAGTGTCACATGATCCTTAAAAAAAATATTCTAATATGCTGATTTGGTGCTCATTTCTTACATTTCTTATTATTCTTATTGTGATGCTTAATGGTTTTGTGGAAACTGATCATCTTTTTTCAGGATTCTTTGAAGAATGGAAAGTTCAAAAGAGCTGCATTTATTTAAAAAAAAATCTTTTGCAACATTATAAATGTCTTTAATAATATCCATATGAATGTATTAATTAATTTAATAAAAAGAAATTTGACACAGTATTGTCAAATTTCTTCAAATATATCTTGTTTTTCGCTGTATAATACGCAGAAAGCTCCTTTTATCAATATCCTGATCAGAATGATTTGTTTGCGGTGTTCAGATGTCTTGTGTGAGTGAAGCCTAGTTTAAATAGAAGCCTTGTTTTATCCTGGATTTTGCTGCTTTTTTACAGCACACTTGTGTGGAGAGGACTGGAGTCAGATTGGAGATGCATGTCTGAGGCTGAATGCCAGTAAGGAGAGTTATGATAATGCCCAGCACTACTGTAAGAACCTGGATGGCAACATTGCATCTCTAACCTCAGCCAGGCAGGTAGACTTCATACTGGATGAGCTGCAGAAGTATCAGCTGCATGGGAGGGTGAGTCAAGTATAATCACTAGCCTTTGTGTGGAGGTTTACATTGATTTGTCTTGGTAATGGTTGGGTACTGTGTAGAACACAGTCAAAACTGTTAAGTTTTTCTGATGCATATCGATTAGCAGTGTTGGGGTAACACATTACAAGTAATCAGATAACTTTTCAAGTAACTGGTAATGTAATGCACTACTTTTAAATTGACAACAAAATATCTGAGTTACTTTTTCAAATAAGTAACTCAAGTTACTTTGTTTTTTCCATTTATTCTGACCTCTCTTGTCCCCATGTTGAGAGAAATCGTAAGTTGCAGAGGTGTTGTGTGTGCTGTGTGATGCTTATTGTAGTTCTAGACTAAATGTGAACATGCATTTACTCATCTCACTTGCACAAAAACAGATTCAGTATTCTTCAAAATGAATAAAAACAGTGCAATGCAAACTCAGAATATTATGCAAACCTGCAATAATTAAATAAATTGATTGCAAGTATACAGTATTTGCCCTGCACTGCTCTGAATCCCATTTTAAAGTGATTCTTTAAACGTTTAAGAATGTACAATTTACTTGGCAAGTCCAGATGTAATGCTAGATGTTTCGGTGTGTGTAAGTTTGTTTCTAAATGTAGGTAAAGCTTAAACACTCAACTTTACATGTCAGAAAACCTTACTCATGCCTTCAGTTAAAAGCTATTCAGTTAAAGCTAGTCCCCCCGGTGCTGTGGTGTAAATATTTGTCATGTGTTAATTAAAAGGAAAGGAGTGACTCTCTTCATAATCCGCTCCCTTGCTGATTGAGGCGTGAGCCTCAGTGTTTAAGCAGCTTTTGTCCTTTGAAGATTAACACGGTTTTCTAAAGGACCCACCTTTGATGTGAAAAAGATTCACATGCGACGGTTTCTCAGTTGCCACTATTTTTTCTCTATTCTGTCACTCACACAGACAGTCACACTCACTCCCTGTGGCTGCACAAACTCACAGGAGATCTTAAACCTTTTAAAACCTTTTAATCAAAGCACACAAGACCTTTTCATACAGGGAAGTTGTTAATTTGAAGGGGTTGGGGTATGTCAAATTCAGTTTGTTTTGCCTTGAATTCATAATTAAACTGTGCATTGGCCTTTGCCTTCCCTTAAAGAAGAGAGAAAAGAGAGAAAAAGAAAAAAAGTGTTTTTATAAAACTATAGCATGTGTTAAACAGAGTAGACAGTCATATTAGCCATCAAATGTCAAGGTGCTCTGAATGAATGTCCAGCTGGAAGTCTGCAAAATCAAGTTCAAATAGAGTTCAAATAGAGGTGTATGAAGATGAATGCTTTTTTTATTTTACTGTTTTTTTTATTTGACTTGCATCTGCAAATATGTCAGTCTGTTTATTGTTTAACTTCAGACCTCTTTCTGTTCTTTACTCTAATGTTCATAATCAGAGTATTTATGGACACTGCATTGCATCTGTGTTCAAAGTGACTTTAATGCATTTAAACATGTTAGATATGTGGCTCACTCAAATTTCAGTACCTAGCAAACAGAAACGGGTGCAAAAAATTTGTTTTTATTTATTAATTAATTTATTGTAAATGTATGTATTTATCTTTTAAGAATCATGATAAATATTAATAATAACATGTTTCTGCATTAGTTGCAGCACCTGACTTTGATTTCGACAAAGAAATGTTCTTCAAATAATAATAATGAGCAATGAAGCGGTTTTGTTTCCAAGGAATAATATGAAAATATATGTAAATATGGTTTTCTTTTCAAGAATTTCATTCTTTTATTGAGGCTTTTTTTCTTCTTCTAAATGAATATCAAATTGAATTTTAGATCTGAAATTAAAACCAAGCTCATCATAGAAGAGGTCTATTCAGGTCACTGTATGAATTTAAATTAAATAATTTAAATTAAATTACATTTTTAATTAAACTTTTTTAGTTTTGAAAAAAAAATCTATAGATCCAGACAAAAATTTGCTTCATGCCATTAACCCATAATTATGCTAGTTTTGTCTAACCCTGGTTGGACATGTTTTGTATGTTTTCAAGATTTAATCTAATAATTTTCCCTAACTGACTATTTTTTAACCCATCCCTATGTGGATGTTACATGTATATATTTCTCTCTTGCAGAAACTTACTCCCTGGGTGGGTCTAAGGAAGATAAATGTTTCATACTGGGGATGGGAGGACACGTCTCCCTTCACTGCCAGCACTCTGCAGTGGTTACCAGGGGAGCCAAGTGATTCAGGTTTTTGTGCGTACCTGGAAAGAGCTGAGGTAGCCGGACTCAAAGCCAAACCCTGCACTGCCAACACTGAGGGGCTGATCTGTGAGAAGCCAGTTGGTGAGAAAAGTTTTAGTATATTTTTTTGTTTTTTTTTGCTATGTTTCTTTGTAACATGAACCTGGAGGTGATTCAACGCCTGCTCTGTGGTGGATGCTGCTCTTACACATCAGACCCAAACTGAATCAGCTCCCACTGAAAACTCCACAGGGTTCTTGAAGAATTGGGAAGTCTGGAAGTAGACTTTTATTAATATATTTTGTCTTAATTTGATAATGCTTTCAGTTAATAGTTCTGTTGTATTATTCTCAGCTCTGTTAACATAAACTTTGTTTAATGCCTATTCCACGGAATTCTGCAGATTTTCCCTTATATTTTATGCAGATTTAGTCTGGGCTTGCCCTGGCTTTTTGTGTCACATATGTCAAGGTGATTTGGTGTCTGCATCTGCCATAACATTCTTTTCCATATAGTGTTATTCCATATTTGTACAGTGAGGAAAATAAGTATTTGAACACCCTGCTATTTTGCAAGTTCTCCCACTTGGAAATCATGGAGGGGTCTGAAATTGTCATCGTAGGTGCATGTCCACTGTGAGAGACATAATCTAAAAAAAAAAATCCAGAAATCACAATATATGATTTTTTAACTATTTATTTGCATGATACAGCTGCAAATAAGTATTTGAACACCTGTCTATCAGCTAGAATTCTGACCCTCAAAGACCTGTTAGTCTGCCTTTAAAATGTCCACCTCCACTCCATTTATTATCCTAAATTAGATGCACCTGTTTGAGGTCGTTAGCTGCATAAAGACACCTGTCCACCCCATACAATCAGTAAGAATCCAACTACTAACATGGCCAAGACCAAAGAGCTGTCCAAAGACACTAGAGACAAAATTGTACACCTCCACAAGGCTGGAAAGGGCTACGGGGAAATTGCCAAGCAGCTTGGTGAAAAAAGGTCCACTGTTGGAGCAATCATTAGAAAATGGAAGAAGCTAAACATGACTGTCAATCTCCGTCGGACTGGGGCTCCATGCAAGATCTCACCTCGTGGGGTCTCAATGATCCTAAGAAAGGTGAGAAATCAGCCCAGAACTACACGGGGGGAGCTGGTCAATGACCTGAAAAGAGCTGGGACCACCGTTTCCAAGGTTACTGTTGGTAATACACTAAGACGTCATGGTTTGAAATCATGCATGGCACGGAAGGTTCCCCTGCTTAAACCAGCACATGGCAAGGCCCGTCTTAAGTTTGCCAATGACCATTTGGATGATCCAGAGGAGTCATGGGAGAAAGTCATGTGGTCAGATGAGACCAAAATAGAACTTTTTGGTCATAATTTCACTAAACGTGTTTGGAGGAAGAAGAATGATGAGTACCATCCCAAGAACACCATCCCTACTGTGAAGCATGGGGGTGGTAGCATCATGCTTTGGGGGTGTTTTTCTGCACATTGGACAGGGCGACTGCACTGTATTAAGGAGAGGATGTATTGCGAGATTTTGGGGAACAACCTACTTCCCTCAGTTAGAGCATTGAAGATGGGTCGAGGCTGGGTTTTCCAACATGACAATGACCCGAAGCACACAGCCAGGATAACCAAGGAGTGGCTCTGTAAGAAGCATATCAAGGTTCTGGCGTGGCCTAGCCAGTCTCCAGACCTACAGTGAGGAAAATAAGTATTTGAACACCCTGCTATTTTGCAAGTTCTCCCACTTAGAAATCATGGAGGGGTCTGAAATTGTCATCGTAGGTGCATGTCCACTGTGAGAGACCTAATCTAAAAAAAAAAAATCCAGAAATCACAATGTATGAATTTTTTAACTATTTATTTGTATGATACAGCTGCAAATAAGTATTTGAACACCTGAGAAAATCAATGTTAATATTTGGTACAGTAGCCTTTGTTTGCAATTACAGAGGTCAAACGTTTCCTGTAGTTTTTCACCAGGTTTGCACACACTGCAGGAGGGATTTTAGCCCACTCCTCCACACAGATCTTCTCTAGATCAGTCAGGTTTCTGGGCTGTCGCTGAGAAACACGGAGTTTGAGCTCCCTCCAAAGATTCTTTATTGGGTTTAGGTCTGGAGACTGGCTAGGCCACGCCAGAACCTTGATATGCTTCTTACAGAGCCACTCCTTGGTTATCCTGGCTGTGTGCTTCGGGTCATTGTCATGTTGGAAGACCCAGCCTCGACCCATCTTCAATGCTCTAACTGAGGGAAGGAGGTTGTTCCACAAAATCTCGCAATACATGGCCCCGGTCATCCTCTCCTTAATACAGTGCAGTCGCCCTGTCCCATGTGCAGAAAAACACCCCCAAAGCATGATGCTACCACCCCCATGCTTCACAGTAGGGATGGTGTTCTTGGGATGGTACTCATCATTCTTCTTCCTCCAAACACGTTTAGTGGAATTATGACCAAAAAGTTCTATTTTGGTCTCATCTGACCACATGACTTTCTCCCATGACTCCTCTGGATCATCCAAATGGTCATTGGCAAACTTAAGACGGGCCTTGCCATGTGCTGGTTTAAGCAGGGGAACCTTCCGTGCCATGCATGATTTTTAAACCATGACGTCTTAGTGTATTACCAACAGTAACCTTGGAAACGGTGGTCCCAGCTCTTTTCAGGTCATTGACCAGCTCCTCCCGTGTAGTTCTGGGCTGATTTCTCACCTTTCTTAGGATCATTGAGACCCCACGAGGTGAGATCTTGCATGGAGCCCCAGTCCGAGGGAGATTGACAGTCATGTTTAGCTTCTTCCATTTTCTAATGATTGCTCCAACAGTGGACCTTTTTTCACCAAGCTGCTTGGCAATTTCCCCGTAGCCCTTTCCAGCCTTGTGGAGGTGTACAATTTTGTCTCTAGTGTCTTTGGACAGCTCTTTGGTCTTGGCCTTGTTAGTAGTTGGATACTTACTGATTGTATGGGGTGGACAGGTGTCTTTATGCAGCTAACGACCTCAAACAGGTGCATCTAATTTAGGATAATAAATGGAGTGGAGGTGGACATTTTAAAGGCAGACTAACAGGTCTTTGAGGGTCAGAATTCTAGCTGATAGACAGGTGTTCAAATACTTATTTGCAGCTGTATCATACAAATAAATAGTTAAAAAATCATATATTGTGATTTCTGATTTTTTTTTCCGATTATGTCTCTCACAGTGGACATGCACCTACGATGACAATTTCAGACCCCTCCATGATTTCCAAGTGGGAGAACTTGCAAAATAGCAGGGTGTTCAAATACTTATTTTCCTCACTGTAAATGAGCAGAGCTGTTGTATACTCTCTCACATCCTCTGTTTCCTTGGCGCTGTATGTTTTTTGGACCTGTTTGAAACTCTAGAAAAGAGACTCAGAGGAAGCACAAATTAGGCCTTGAACAAGATTTGGACCCCCTTCAGACACATGCAAAGAGCATAAAGAATGAATGTCAACTCGTCCTCCCCTCATCTCTGTGTTTATTCTGCTCATTTTCATTTCTTATTTATGTTCTTCTGCTCATTGAGCTCATTTCAATTGTTTCTCTTACTCTACAGGAGGTAACAAACCAGATTTTTGAGGCAATGTGTATAGACATTGTCATTATCATGAATATAATAAACATTGTTAGTAACATATTTTAAGTGTGATAAAAATGCAGAACTACAGTATTATTATAGCTATAGAGTATATTACAATACATAATTGGAGTGGGGTGCAAAACTCTTAGACCACATTGAAATGTGGGATTCAAAATCAAATTTTAACCTTGAAATAAGCAAAGTGTGACATATATTGGACACATTAAAACTTGAATGAATTTTTATGATGTAAAATAAAATAATAAATGTTTAAGGTTCTGTTTCTCGGTTGTACAGTCACATTGATTGTGTGACTGTACAGATGTTCTTGCTTCCATTAAAGCATTAGATGCTCTTTGAATCATTCTCAAAACAGATTGGATAACTTGATCACAAGGTTTTACACAAAGTTGTGGAGATCATACTAGTGTTCTTATTCATAAAACTATTAAAAATAATTTGCATTAATTGAAATGAGGCTAAAATAAAATATAAATATTTGATAGTAAACTTACACAGAGAGAGAGAGCAATTAAAGCAAAATAAAAAAACTACAAAAAGACAAAAACGCACAACAAAATTACTAAAACAAACAAAAATAAAATTAAAAAATAAATAAAGGCTAATTCAAAATATAAATAAATAGTATTGGTTTCACTTTATGTTGATGTTCATTTTATTACATTCTGTTAACTATAAGTAATGTTGCACCTACATGTCATTAGGGTTGCTGTTAGGATTAGAATAAGTTGACAATGTAGTTGCAAAGTTACTTATAATCAGTAGAATGTCTGTTGGGGGACCATCACAATATTACATTAGTAGACTGTCTGCGTAATATCTGCTAACACCTTATTATAAGGTGTTAGCAGATATTAGTTAGCAGATATTAAGCAGACAGTCTACTAATAGAGTTAGTTGACACATAGGTGCAGCGTTACTTATTGTCAACAGTGTTCAAAAGGGACCATCAGAATAAAATGTTACCATAGTATTAAATAGTTTTAAAATATATTAAAATAGTATTAAAATATCACTGAATCATGTAGCTCTATAAATAAAAAGCTGGCCATAAGATCTGAAACTTTTGGACCCTACTGTATCTTATCAGGAAATTGTATTGTCATTTTGAGTTGTTATTTGCCTAGTTTTTAAAATGATCTAATTAGCTTAAAAGTAATTGCAATTCTGACCACTGCATTTTCCTCCTTCAGTGAGCCCAAACCTTACCATGCGTCCATGTAAGATGCCCTGCTCCCTGCGAACCACCTGTGCCAACTGCACCAGCCAGGCCATGGAGTGCATGTGGTGTGGCAGCACCAAGCGCTGTGTGGATTCCAATGCGTACGTCATCTCCTTCCCTTACGGCCAGTGCCTGGAGTGGCAAACTGGAGACTGTGGCGGTGAGTGCTCGCTTTTACCATCAAGAACACACACACATTAGATACATGGCAGACTAGAAGCTGGAGTTATGAGTACACACTACTCTGATGAACACACACCTTTTAACTCGTTTACTTTCCACCTTCTCATTTTTCCCTTCTGTTGTGAGCCTAAGGGAGATTGAGTTTTGAGAGAGCAGATGTTATGAACGCTATGCCTGCTGCACAGGCAGGTATCAAACTCACTATAAACTCCTGTCACACTCTGACTGGCCTCCACCGGAAAAATCTATAAACTATCGACATCTGTCCGGCCTTGCACAAGAGACCGAGACCCTGCACAAAGAGAAAAAAGTACTTTCATCTTATTCAGACTTTTGACTTGTGGCATAAAGTCTGGTCATCATTGCAGGTTTTCTGACCAAGAATTGGTACCAAATTTCTGCAAACACAAAAGAAGATATTTTTAAGAATGCAGTTTTGCTGATACATAAGACATTTCTCAAAATATGTGATAAATGCTTTGGACTTTTTCCAGTTGTAGCACCACCTATGGGCAGAATTTGACACAAATTGGTGTGAATTCTCAGAATGTCTGGTTGTCTATGTATGCCTGAATTTTGCCTTCAGCAGATAAGTCAATTCATTAAAATGTGCAATTTGCGTATATCTCCTCAATGCTCAAAATTCTTTTGTAAATGTTTTGCTTTTTTAAAGCTGCTGTGTTTGGAAAAGTATATTTTTTTTCTTAAAATTGAAGAGAGCGGAAAAAAAACTGTATAAAGAGAAATTAAATGTAAGAAAGCCCTTATAGTTCTAGAGATTTCTGATTATCTCACCAATTTTGGTGTCTCTACAACTTGGTACAGACCTGGCAAAAAAAAAGAGGATAAGAACAATAAGAGTAGGAATAAGAAAATCAGACAACAAATACAATAGTGTTCCAAAACCTTTGGAACGTGGACCCCAACATGTGACCTTTTTTTGCTGGGAAATAAGCACAATAGTTATGTGAACAAAAACTTTAACCCTCTGAGGTCTGAGCTGTTTTCTGGGCCCTGGAGGTGTTCTGACATGCTCTGACATTTCTGGTTATTTCTGTTACTTGTGACATTTTCATGGCTAAAGTCTAATTACACTGTATTCAGCACAAACTCTGCTACAATAATATATCAGCAGCATGTATGTAAAAGTTTGTAGTTTTGAGATAATGACATTTATGCGTGGTTTTTGAAAATACAAAAAAAAATTCTCACTGAAATAAGGCCATGAAACCCATACTGATTATTTCTTCACAAGACTTTTGAAAATTGTATGACGTAGCCTAGAATATTTGCTGCAAAACTATGTGAAAATCACCCTGACTGCTCATTCAGATAAGACAATATATTGATTTAAAAATTTTACGACGTGTTTTGTGTGAAAAAGCCTTATGCGAGAGCTCATTAATATGTAAGCTTTTCTCACCTGAGAAAGACAAAGAACCTCCCCTAACGGCCCTATTAGGAGCTATCAGGCCCCTATCATTCTGAGCAACCTTGCACAATACTGTAAATGAGGAGATTTAAAAAATAATGGCTTTTAAATTGTTTGGATTTATTTACAACACAACATAATCCAAAGATACACAACAAATGCCAAAAAAGCACTTCAAAGACAGAGACCTTTGTGCCATTCCTAAAAACATTGTACATACCTTTCATTTCCAAGATTTTCACTTTACCATGTTCACGTACTGAGACTCATGTGAATGTTGAAGTCCTCAGTGGCATCTGGGACCTGAAAAAAAAAAAAGTGAACATACTGATATCAAGAGAAAGGCCTGCACGATTTTGGAAATAAATATTAGATTTTTCTGGTTAAAATTGCTTTTTAAAATTCCTTTTTAAAATTCACAGAATACACACACACACACACGTTTCCAACGATATATAATATAATGAACACCAGGTTTGTTGTGCCTTGTAGGCATAAGGTATATGCGCAGTGCGGATAAAATAATAATAACAATAAATAACCTATAGCAGCCTATAAATCTTCCAAAAGAAGCTAGAGAAAAATATATTGATTATCATGTTACTTCAAATGTTTCCATCCGTTATGATGATATGAAATGAGATAATAATAAAAACATGAAGCCGTTTGGTGCGTTTTGCTTTCATCCAAAATATGATACATTCAAACGCGATCGCTTGCAAAATATGATACATTCAAACGCGATCGCTTGCAAAATATGATACATTCAAACGCGATCGCTTGCAAAATATGATACATTCAAACGCGATCACTCTCAAATATAAAACATTATGGTTACCATAAACATATCTATGTTTGAGCAGATATCCACAAACACAGTAAACACATATGATACATTCAAACGCGATCGCTTGCAAAATATGATACATTCAAACGCGATCGCTTGCAAAATATGATACATTCAAACGCGATCACTCTCAAATATAAAACATTATGGTTATCATAAACATATCTATGTTTGAGCAGATATCCACAAACACAGTAAACACGGGTCTAAATATTATAATATTCCCCATATATCTAGCAACAGTTCAGCTGCAACGTGACATTTATGCAACAATAACAAACTAGGCTATGTAAGAATTTCTTACCTTATCTTTCTTGTCTTCAAATCGCGTTCTTCTTCTTCTGAGGTAGCCTAAATCCAATGTAAGCTCAGGCACGTCTTTCAAACTCGACGAAAAGTGAAGTGAAGTGTTTTGTTGTTGAGGTAACGAGCGCGTTCGCGTTCCATGTGGAGATTTGCATGTGAATATCTTTTGCGCGAGTAGGCGTGGCCAAATTAACTGTAATGAGCAAGCGTTTGAGAAGCTGGACATCTTGTTGGTTTTATACAAATTACTTAAACAGAGAATATTTGTTTTCGTTTTGAATCCGATCATTTAAAAGTACACACTTAAATGTTTATAAAGGTATATGGCTCATAAATGTGTGACAAGTATTCGCTGAGTTTTGTTTCAGTTTATAGACGTGCTCAAGAAAAAAAAGTTCACCGCGACGGAGAGGCAGAAAGCACACCCTGTTTATTTTCTTTATTTTACAAAAGCACAATGTTTTGATTTGATTGTAAGTGGACACATACAAAAGGAGAAATATCACAGATTCTTTTTTTATATTTCTTTTTTCTGTATGACCATAAATGATGGAGTAATTTAAGTTTATAGTGCTACAATGTGGAGAAAATCCGGCAAAACGCGTCGGCGCGTTTGTCGACCTCAGAGGGTTAATAGAATAAATCTTTTGTCAAGATTTGATGTCTCTAATCTTGCAAATCACATGAATAGTCCATCATTAACATTGGTAATTTTATCAGTTTGGTTCTTTGTAAAACTCTTTACTCTTTATTTGAACTCTTGATTCCAGCCAACACTTACCATTTTTATATACATCATGTGTCGGTGTGCGAACTGTGGGCGGTTCATGAGTGTGCCGTCTGAAACTGAGGCTGTTCAGATCTCTGCTCAGTCACTTTACGATTCAACAGCTCCTCTAGTTCTTTCTAAGTAGATTTGCAGAAATCTCCCTATACACAAGAGTGATATCATGTGGTCCAAAACAACACAGAACCATGCCAAAGTATCCGAAATGACTGATGGTAATCGTCTCAGTAAAGCCTTATGAGTAGCTGACGCGGACCTACCTTGTATAGTCATCAGCAAGTTTGTAGATGCATGGAATCATTCTTTTCTTCTGCATTAAGAGGCACTAGAGCTGGCATCATAATGCGGCGTAAATGAGCAGCTGCAACAGGGACGAGAATGAAAAATAGATATACGGTCCAACTGAGAGGCGTAGTGCTTAATAACCAACATATTTCTCCAGAAAAAATACTACTACAAAATCCTGACTGGCGAAATTGCCTGTCTATAGTGTCTCAGGAAGTTGAAAGTCTTTTCATGGCCTTGAGACCCTGAGACCACAAACTCCCCTTCCATTCGCCATTATAGAGTTACACAGATATTACTGTTCTTTCTCTGCGGATGTGCTGGTCATTGATTTTATCTGGACCGCAGAGACTAAAGGCCTCCAGTGCATTGTTAACTGGGATGTTGATGGCTGTATTTCATAGAGGCGATCTGTCAGACAATAAACATCATTAAGGTCAGCTCTCTGATGGAAGTGAATTGCTAGAGGATCTCTTTTCTTCCTCCAAGGAGTTGGTTCATGGCCGCAGCAAATATTTTGCTGAGTGACTCTTTGGTGTGAAATGCCCCATAGATGTACCTGTTGTGATAGAGGATAATTTCATTAGAAAAAGTGCAGTTTTCATATTTAAACAAAGGCCCAGACAGAGATAAAGAAACAGCTTGACAGCATGATAATATGCACCTAATCAAAATGGAAATGAACTTCTTCACTGACTCAATATACTCAGCAAATATAGCCTTTTCAATGCAGAAGTTGAGATAAAAGAAATACCATATCGTACAATGTGCCAACATATTGCAAGTCGGCTGCGTCCATTGTGTTGTATTGTTATGGTGCGGTCATTTTTTGTAATTTTTTTTTGTTTTCAAAAAGTCTTTGTTATTATTCAGTCTTTAAACAGACAAATGTGTGAACATTATTGAGGCAAAAAGTAAATCATTATGGTGAGCATACATTTTTCATAACTTTTCACCTCCTTATCCTTTCTGTTCAAATGTATAATCTTACCATGTCTCTATTTTGTTAGTAACTGGATAAGAGTTTCCACATTATAAAAGGTTCACCCTGAAAATACTTTACAAAATAAAAATACTCAGTGTCTTATGCTCACCAATTAATTTATTTGATAAAAAATACAGTAAAAACAGAAATAATCTGTATTATATTATTGCAATATATATTATTATATTATTATTATATTATTATATTTTTCACATTATGTTTCAGGATTTTTTAATAGAAAGCTCAAAAGAACAGAATATATTTAAAGATATCTTTAACATCATAAATGTCTCTTTTTTTTTTTTTTTTGTATAAAAAAAATATTTTGTCCCCTGACTTTTGAACGGTAGTGTTCATTTGCATGAGACGAGTGATCTGTCTTATCTAACTTGGCCATTTTAAGATCACATGTCCAAAGATGTGTGTAAAAATGTAAGAATCAATTTTTGCAAAAACCATTATTCTGAATATTGAGGGGGACGTGCCTACCTCAATGTCTATGTGGTTTTGCATGTGACTTCCTTTCTCTGGAAAGTTACATAGATCTATTAAATCTTTTCTTTTCCGCTTTATGCTTGTTAATATTGACTGCAATCTATTTGACAGGTGTCCCTGTCCCAGGTGAACCTGTCCACGAGACAGATGTTGTCTTGCTGTAGACAGAGATTTCATGTTGTCATTGGGTCAGAAATCCCTAGAACAGATTTTAATTATTACATTTATAAATGTTTTAACACTTGTGTTAAAGTTGTATTTGAAGGAGTTTTTTTGAGAGAAACAAAATCACATTGAAAATGTTAGATTTGCATATGTAATGAATGTTTAGGTGTCCTTGGCTAAATATAATCCTCCTTTCTTTTGCTAAACACAAAAAAGGAAAGGAGGGAGCGAGATAAAGTGAGAGAGCGAGAGATGAGAATTGTGTTTTTAATTATGAAACACCTCTGTGATTGTGCCGAATGCACGACACGGCAAAATGAATCATTGTATTGGGTGTGAATAATGCAGGAGGAGAGAGGAGCTTCTGGGCAAAAGTTCACCTAACACATCTGTGCGCTATGGAAATCTAGATCAAGAACGCAAAAGAACATGCAAATATCCACATAACTTCGACAGAATGTCAGAAAACTTTTCAAATCTTTTTTCCTTCTTTCCATGTGTTATTCATTGATATAAGATGTGTATACAGGCTACAGTAAACAGCTTCAATTTACTTCAGTGGTTTGGCCTTCATGCTGGTAAATGTTTTTAAGACATCGATGACCACTGAAGAATTTTGAAAGTGGATGCACAATATATTTGTGCCATATTGGTTATTGGCTGATATGGAGGTTTTTCACATTTTAGCAGAGGTTTTCAACCTTTTTGACTTAAAAACAAAAAAAGTTTCTAGTTGATAAAATATTTTAGGGCTTGACACAGCTAAAAAAAACAATTTATATAAAAAAAATGGTTATGGCATTTTGAATTTAAAGGTGCCATAGAATGCATTGAAACAGTATTTTATATTGTTCTCTGATATCTACATAGAAGATTTGTGGTTTAGGTAAGGGCAAAAGGTCTCCAGATATGGTTTTACATGTCCATTTATAACCCTAGGAGAATGAAATGGGCTGCCTTATTTGGAAGGGTCATGAATAATAATGTTGAGCTCTGCTCTGATTGGCTGTTTCGCAGCCTACATCATTTGTACGCAGGAGCTGTGATGTACTCTGAAATACAAACGTGCAAAATAATCAAACTTCAGCTCTCAAACAAACAAATATTTTAACAAATTTAATAGATGCATTGTCAAATGACAATCGTTTCAGCTTAAGTGGTGGAGAAGGTCACATTAGCTAGAAGGAGCGAGTGAGCTATCTGTAAGCAACCAAACTAACCTAGTTAGCTCCTGAGTTGTGTTGTTGATGAAAAATAGGCTAAATTATAATTTTACCCGACAAAAGGGATTGACATAAATGTAACTGCAACACGCATCACTGCAGATGAGTAGCTGAGCGATCTATTCATCAAGCCAATGTGCAAACTATCGCAAATCAAAGTTAAAGTACAGTAAGTCGTAGACGCTTAACACACAATCATCTTCATTAAAAGTAAAGAAACAAAATGATCTTACCATTGATGTTGTCGCTGTCTACTATTGCAGTCTTTGATTTTGAAATTAGCTGATGATCAATAAAATGCAGCTCCTATCGGTTGCTTTCGGTGACGTGAAATCAACATACTTCTCATGATTCCATGAGACGGTCGGCGGGAATTGAAGATTGGATTTATATCCGTTTTGCGAAAACACATTTATGTGACCAGGTGTAAATGGAATCATAGATAAACATCAGCCATGCCTGTTGACATTTCTGTTCTGTGGGAAGGGTATGAAAAGTGCTCACATCCCCTGCACAGCCTGGAACATAACATTTCCATGATCTGCCATTTTTGCTATTGTCTTTGCTTTCTTCTTCACAATACCTGCAGAACTTCTGATGATTCAGCTGTGCAGGTCCACGTTAATACTGACTGGCCTAGAACATGGGCTGGTATATGCAAATTTTGAGGGCGTAAATGTTAATGATCCCGACTGCAACGTCACAGTCGGTCTTATGTTGGGATTCACCCGTTTTTTTTAGTGGTCTTTTGCAAACACAAGATTTACATATGAAGGAGGAAACAATGGTGTTTGAGGCTCACGGTATGTCAGTTCCATGTACAGAACTCTTATTATTCAACTATGCCAAGGTTTTCCATTCTATGGCACCTTTAAATGACATCTAGAAATCACACTTTTAATATGCTACCTCATATAACAAGATTTTTCTCTAGACCGTGATAATCCTGGTTTTTCAAAGAAAAAAAAAATCTTAGAAATATCTTGATTTTAGTTGTTTTAGCTTGTTAATATTTTAAGTCATCTTGAGGCCTATTAGTGGGCCTCGGCCCTTGGTTGAGAACCTCCGTTTTAAAGGTTTCGGTTGGTTGAATACTGTATCGGCTGATTGTGGATAATTTCCCCATTCTATTTTACATTTAGATGTCCTTTGAAATCCAGTGTTGGGGGTGATGCATTACAAGTAACATGATTAAGTCGTAGTACTAGACTAAATGTGAGCATGCATTTACTCATCTCACTTGCACAAAAAACAGATTCAGTATTAGTTAAAATGAAAAACAGTGAAATGCAAACTCATAATATTAAACAAACCTGCAATAATTCAATTTGTTAAGTAATACAAATATACTTTATGCATTTAATCTCACTTTATTAACCAATGTCTTTGCTGCTGACCTTCGATGATCCAATTAATCCAAAATCCATTTGATTTTAGCTTATTTTATGTTTTTTTTTATTTTTTTTATTTAAATGTCTTAGCTTTGCTTTTTACATGTATTTTCAATTTTATAACCTGCAGTTGTGATAATGGCCTGGAAGACTTGTAGATTATAAAACTACACCTTGTTTTATAATCTACAATATGATATAGAAGGTCAAACACTGTGGCACTTCAAACAGCTCCTCTTTCCCGTCTCACTTTCACTTCTGAGTATCCCATTGACTGTGGTGGCGTTCCCTCAGTGTGTCTTTCTGCCCTGTTTTTAATGACACACTCGACATCTCTCAGTATCTGCCCTCGCCATTAACCCCGAGACACTTTTTGACCCTCACACTGTCTAAGGACCCATTAGACGGGGTCTGGTCGAAGGGTACATTGATGGACGCTTCTTCTGTCCCTATTGCATGCATACATTTTCTGCTCCCACACACACAAAATATCTAAAAATAAAGGGAGGTCATTACTGAGGGGCTCAGAAAACTTTTAATGAAAACTGATATAAAAAATCCCTATTGGCACAGAGAATGTAAATGATCTGATCCTGTCCCGTGTGTCTCAAATGTCCAGCACTCTGAATGTCAGGCACATTGTATGAATACACATTCATAATGTAATGGCACAAAACTCAGTTTATTTTGAAATTAAAAGGTTATTCAACAACACACAGGCAGAGTAAATTTCAGTGCTGGTAACACATTGATATAATGTGACTTTGAATGTGTACAAAATGCAATAAGTCAAGTAATACAAAAGACAAACAACTCAAATGTTTTTTGCACTCTCTCATTAATAACATTTAGTTTATCATATCGTTAGCCTCATAGCATAATTGCCTAAGCATAATTGCCTTTAAATATAACTTAGGCAATTATGCTATGAGGCTAAGGATATGTAGCTTTAATATTTTAAACTAGCTTTTAGTTTTATGTTTTCAGTTTTGTGCTTTGGTCATATTATTTTTGTCAGTTTTTTAAACAATATTTCTATTTAGCTTCCATTTAGTTTACACTTTATTTCGATGGTCCACTTTAGACACTAACTATACTATACTAACTACTATACTAACTAAAGTAACTTTGCAACTACATGTCAACTAACTCTCATTAGAGTATTAGTAGACTGTTAGGTTAAAATGAGGTTTTAGGTTAAGTACAATAAGTCGACGTACTTGCAAAGTAACTTATAGTCAGTAGAATGTCTGTTGGGGGACCATCAAAATAAAGTGTTAAAGCTTATAGTTTTACTAAGTTTTTCATGATTTTTTTTTTTTAGCTTTATTTCAATAAAAATAAAGTAAACGATTTTAATAGTTTTAGTGGAGATTACTGATGGTGCTTTGGAGGTAAATAAGACTAAAAGGGTTGGGAAACACTCATTTATCTTTTTCTAATTTATCTAAATCTTCTCTCTTTCTAGCTCAGAACTGTTCAGGTCATCGTACATGTGGTCAGTGCCTGGGACAGCCTGATTGTGGTTGGTGCGGAGACCCCACAGACACAGGTCAGGGCCAGTGTATTGAGGGATCATACCGTGGACCAATGAGGAGCCTGAGTAGACAGAGCCGAGAGAGGGTATTGGACACCAGTATCTGTTCAAGGGAAAAAGGCTATGACTGGGCCTACATAACCTGCCCAGGTACACATAAAAAAACACATATGTGCACTCATCAAAACCTGTAAATTATGGTGTGTTTGAAAAAAGTCTAATCAGATGAACACACATTCTTCTCTCTTTATGTTTCAGCATGTCAGTGTAACGGACACAGTGTGTGTGTTAATGGCAGTGTATGTGAGCAGTGCAAGAATCTCACAACTGGGTCGCAGTGCCAGATCTGTCTACCTGGTTACTATGGAGACCCAACTAATGGAGGGAAATGTCAAGGTGAGATATTTCTCTTTATGTTTATGTTTACAAGTATGTCTGTCTTTGTTTGTAAATCAGAGAGTATGGCTCTTGAAGGAATTGGAAATCACTTTTCCAAGCATGCATGATTTTTGCCATGATCCGTGGAACACAAAAGATATATTTAGCTGAATATCCAGATGTTGTTTTCCATTTAAAGAAAGTGGATTGTAAATAGGGCTGCCAAGCTACAAAGAACAAAAGTATCCCCAAAGTAGTCAGTTTTGACCGTGCAGTACATTTCTGTCAAGACGACTTCCGTCAAAGAAAACTGACAATTAGCATATGGTTTAGATTGGCGGTATGGTTCTGTTCTGGGCAAGAACCCTCATCCTATCCATGCAGCCTAATAATATAGTTATGATATGAATAAATATTTTTTCCACATATTTCTATCAAATCTTTTTCGTTTTATTCGATTTTTTTTACATTTTCAAATCAATCAAACACACACATCCAACTAATGAGTGATATTTTAGTTTGATCATTATAAAATGAATAGAACAGCAAATGTGCCTCTACCAGAAAGACAACAGGGAAGCAGAATACTTGTATAAATGTGTGCGAACATATAATGGATTGACACTATCTTTTCCCTTTTTTAAATTTTTATTTGAATGCCGTTCCAGATTGTTTCGCTATGGCAGGTTTAATTTCAGCCTGGGAAATCTGGAAAGGTATGAGGCGTGAGTAGAGGATCTTAGAATTTTCATTATTTTGTTAAACTACCCCTTTAAGGTGTACGTGACCACACAATATATCAAACTGAAATCGATGCAGTAGTTAATTCATAAACAGTCTGCCTGCATCCAGATGTACCACAGGATATCCCAGTGTCCCCCATCTAATTTTGTTGTAATGGTTAGTGAGGCCATATTTCATTATGAGTGCAGTATTCAACCTGACGCAAATTGTATTGATTTGATGTGGGCTCCTCGTGTTAGTTCATCACTGTGGCTTTTCTCCTGGTTTCCAATCACTGAGTTTATATACAAGCATCATCGCTCTTAGAGATGAAACTGCATCGAGGGGTAGAGAAAGGCAGCAGAGAGACGAAGAGGTGCAAGGAAGGTGGTGTAATAACATCATTCTCTGTCGGACAGATGCACGTTTTCTCCACATTCTGTGACATTAAATCACTCTTAATCATTTTCTTATTTCCTGGAGTTGACTGCCGCCCCTCCTCTTCGCCTATACGAGCGGTCCAGCGCTCACAGTGGAGATTTGATAGATGTGTGCGGCCCTCCACATCTCTCAAGGATGCACGCTCTCCCTCTCTATTTCTCCTCCCTGTTGAATACCTCTGTGATTAAGAGTGCTTTATAGACTGCGTCTTGATGTAAATGTGCATGTGTGTTTAATGCTCTGATTGTGGCCGCCACTAATCCAGCAGTGTCATTTTTCAGCGTTAGTGAGCGGAGGAGATTTACCTCACCTCTACACTAATAAGTTTAAGCCACTGATCTGTGTTAGATTAGATGAGGAGAGATGGAGAGCGGCCCACTGTGTGGAGAACAGAAAAGGCTGGATTGATATCTCTCACAGAGTGTGTGCGTGTGTTGTCTGAAGGAGAAAAGAGACAGGCCATCAAAGTAAGATCAGGTTAAAATATGACACGTGGCCGGCTGCCCTTGACGAGAGAGAGAAAACAGTCTGTGGAAGATGGAGGACGTGTCCGTTTGAAATGGCCCTCTTAGTTAGAGGACAACAGAGGGCAGACAGAGTCCTGGGATTTTGTGTATGAATGTGTGTTTATGTCTTTGAAAGATCTGGAATTCATGCTTTTCAAATGAAAGCTGTGATATATGATCATACTTGTGTGTGTGGGCTTAGAATCTTAGTGTGTTAGAGGTTGGTGGTATGGTGGGAATTTTAAATAAAGCTAACGACATATATATTAATACTATATTATTAATAATAATAACCGCTTAATAATGGTCACACCTTAATTTTCCAATTTAAATTTTATATATAAGTTATAAATATACCATTTTCCAGAACGGCAACCTACTTGGAGTCTATACGAGGTATCAGGTTCTCAGAGACTTTGCTAAGGCAAGGTCTCTGACCCCCCCACTTAATAACAATCACAAGCTGCCTTTGCCTGGTCCATTTATGATATTGTTATTATCATTATAAATTGCGACTTATATATCGAGTGTACATTGTATTGTAAGGGAACCTGCAACAACTAGCCTTAACTAACCTTAAGGTGATGATACACAGGGCAACTTTTTGAGCAATGTTGCTGGGCAATCATGCCGAGCGATTGTTGCTTGGGCACTTTCCCATTGAAAATGGACAATACATTTCTATCTGGATCATTTAGATCGGTCGTGGGCCCTGTGTCTCATCTGGTGGCCCGTTGACGGCAACATTGCCCAGCAACATTGCTCAAAAAGTTGCCCTGTGTATCATCACCTTTAGAGTGCTCATTGAGTGTAACAGCTATGAGTGTGTTGGATGTACACACTAATACATGTAGGATGCATTGTTATGGTTATTTAGCTTGATAACTGTGTTCTGCTCTTACAGATCCTACTGACTTTGCACAAAATCCCGTTTTCTATACCTCACTATGGTATAAAATGAAAGTGTCTTTGTAGGTGTGTGAATGCTCGGTTACCATATTCGGTAGTGTTTTTCCATGTACTTGTAGACATTTACTGTTTTTTGGGTTTGTATGTGTACCTGACAGAGTCATACTGACCCTACAGCGGTGCTATTCTTGGCCTCTGACTGGACAAACACAAACACCCAACACCCTCATTTTCCCTCTCTTTATTTGACCTGTATAAGTCATTCTCTGCTTGAGGTATAAAACACACACCTGTTTAGTCACCCAACATGACAGCCATAGCTGGACCTGCAGCGTGAATAATGTGTTCATTTAATCTCAATGCAAAAATAGGAATTACATAATTTGTATGTAGGGATAGTTCACCCAAAAATGAAAATTCTGTCATCATGTACTCACCCTCATGTTGTTCCAAACCTGTATGGCTTTCTTTCTTCTGTGGAACATGAAGATATTTTGAGAAATTTTTTGTCCGTACAATGGAAGTCAATAATCACCAGGACAAAATTAATCAAATTAATTTGAAATTAACTTTTTCACTCACTTTTAAGTTATCGGCCATTCAGAACTTCTACTAGCCAAAAAAGAAAAGGGTAAGAAATTAAGCAGATTAACATTATATATATATATACATATATATACATATATATTGTTATTTTCCAACATCCTACATTTTTTTTATGTTCTTTGCACTGTATTGATCTGTCCTTATATATATGATTGATTTTTCCCCACATTTGGCGGGTTGGCAGGTGTTAATTTCAAACCCTGCCTTCAAATCCATTTGGGGAATTGCAAGCCCATCTTTCAAATCTGTCTTTCAAAGATTATGTAAACATGAACCTGTAATGATGGCTTTAAAATCCATTTGAATCTGAGTTTTGGCTTTATAAACTTTGTTGCCTCAGTAAGAAGATAATGGAGTGCACTCCCACTAATTATAGTGTCTGAGTGAAGATTCCCTAATGATTGTGAAGCTGGTGGAACTAGTATGACAGTATATAATAAGATTATAATGAACATTTGAGAGGTGCATGCTCATATTGTCCTGTTAATTGCAACACTATAGGTAAATAAGCAGCTGTTTTTCTCATCTTATTCCTCAATATGTCTTGATCCTGAATCCTGATTTGAGCCTTTCCAAACACATTTGCATTTTTTAAAAAAAAAGAAGAAATCGGAACATTTGAATATTACTGACCGAACCAAAAAGGCATTTAGTGAACCAACATCAGAGCACACTTGCTTTCTCTCTAACCTTTATGTCCCCATAGTCTCTTTCTCCCTTTATTGCCTCTTCCTGTTTACTTCTGCATAAATCCTTAGGTACATGCCACACATTTCTAAGAAACCTCGCTCACTGAAGATGATTCACTTCACTTCTGGCATTTGTACTGCACTGATGCAGTACCAGGTACAACTCACTGATGCTGTACACATGAACTCATATTCATATTATGAACTATTTATAGGTACAAGAAAACCAGCATATCTGTGTATGTATATCATGTATATTTCTGTCTTAAACTACATAATTGTTGTTAATCATTCACTCATGGCATCAATCTCAGTGAGTACAAGCACATGGTGGCAGTCGTATAGAGCAGACAGGAGGGCAAACTTTAGACCCAGATGGAGGAGAGCTCCGTTTTGCCTCTCATTCTTAACATTTCCCCCTTCTAATCTCTTTAAGGATCTGTTTGAAATGGCAGTTTGCTTTTCGCACACAGCAAGGTCTCAGCAGCGCCTGTCCCCTCCATGCTCCTCACCCCCAACAAAACAACTGTGGCATCTAATCATGTTTTGCCACATCCAGTTTGTGTTGTACAAGCTTCTGTTGGGTTTAAGGTGATTGGGGTGTATCCACAGAAGGTCATTCTTGGCATTCTTTATAAATACCTGTAAAAACGGGGTGAAAACAAGAAGCAAGAACGTGCGTCATGTTGGATGGACCCTCACCCTACATATATTTTTTCAAATTTTATTTTAAAAGCATATTGTAGATTTAGAAAATAGAATTTCAACTTTAGAGCGTTCTTTGTCTCTGAATGTTACCTCTGACCTTATTCTTGAGCGAGACTTGTTGATGAAAGACCTTAATCAACTACTCAGGAACAAATCTGACTTTCTCATTCATAGGACTAGGCAACTTCATTACTTGTACAGTGCTCAACCAAGTCATCTACTGGCTTTGAAACTTAAAACCAATGAACAATTGGCTAACATAACGTCTGTTAAATCTTCCACAGGTAAACTGTGTTCTGATCCAAATGAGGTTAATGATGTCTTCTGCTCATTTTATTCTAATTTATACTCCTCAGAGTTTATTTATGATGAGCAGGCATGTAAAAGCTTTCTGAACCCTCTTCAACTTCCAAAGCTTTCCTATGAATCTGCTCTTGAACTTGATGCTCCAATAGCTCTGAGTGAGTTGTACAAAGCCTTAGTGAGCATGAATAAGAATAAATCTCCAGGGCTTGATGGTATACCCCCCGAGTTTTATCTGGCCTTTTGGCCTCAAATCGGTCCTCTTTTACTGGAGATGATTCATTCTACAATTACTAAGGGTTCTTTTTTTAACAATTCAAATATTGCTATTATTTCTTTACTTTTAAAAAAGGGTAAGGAACCTTCTGAGTGTTCGAGTTACCGTCCTATTTCTATTCTAAATGCTGATACTAAGTTGTTCGCCAAAGTCTTAGCTTCCCGATTGGAACCACATTTGTCTACTCTAATCCACGTGGATCAGACTGGTTTCATCAAGAATCGCCTTGCCTCAGATAATGTCCGTCGCCTTCTTCACGTAATAGAAGCTTCCAACATCGCAGATTCTCCAAATGCCATTTTGTCTCTTGATGCAGAGAAGGCGTTTGATCGTCTTGAGTGGCATTTTCTGTGGCAGGTTTTGTATCATATGGGCTTTGGACATAACTTTTTATCTATGATTCAAACTTTATATAATGATCCTACTGCAACGGTTTTGACAGGGATCACCTGTTCTAAGCAATTTCCCATATCTAGAGGATCTCGACAGGGTTGTCCTCTTTCGCCTCTGTTGTTTGTTTTATCTCTTGAGCCTCTTGCTCAGGCAGTTCGGCAGTCAGTTAGTCATAACCCTATTGTTATACATAATACCAAACATTTTATATCTTTGTATGCAGACGATATCCTTCTTTTCCTTCATAATGTTTCTCATAGTCTTCCTCACCTTTTAAATATTTTTAAGGGCTTTGGTCAGGTTTCAGGATATAAAATCAATTGGGAAAAATCTGTATTATTACCTCTGAATTCTTCTATTGGACAGGCCCCTACCACCGTTGCCACAATGAACATACCAGTTGTTCAGACGTTTAAATATCTAGGAATCTCAATTTTCCCTACAGTGTCAGCCACAGTGACTAATAATTACAATAAAGTACTTGTCGAGGTGGAAAATAGTCTTCAAAAGTGGAGCTCCCCAACTTTGTCTTTTCATTACCGCATTTCAGTGATTAAAATGAATACTCTCTCTCGAATAAATTTTGTTGGTTCTATGCTTCCTCTGGCACCTCCCAAAGGTTATTGGGAAAAAATTCATTCACTACTTTCTAAATTTATTTGGGCGGGTAAAAGACCCAGAATTAAAATCTCTGTCCTTCAAAGGCCAAAAAAGTCTGGGGGTTTAGGACTCCCAAACTTTCAATTATATCATTGGGCCTTTGTGTTGCGCCCTCTTTCCACCTGGTTTGACACGGCATCTTGTGTATCTTGGCGTTCTATTGAGGAAAATATTGTAAAGCCCCACCGATTACAAGATCTTATTTACTCTAATATCTCTATTAAACAATCTAAGGTTAAATTTGGGCCTATTATCACTGAGCTAATTTCCACTTGGAACGCTGCTGAAAAATATTGTAAAATATCTCCAAATTGGTATCTCCAGTCACCCATTTTCTTTAACTCTCGTCTCCAGCTGGGAGGACGCCCTATATACTTTTCTAGTTGGGCAAATAATGGTGTATTTACACTATCTGACATTTTTGGGGCTGAAGGTCTCCGCTCATTCTTAGATGTTAAGAACATTTTTAATTTACCCAGTTCCTCCTTTTTCTTTTATCTTCAGTTACGTACAGCAATGCACACCTATGGGGTTCCTTGGAATGGCACACTAGGTTTACATCCTTTTCACAAGGTTTTGACCGGGGGTAAGGGGTTGGTCTCTATTATTTATGCTGTCTTGTTGCAGGCACCAAATAAACCACTCTCTCTTGATAGAGTTTGGAAGCAGGATTTGCCATCTGATAATAATAATCTGGACTGGCACTTGATCTGGCATAATCTGTCTTTCTCTTCCAGAAACCTTAACCACCGAATGATTCATTACAACTTCATACACAGGTCATATTTCACACCCCGCAGTTTGTTCAGATTTAAAGCTTTGCTCTCTCCTAATTGTACTCTGTGTTTGCAAAAGAGTTTGGGCACTTTTTTTTTTTTTTGGTTTGGGAGTGGACATGTGGTATTCCCTGCATATACTCTGTCTATTTGATTTCATATGCTTGGTAGTTTTGCCATTGCTACGTATTTATTATTTATTTGTTATGCTACACTACCATGTCAATTTCTGTTAATCTTGCTATTACTGTTAAATTGATGCTTGCCACATCTGTTTGTTCATTTGCTTGTTTTTTTTTTTAAATGGCTAAATGGAAAAACCAATAAAAAATTGATCACACAATTTTTTATTTTAATTTATATTTTTAACAATACGTATTTTACATACTTTTAATAATTTCTACAGTATTTGATACTACTGCTACTACTACTAATAATAATATTAATAATAATAATCTATGAGAGCTGCATGATTCTGGAAAAAATTAGAAAGTTTAAAAAAGAGATTATCTGAACATTCTGAAAAGACAACTAAACAAAATTAACATAATTTGCTACAGGTTCTGACACAATGTTAACTGCTGCAGTCTATTTAAAACATTTAATTCATTTGAATGCTTTATTTAAAATAATTGGTCTGAATGAACGATTCAAAGACTTAATGAAGACTTCACTTGTTTCCTTACTGGATGAATCAGAGTTTTTGTACAAATCTCTAATGAATGATTCAATGACAAAATTAAGTCATTTGTCACCACCTACTGATGTAATTGATACAATCTTAATTTGAAGCATGAAGTTACGTGCAAAAGGTGATTTACTCTATTTTGATCGCTACACTGTAAAAAATTTGCTGTAATTATGCAGCTGCTTGCCAGTAACTTACTGTAGATTTAAATTGATGTTATTTACTGGCAACAGTTTGTTCAAAGTTAAATGAACATTAAACATTAACAAGTCTTTGTCTTAACAGAATAAAACTATAAAATAACAACCTAATGCAAAGCATTCTGGGAACCAGAAATCTTCATCAACCTTTTTCTGTTTTTTTCCTTCAGATTTTGGTTCCCAGAATGCTTTGCATGAGGTTGTTATTTTAGTTTTATTCTGTACAGATAAAGACTTGTTAATGTTTAATGTTCATTTAACTTTGAACAAACTGTTGCCAGTAAATAACATCAATTTAAATCTACAGTAAGTTACTGGCAAGCAGCTGCCAGTAATACTGTAATTTCTACAGATTTTTTTTACAGTGTACCTTTGACATCAGTGTTTATATCTGAACTATAAACTTTTATCCCAGTACTTCTGTGATAATTCGAATTATTGTAACACTGAAACAATGATACTGTTGCCTGTTGGGTAGGGCTGGGCGATATGGCCTAAAAAAAAAATCCCAGATTTTTTCACAAAAAATCCGATTTACAATTTAAATCGATTTTTTCCCCCCTACTTAAAATAAATCTGCAGATGACAAAGAAATTGTTCAAAACAAGTTTTAACTTTATTTTGTTTTGATTTTCCCTTCTGGGATTTGATCTGGATTTCCCCCTTGGGGTTAAAGTGCAATCAGAAACAACAATCCAAAAGGACAAGATGGCAGGCCCTGCCTTTGTAAACAGTGAAAATGTAACATAACATAACGTAACATAACTTAAAATGGGTGGATTGGGATTGGGGGGATGTAAAAAAAAAAAAAAAGCATCACAATAAGTGTATTGTGATTGTCAAAACATTTGGTAACTAAACAGAATTTTATTAAGTTTAGTGACAGCACAATGTTTACATGGTACAATGACTGCTATGCTACTATTTTTATTATTGATTGACATATTTCACAATTTCAATTCTTGTGATTTGATTCTGATCTTGATTCAGTATCGTTTCCTTTGGATAAATATTAGGTACAGTAGATGCATTAATGTGTTATGGTAATTGTTCTCCAAAAAAACTCACCTAATGCTGTAAACATACAGAGCCCTGTCAGCTGGTATTAATAAAGCTTAAAAATAACATCTCAAATTAAATATAATGCGTTTTTTATAATAACAACATTATAATATTTTAATGATATAGGTGAAATATAATAAATATGTAATATAGTTATCATATTTAGCAAAATACTCCTCTCTATAGCAATTTTTTTAAGTCCAACTAAAGTGCTATGGTAATTAAATGGCTTTCCTGGGGTAAATGTAACGTTACGTGACATTGTTCTCCAGCTGTTTTATGGACCTCTTTCCGCGGTTGAAAAACACTGATCGATCGATTTGATTACATTTCAGTAAGTTGAACTGTATCTTCAAAATTACCTATTGATCATTCGTGTTTATTTACTATTAACTAGTAGTAAAGAGTAACAGATGATCGGTTAACGTGCCGCTTGAACTGAGATCTGTCAGTGATCTGTCACGTCACATTTACAAGCGCCTAAACGGTGTTTATTGTTTGAATTTCATAATTAAATTGACAGAATCTGAGAGCTGAGAATTTGTTTCATATCAATAGTAACCTTCTCTGTCTTGTCTGTCGGTGTCAGTGTCCTCTTGGCTTTGCGATTTTTCTCTGCGTGAGAAAATGGATGGTAAAAAGTGACAATTGCGTGAGTCTCACGGTGAATTTGTGAGAGTTGGCAGCCCTACAGATTCAGTGTGTAAATGTTTCTGGTGGGTGTGCTTGTGCTGCCGTGGCCTTGTTCATTTGCCATGTTGTTTGTGTATCTCTATGGCAAATGCTGAGCCCGTTCGGAACTACGGGAGCCCAGAGGGGAGCGTCGGCGGATGTTAAAGATAAAACCGATTTTCATTCAAACAAGTCGACGTAAACTACACATTCGAGTTAATCGATAAAATTGATTTATCGCCCAGCCCTACTTGTTAAAAAGAAGCTGTTTCTCTTTGAAGCTGTTTCATACCTATACATGACAACTGGTTTCTGTGGGTCAGTGGCGCCAATGCAGATTTGAATGTTCGCTGTTGTCGTACTTGTAAGTTTTAATACACATAGCCGAATCGCTGTCATTAAAGGAACACTCCGACTTTTTGGGACTTTAGCTTATTCACAGTATCCCCCAGAGTTAGATAAGTCCATACATACCTTTTTCATTTCTGTGCGTTCTGTAAGTGTTATTTGACGCACCCACCGCTAGCCTAGCTTAGCACAAAGACTGGATGTAAATGGATAATGGTAGCATACTAATCCCAATAAGTGACAAAATAATGCAAACATTTTCCTATTTACATGTTGTGATCTGTATAGTCACAGCGTGTACAAATAACAAGGCTATATGAGACAGAGACCATTTTTAATCGTATAAATACTGGGAACTATATTCTCACTAGGCGTAGGAGCACAGCTAACGTTACTTGGGCGGAGTGGCTACTTGGGCGGAGTGATTAGCGCAGCACACGAGACGCCCTGTTGATGGTTCCGTAAACAAAACAAGCAGTCCTGAGAGTTGCATTTAGCGCCGCTCATTTGTTATTGAGCGATACAGTGTGTTCATGACAACACAATAATAACAATAAAGGGGATACACGGAGCCCCTATTCACGTAATAGTGTCACTCACTACTAAGGTTACATTACATTAGCATGGCACTGTTACAGTATGGCTAATGTTAGTCATCTCAAAACATAACGGAACACTTACCGCAGCAACAGGTGATCCAATTTGTCCTGTCTTTATTATCGATGGGATGGCTGTAACGTATCCTTTAGCACACGTTTCATGGTCCGTGTGGCAACTTGCATTTTTTCAAAATAGTCGTCTATAGTAAAATGTTCAGAGCAAACGAAATACTTCGTGATGCTGTTTACAGGTGTGTTTGTAGCCATCGATTCATCAGGTCAGCGTTTTTGGTTGGAATTCTATGAAACATCATAGTATTACCTGGTCTCCCCTGTTTATTGTCGCAGCTCTTTACAATACAGTGAACACCCATGATTGTAAACTATAAATTTACTATCTAGTAATTGCTGACTCTATTACTCCAACTCTGAGCGAACTCTCTGCTCCTCACCACAGGGCGTCTCGTGTGCTGCGCTAATCACTCCGCCCAAGTAGCCACTCCGCCCAAGTAACGTTAGCTGTGCTCCTACGCCTAGTGAGAATATAGTTCCCAGTATTTATACGATTAAAAATGGTCTCTGTCTCATATAGCCTTGTTATTTGTACACGCTGTGACTATACAGATCACAACATGTAAATAGGAAAATGTTTGCATTATTTTGTCACTTATTGGGATTAGTATGCTACCATTATCCATTTACATCCAGTCTTTGTGCTAAGCTAGGCTAGCGGTGGGTGCGTCAAATAACACTTACAGAACGCACGGAAATGAAAAAGGTATGTATGGACTTATCTAACTCTGGGGGATACTGTGAATAAGCTAAAGTCCCAAAAAGTCGGAGTGTTCCTTTAAGGAATAAGATCGTGTGGGTGTTTGAATCGAGACTGCGATCTTTTTAACGATTAATCATAGAGCTCTACCATCTACCAATAGTCTGTCAGTGACAGATCAGCAGTGTTGTATAGTACACTAGGACTGTATCTGTCCTTTAGCTCCAGTGCAGTGGCTCCAGTCTTTGAGATGTCTCCATGGAGCCGGCTGGCAGCATCTGCTGTATTTGGCTCAGGATAGTAACACATCACTGTGAGATGACAACGGAGGTCATGGGGGGCACAGCACCAGGCTCACCTTCCTATCCATTAATTAAAACCTTCTGCCCCATAGAGGTGAGTGGAGAAACACTTACCTGGAACCAATTTACTCAGAATGACTGTGGCTTTTGCCATTACGACTGTATGTGTGCTTTATATAAAATCATGTTTGCGTCAGAGATGGGAATGTTGCATTTGGAGTAAAATTATAGTTCTTTCTTATACCTGTATATTGCCTGCATGCATGTGTAGGCTATATCTTATCCAGTAAGGTTAAAAATATGGATAAGAGGATGGAAATAAAGCACTGGTTAGCCCTCTAATGAGCCAGAAATTAGTAGCCTTAATTAGGGAATGCGCAGAGACGCTGTTTAGTTTTGGTTACATTGGTTACTGAAAATGTCCTCGTTTTTGTGCATGCTGACCACATCGTAACACTTATTTATATAGCAACAAATAAATATAAATAAATCCAAATAAATAAATAAATGGCGATAATACCGCATATCGCGCTATTGAGTCACTCAAAATTACCGCAAGGGAAATTCCTTCACTGCGACAGCCTTAGATCTAGAGATGTTTGGCACACTTAAAGGGGACATATCATGCTAAATCCACTTTTTTAGCCCTTAAATGCATTTTGTTGGATATTTGGAGTGTTTAGAAGTACAGAAAAGTTGAAATTAGTCTCTTCAGGTGCTTCATTGATATCTTTATATTCTGTTTTGGTCATATTTTGCAACCTGTTCCGATTTTTATATTCTCTATTACGTTTTTTTTAACAATAACGTCACAGTATTTGCAGTGGAACTGCCAAATAAGGACATCGACTCCTGGCCCAACACTTCGAGCAATCCGCCATTTTTATTTCTCGCTGCGATTTTGTAGTCCAAGCTCAAGGATGCAGAAGTTACGGGCAGAGGGTAAGTCAAAATGTTCGGTTGTTGGATGTAGTAACCCACACGCTTCATTACACCGTCTCCCAGCATCAGAACCTCTTCGAAGTGCCTGGTTGAGTTTTATTTTTCACGGAAATGTACCCACATCTGTGGGTAAAGTCATTTTTGTGTGCGCGAAGCACTTCAAGGATAACTACTTCAGCAGCCTCCGCCAGTATAAAGAAGGATTTGCCGATAGACTTCGTCTGATTGAGGGGTCAATTCCTTCTATCTTTGGAGATGGCGAACAGAGCACTTCGGTAAGCTGTAAATAACGTTAAAAAAAGTAAAGTACTTTACTTTCTTAAAACACACGGTGGTCATGGTTTAGCAGTACCTTTGTTTGTTTTTTTTAAGTACATGTCTGTAGCAGTATTACTGTTGTTGAGTGTCATGACTAGGGATGGAAATTGAAAACCGGTTCCACTCGAGAACCGGGTCCGACTCTGGCTCGAACATGTAAGGCTGGATGGACAAGTCTTCCGTTGTTGACATTTTGTTCAACGTGTGAATAAAAAGTTTCTGTGCCGCTAGATAATCGTATCTCTGCTATCAAACTACAAAAATGGCCGAGCGGGGTGGAGTTGAACCGAGTGTCACCTCTGCAACCTGGAGAGGGGGCGGGGTATGAAGTGTCTCATTTGCATTTAAAGAGACCGCACTAAAATGAGTTGCTCTCAGACGCACATCAGAAAAGGGGTAGAAAAGGGGCCTGTGGAGCTATAAAAATGAGGAATTCAGACCCAAGCATTGCAGTTCCGCTTTATATAGACCACAAATGTATGATTTATATGTAAAAAGGAACAGTTTTAAAGAAACTGTCTCCTTTAACAGTTTTCACTTCTTAAACAATATATCCATTTAGGAGTAAAACCCAAATACCCTCTTTGCTTCATCAGATTTTACTTTCAGCCAGTCATAAACTCTGAATGAAATGCGCCTGAGCAGTGTTCCTTTCAAGACTGGTTTAACTTCCATCAGCTTTAATGTCATCTCTGTGTGTATGTGTGTGTGCATCTGTTTGTGAGGATTTATGAAAGCCTTCACTCTGGTTTTGTCACTTATGTTCCACGGTCTGTTTGCATACAAATATCAGTTTATCTCTTCTGTCTCCCTTTATTTTCATATGTATTTCCTTTCTTTCATTAAGCTTTATTGTGGATCTAAATGAAGCATGTCAGATATATGCTAATGTTTGTGTGCGTTATAAAAAAATGTTGTGTTAGACATGGTTAGGTGACTACTTTCATTGTAAGCGTGTTTGTGAGTGTGTGTGTTGTCATTTCCAGGGCCTAAATGGCTTTTGGCAGATATATTTATGAGAGATTGTATGTGTGCGCATGTGCATGTGTGTGTTTGTAGTCTATCACTTTTAGAGCAAGTGCTGAAACAGCACCTCCAGGCAGTGCTGTTCCTCTGCTATAATGTGAGTACATTTTACACATCATAATTTAGCTATAAATCTTTTTGGAGCATGCAGAGAGGAGCCACTGACACTATGCCGCAGCCTGTCCCCACGGTCCTGTCAAATTGACTCGCATACAGATGCACAAACATGCATAATAAAATTGCATGTAAACATTTGAGATCATGTGGAAATCTTGTGTATGTGGTTCCTTGTTGTTATACTGACATGATTTGAAGCCTTGAAGTTACTGTGCTGTTTAATGCACTTGTTATTAATGTGTGTATGTGTATATATATATATATATATATATATATATATATATATATATATATAGTTTTATTATGTGACGGGTGAAAATTATTTTATCAAAAATACAGTAAAACACCAATATTGTGAAATATTATTACAATTTAAAATAATATATATATTATCACTATGTATGAGCAGTCGTAATAGTGATTCACCAAAGCAGACAACAACAATAAAATCTTTAGTAAAAAATATTTTTCTTTGTCAATTGTCTCTTGTTGGCTGGTATGAAAAAGTGATTGCAGTGCATGCTGGGGGAATTTGAACTGAGAGTTGTGTAAAGAACAGACATGTGGATAAAAAGCCAACAAGCTATAAAGCCTCTTGATAAAAAGTCTGTGTTCTTTTCTTCTCTCTCTGTCTCTTTTTTTTGATGCTCTTTGTTTGTTTTATTTAGAAATATGACAGCCCTTTTATGGCTGTATTCTGGATCCAAAGAAAATCTGTTGCTGGGAGAGCTCTTCCATGCTATTTAAACAAGTGAATGAAAAACATTTTTATGCAGGGTTGCTCTGTGAAGGCAGCTAGTTCATTTTATAGTCTAATGGCACTGTCTAATATGACACTCTGGGCAGAGAAGCAGTTTAAGGCATGTGGAATCTGCTGACATCAGTTGGACCAGAGAAGGTTCAGCATGCAGCGTTGCAAATACAGCCATACTCTACAAATTGCACAGTAATTAAACAAGCTAATTGATGTGTACAACATAAAGACATGTGACTAGATCAACATAAACAGCCTTATCTCATCATAGTGTGCAATCACCTCTGTGTCATCGTTTTGTGAAGTTGATGAATGTACTGACAAACACCTGCATCCTTAGCTGCAAAAACCCTCAGATACCAGTTAGGAAGAAAATGCTATCAGTAAGCAGTCATTCAGCGGACACTTTAGTCCACCACAGCTGTTGGAGAGAGTTGTGCTAGTTTCGTAAGCAATTAAACTTAAGATTTTCACCTTGTCCACAATAGAATGGGTAAGAAAATCCCTTAATCCCCTAGACTTACATTGAACCATGTTTTAAAACCAGAACATTATAGAGAATTGGTTATGGATGCAAGAACAATAGCAACCACACAACAATAGCAACCATAGTTTAGGGTCAGTTTTTATGTTTTTTGTTTGTTTTTAAAGTTAGTGATTGAATTAATTAATGAATATTGTTTATTAATTGTTTATTAATTTACAAAATCTTTATTTGGAAAATCTAGAGTTAAAATATCCAAACAATTACAATTAATCTAATTAGTCATTTTTGCAGACACACTTATCTAAAGCGGCATTGACTTGGGTTGTAAAGAATGGAATAGTATCTTGTTTGCTTGTTTAGGAGCCTCACCTCAGTGATGATAATCTGCTTAACTCTCTCTCTCTCTCTCTCTCTCTCTCTCTCTCTCTCTCTCTCTCTCTATTTGTATTTGTCTCTGCTGCACTGTTAAACTCTGTCTATGTGTGAGTGAATGTGGTTTCATTCTGATATTACCATCTGATAACCTTTAATGAGAATTGCATCTGTAATGAGAGGAACACTAGCCCCAGAGATGCAGGCTCAGGTTTGTTAAAATAGTCACGTCTGTTTATATGCAAACTGTGCCCTGTTTATTTATAGACTGTAGTAGTTCACTTAAAAGTACAAATTATCTGAAAATGGTGCATTAATGAGAGTTCATGTGAAAAGTTATTTCCCATTTATGAACGAGTCATTATTTTAAGTCTCAATGCATTTGAAGCAGTTTAAATAACGAGTCCGATTCTAGTTCAAAGAATGTCAATTCACTCAGTGGCCATATTTACAACAACTCCAGGCAGCTATTGTATTAATCTCTGCTTGGATAAGTACCAAAATCATGAAAACTGCTTGCCAAACTCACATTTCAGTAATATACAGTATTTCAAATCAGCAATAAATTGTGGCATGAGTGTTAAAATGGCTTAAATTTCAGGTTCCTCTAGCCAATGTGCATGTGTAGTCCTAATCAACAAATCTCAGGAAACTAACTGTTTCTATGGTTCACACTGTCAGGTTTTTGGGATTGACAACCGCATTTACTTACATGAGTCTCAAAATGTCCCGTTCACACAGCAACATTCTCTTACCAGTACAACAGTAGGTGCAGTGATGCGATGACAAGCCAATTGACGATTGGCTCTTTGTTTAGGAAGCAGGATTTCCTTATACAAGAGCCACCATATTGCGATTGCAGTTTCTCTTTCTTAGTAGTACAAGTGGACCATCTTGGTATCATTGTCATTGATAACAGCACAATGAAAGACAATAAATCAGTGAATAATGACTTAAATTAGGGCTGTTCATCAGAGTGACTTTTGAAAATTTTGATGGACTACTTATACTTTTATGGTGCTTTTGGGTCTTTTTTTTAAGCTTGAAAGTTCCAATCCCCTTTCATTGTAATTGCATGGGGGGAAAGCACCACCACAGTCTCCTTAGTGTTCCACAGAAGAAACAAAGTCATACAAGTTTGGAACAGTAAATAATTACAGAGGTTTCATTTTTGGGTGAACTGTCCCTTTAAATGTTCCTCTTCCCTCTTTTTTTTGTCTTTATCTATCTATGTCTTCTTTCTTCTCTCCAGCCTGCAGATGTAACAACCACGCTAACGTGTGCCACTCCAACTCAGGGAAATGCTACTGTACCACTAAAGGGGTCAAAGGGGACCAATGCCAGCTGTGAGTATGACTACATTACCCATCGTCAGCAATCCTCCTTGTCAGTCAGAGAGTGATAGACATGAGCCCTTCAATTAAACACAAAGTTTCCTTACATTATCATGCTCTCATTAGCATCATAGCACATTTTATTCACAGACTTAGCCCTCTTCTAAGCTCTCTGTTATTAATTCCCACCTAAGTGTCTTTCCAATCCCAGGACATTAATTTTAATGGCAACCTCTGCTGTGCTGTGTCAGCGAGCCCTCTGTTCACAGTGGCAAAGTGAACTTATCAGTGGCTTAAATAGCACTTTTGGGGCTGACACCATGCCCTGATTGTGGATGTGTATGTGTGTACGTACTGAGGTCCATAAAGACACAGTGCTGTGTGGATGTATTTGTAACAGGCTGCACCACTGCCACTGGCACTGATAATGTATTAAGCAGTAATGAGTTCCCCAGGACTTAAACACAGTTCTCAAAAGTTTCTCTTTTCCACATGCCCTCTATCTTTTTTCTTTCTTTTTTTTTTTTTTTAAATATCACTTATGTGACCCGTGGGTAGAAAGTTAGATGGTACACAAGCAGTATAACTTCAAACACATGCCTGAATCGCATGGATGAATTTGACTTGTTTGTTGGTACTGCTCAATGTTGTGGTTGATGTTTCGCTCATGGAGCACATCACATGGCGGTGGAACTGATGTACGTGTAGGTGTATTTACTCTTGTTACAGTACACTGATGTGACTCATGGGCTCCAGTTAGAGAACATTAATTTTAAATGCCGGTACCCTTTTATTGGCGCTATTATTTTGTTCCAGTAAATTGTCATGATGGCAAAAAAGAATGACATAATTTCCTATTTCCGTTTGCCCAACAATTTTCATTGTAAAAGCATTAGGCATTATCAAATTGGCTTCTTATCAACTCGCGTAACCAGTACGACTTGTTTCTGGTCGACCAATTTCACCAGTTAGTCCATCTCAAAACCAGCATAAAACAAAATAATGGAAACTTGTGTTAGTATTTGTCACTCATGGGCAGACTTATTATTTGCACATTTATAATGAACTAGAATGCTGCTTTTATATATAAAACCAATGGTAACATGAAATAAAAAAACAAAAACAAAAAACCTCAAGGTCAGCTTAGTAGCCATATGTTTTGTTGTCCACCTGTTGTTGCATACAGTCACCAATAAGTTTAAGTGCCTGGCACTCACATATACTTTCACGTCACCATGGGAACCGCTGAAGTGATTAAAGACAGTGACTCACCCAACCTGAGCGATGGCAGCCCGAGTGCTGAATCACATGTTTTTGAGCACATAGCACCGCAACAACCTTCCTTCTCTGATAATCATGAAAAGATTAAGTCTCAATCTTAATATGCTTTAAGCAATTCCTCTCAATATGAATTACTTTTAAAAAAAATCTGATTGCTTGTAATAATGATGAAACATACAGTATTTTTTGGACACACAGATGGATCCATCTACTGGAATATATTTTTTTTTCCATAGGAAGATTTATCTATATTTTTGTGTACCTCACCCTCTCTTTCTCTTTCTCTTTCTCTTTCTCTTTCTCTTTCTCTTTCTCTTTCTCTTTCTCTTTCTTTCTCTTTCTCTTTCTCCATCCATTTAATTTCCACGTTTCCTGCTCTAACAGGTGTGTTCTCTCAGACTTGTTGATGCAGACTACATGCAGAATTGTAAATGGATGTGAAAATGTCAGGGATGTCCCGATACCACTTTTTCCAGACCGAGTCAGACCGATACTTTCATTTTTGGTACTCGCCGATACCGTAACCGATACCTGTATTTTTAATTTTCAATTAATTTTTAATTCATGCATTTGTAATTTTTAAATGTATTGGTAGAGAAACCAAAAGAATATCAATCATATTAGTTGTTTATTAAATTTAAACTTAATTTGTTCATCAAATATATATTTAATGCACTGCATATTCATCTATCTATAAATTACAGGAACGTCTGTCTGTCTGTCTGTCTGTGTGTGTGTCTGTTAACCACATATCTCTCGAACCATTAGTCCGATGGATTTCAAACTTGACAGGTGTCTCGCTATGGGCACGAGTAAGTGCAGTGCCAAGTTTGATGAGAAATGCAAAAGATATCATTAAATATATCATTTTTAAAAGGTTGTGGTTTAAAAATAAACATTCTGACATTAGAGGGTTGTATCCATAGATATCATATATAAACGCTAGATGTCTCGTGCGCGCTGCTGGCCAATGGAGGTCGACGTCCGCACGTGGCGGCCATCTTGCCACAGTGTGCTCGCTCACTCGTTTAATGGTGCATGTACTTTTAAATAACCATAACTTGCTCAGTTTTCTACCGATTTTCAAACGGTTTGGTTTGTTATAAACGTCAGAGATGTAGTTATGACACTGCATACATACACTGCATACATATGAATAATTATAACATGTATGTTCAAGCATTCGGAATTATAGCCACGTTAATAACGTTTGTAAGAAACCAAACCGTTTGTAAATCCGTCAAGATTTCAGCGAGATAAGAGGATTTGTGTGCATGCTGATCACTCACCTTAATTCACAGCTTCACTGTGACAAGATGGCCGAACGGCATCATAAGACATCTAGCGTTTATATATGATATCTATGGTTGTATCGGTCAAAGAAGCCCCAAGAAGGTTGTGGTTTAAAAATAAACATTCTGACATAAACACTCTGTCAGCTACACTGTTTACTTCTGAATATTATAGTTTGGTTCCTTCTGAATATTATAGTTTTCTTTACCAAGAAACCAACAATTACTAAAAACACACAAAAACTGATTTTGCACGGGCACTTTGCACTGCTCCCTGAATCGACGGATGTGGATGTAATTCATTGTGGATGTAATTCATATTCATTTGTGGATGTAAACTGAATCTATAAGTCAGCTATGCTGTTTACTTCTGAATATTATATTTAATTCTGGTGCGCTTAACGTTATCGCTACTGTGTAATAGTAGCCTATGCTATTCACCAACTAAACATATCCTATTCAGTGCGCTCACAGTCTCTTTCACGGGCATCATTTGTAGTTGCCTATTCACAAGCTGTTTGCTCAAGCATAGCGTTTTCTTAAATATATCGGTAAAATAAGCACTTAGAAGGTTGTGGTTTAAAAATAAACATTCCGACATAAACACTCTGTCAGCTACACTGTTTACTTCTGAATATTATATTTTATTCACGGCCATCATTTGTAGTAACCTAGCCTGCTCCCTGAATTCAATGCGTTCACAGTCTCTTTCACGGGCACCAAACCAACAATTACTAAAAACACACACAAAAACTGATTTTGCACGGGCATTTTGCACTAGTTACTGTATAAATTATATATAGATAGATATATTTGTAAAGTTGAAAAGGGTAGCCTATTTTGTCAAGAGCAGTGAGTAATTTATTTGTCCTTTGTTTGATTAACATTTAAACACAGCAGCAGATTAATTAAACTGCTGCACCTTTAAGACCGAACGCACGGACCCCATTTGAATTATACTGTCTACGTTCACTTGAGATATAACAGACTTTGTTTACTAGGATACTCACCAAGAGTGAAAAGTGAATTCATCCGTACAAGCGCAAGACGTGAAAGACTTCCATTCAGTATCGCGCGCTGTCTTTCGGGGCGCGCACTTTGGATGTTTGAAGTTCATGCAACTTCTTGACCTGCAAATGTCCTGTAATAATGTAGGCAACCACTCGTTAAACATAAATAAGGTAACAGTTCATGTTTTACTTACATATACGATTTAGTTTTAATCCACATAACACGTGCTGAGTGAACGATCAGCAATCAAGAGCATTCAACAGAAGTGCTCTCTCTCTCTCTCTCTCTCTCTCTCTCTCTCTGGTCAGTTAACGCTAATAATAAGCTACATGCCTCGTTTTACTTTCTTTGCCATTGACATCTGACTGAACTACAAACTTTCCACTGACGTCTGATGCGCTCGACCAGCTCGCGCGTCTGTGCCGCTTGCGCGCTCAATCCACTGCGCGTTTTTTCTCTTATCAGCTCGCACCACAGGCGTTACTATATTCTGTTTAACATTTCACTAATAAGATATATTTACCTCATAGACAGCCTTCTTTTTTATCCCCATTATAATTTCTGTTTCTTTGTCTGGACACAAACACTGTACACACGCTGCCTGGTATCGGTTGTTGGTATCGGGGCATTTTTACGAGTACGAGTACAAGTACATGATCTCAGTATCGGCCCGATACCCGATACTGGTATCGGTATCGGTGCATCCCTAGAAAATGTATCTGTTCTGATTTTGGTTTGTATTTGGGTCTGGATGTTTACATCTGGAGTTCTGGGTCTGCATGTTTATTTGTACCCCATTTTATCTTCAGATGTGCCTGTTTCTGTGTTCAGTGAAATGAGCCGAGTAAGCTGGTCCAACAGCTGTGAATAGCTGTGTTTTGAGGGACTGTTTGTCCTATTTGCTTCTCTCTTTGTTGATAACATGCCTGTTGCAGTTATATTGTACTGCAAACACAACAAAACATTTAAACATACATAATACTTGTTTTATGCACTATTGATCAGTGTTGTAACTACTTTTAAAAGTAACTTTCCCCAACACTGCTATTGATGGCATTTAGTAAATGTAACATTAAACTATGTCAGCACTGAAGTAAATTTTAAAAAGACACGAATGCTTTTGTCCGATTGAAATCAAACTTTTTATCAAGAGTGCATGCAAACACACTTATTGATGCTCGTGTCTGAATGGGAGCAAATTCCTCTATCCATGTAACAAGATCACATCGAAAACTATTTCAAAAGCTATTTTAGCAGAAAAAGACAATCTATAAGGTGTAATCTTATTTGAGTGAAAAATGCTACTTGAACTTGAGTTTCAAGATACTAAAACATAAGAAATACTGTCATAAGAAAGACTCTTCCTGCAGGTTACATGATTACACCAGTAATCAAATGAGTGAGTCATTTGAATCATTCATCAACTGATTTGTTCAAAGCTGCTACAGCAGGAAATGAAGGACAGAAGTAAAGATGAGTGTAGAGTTTTGGCATCTACAAATGTATACTTACTAGAGTTCTCAATTTCAATTAAATATCATTTTTACAGCCTATTGTTCTCTTAAAACTCCTTAAGGGAAATAAAAATAGACACAAATTAAAAACTTGTTGGCAGTAAGATTTAAGAGCTGTAGAGTTAATTTAAATGCATAGCTAAGACTATTATCTGACTTTTGATTGCAGACTTTGGTATATTGGCATGTTTGTGACATTGATATCTCTTCTTTCCTCTGAAATTTAAAGCAGGAAACATTAGTATGTATTTGCTCTCATTACACTGACATTTAGAAGAAACAACAGATCAAATTTTTTATGTTTTTTTTTTTCTATGGGTCTGTAGGGTCACAGTTCGCAAATGTTTTTTTTTTTTTTCAGTGCTATTTTGAAAGCTGTCAACCTGGCATGACAAGGAATTCAGCTAGTGTTATATATAGAGAGAGTGAAAGAAACTGAGTGAATCTCTAAAATATGTGAGACTGTGAACAGCAAGGTCTCTTTCAAGGTTCTTTTCTCTTTGTGTCTTTGTTTGAAAGCGCAAGGAAAGGCGAGAGTGTGAGAAAATAAAATGAGAGAGAAAGACGGATCAAGAAAAAGAAAGAGAGGAAGGTAGCAGGTGGCCCATAGCCTGTTTTCGCCTGTTTTCTGTAATGAGCTGAGCTGTCTGTTCAGCACGGCGGGAGAGACGGAGATGTGGTACTCGTTTAGAAGCTGGTGGAGGACGGAAAGGTAGTGCTGTTGGAGCAGTTCATGTAGACAGACTTCCTCTCAGCTGAATTCTCCTTATATGGATTTTGCATTGGGCTGCTGATGTTAGTCTGCAATATGTATGTGATACAACATAGATTTTCACCATAAAAGTTTTGCAAACACTTGATTACCCTTAATATTTTTTGAGTACACCCCTCACATTTCAGCAAACTTTTTAGTATATCTTCTCAAGGGACAATACTATAGAAATTAAACTGGGATAGATTTTAGAGTAGTCAATGTGCTGCTTGTATAGCAGTATATATTTACTGTCCTCTGACAATAACTCAACATACAGCCATTATTGTCAAAATAGCTGGCAACAAAAGTGAGTACTAGGGCTGTTGCGATAACCGCAATATTGTAGTACCGCGTTACTGACAAGCCAACTGCAGAGGAATGCAAGTAACCACAACAACTGCGATATTCACGTGTTTTCTTTTTTCATGTGTTATATATCACAATATATATACAGCAAAACCATTAGGTGCCATCGTTTCTCAAGAAGATGCATGTTATTTTTAACAAACTTGTTATTATAAACTTAAGACATAATTAGGTGGATAATTACACATTCAGTTATCACCTGTAGATTATGTATTCATTTTTATATATTCATCTTATCAGGGCATCTGAGAGTGCTATGCACCCTTTGTAATCTTATTTGAGTGCAAAACGCTGCTTGTACAGGAGTTTCAAGATACTGTAGGCTAACATAATAAATACTGTCATAAGATTGTATTTGTCATTGTGGTTGTGTACTATCTTAAGTTATGTGGACTTGTCATTCTCTCTTTCTGCGGTATACATGGTTACTTCAGTAGGTGTCAATAAATCACTGTCTTTTTGAGCGAGTCATACATTCAAACGATTCATTTAAAAACATTCAATATCGACATTACTCGAAAGATTTGTTCAAAACCCCTCATTCCTTCAGGAACACCCATATCTATCTATCTATCCATCCATCCATCCATCCATGCTTTCAGACTTTGCTTATACACATTACTCATCTGTTTATTATCATGTTTAATAAAGTGTAATGTTTGGCGTTTTATATATAGTAGCTAAGCAGCAGCATAGTTTCCTGTTCACCACACCTACACTCATCTTGTAAATGTTTGTTTCATTTCAATTTAATATCCCTTTTTATAATGTCGAGTGTGTGTTTGTGTGCTTGTGATCCACGAGGAAGCTGCTATTTAATTAGACAGGCCCTCCTGAGGAGTACTCAAGCGAGAACGTTTAAACCCTGCGAGCAACAATTGCGTATGCTTTTGTGAGACACACAGAGCTGTCTCAGTGTGAAATGTGGCACTCTGAGGATTTATCTGCTAATTCAGTCTCCTGCGAGCAGGCGCCACACACACATTCTGTTTATTTAGTCAGGGTGAGGCTCTGTTACCGTGTGGCTAGAAGGATCAACACAGGGCAGTTGGTGTACCACACTCTTCCCCTCCTCTCTCTCACTTGTTTCTCTGCTTTCTTTTCAAACTAAGAGAGCAGTAGGACTAGACAGATATCTAGAGGGCATGCCCACTGTCTGACACCTGCTGTTTTCATTCTCCATCCCTTTATTTGTTCTCTCAGTCCCTGTCTTGTTATGTTTTTCCCTCAGACTTTTTCTGGACCTCATGTTGTGCTGGACTGGGTGCACTTGCTGTAATCTGCTGTCATTCAACAGCAAAGAGGTCAATCATACCTGGAGAAAGCTTAGCTATCTCTTAGCATTCCCATTCATCTCAATTGAAGTTGCTCAGCTGGCTGGCGCAGGACCCCCGAAAGTATGGAGACATTTAGGGTTTTCATTTTTTTATGAAATAAAAATACAGGAAAACAGCCTTAACAGTGGGATATTGTATGGTTCAGTGCAGTGTAAAACCAAGGAGAAGAAATATGAGTTTTCAAAGAGAGCAGAAGTCGAAGAGAATTAGAAATATTTGAACTATAATGAAATGTTTTGTTAAGCATAGCACAGTGTTTATGGTTGTCCCACTGTGCTTGGTGAACACTCAGCATTAAAAATGTTCCTCTGGAATCATTTTCGTTATTGGAGCCCTGGAGTTATTGGAGCCCTGGAGGGTTTTTCTTCTTCGTTTTTTATTCCCATTTTTGCCCTTCGTATGCCTGTTTATATCCTGAGGTGGTGTCATGCAAGATTTTACCCTCCCGCAGAAGAGGGAGGGTGCTTTTTTTGGTGCCTGATTTGAAATACTACAAAATTGCTTTGACACATGTTGTCTTAATTATAAATATACTTATAGTCCCCCTGTAGTCAATAATCATATCCCTTAAAACTCATCTTCGATCATCAAAATTACATATTTAAAAAGTTTTTTCCTGTGAAATTTTTTTCTTCATGCCTTAAAATAGCTTGAATGTAACATTTAGTATACGCAGATCAATGAATATGCAAATTAGCCCCGCCTCCACTTACTCATGTCAGCTCAGAGATTAACTTGTTTAATTTACCGAGGTAAACGCTGCACAATGGTGTAGCTCTTTACAACGTCTGACGCATAGCGGTAAATAGTATGAGCCTTTTGCTTGACTGTTATCTAAAAATGTTACAAAACCATGTTCCCGTTCACCATGTCAGAGTCAGTCAGCTGCCTTCTAAAATTCAGCATCCTTACAAATGCTTTGAACAATTCAGAACGTCATTGGTTCATCATAACATCGTAATTTACACCATACACTCGCCATATTGCTAAATCTACCCGATTTTTCATATCAACGGAATAACCTTGCTCCTCTCGAGACTCCCCTGCTAGTTCACTGTTAATGATATGCTAAAGCCCGCCGGCACGTTGACGTGATTGGTTACAAGGTAGTTTGTGATTCATTAGTTAGTTTGTTTCATAAATAATTGTAAACAAAGTTAACTTTTAACTTACTGTTTTTAATCAAATAAATGCAGGCTTTCTTTTCCTTCCTTGTATGATTATGATGCAAGACTCTTTCTCAGGCCCTCGGCCACTTCTCCACTTCAAAGGGCAATTTGGTGATTAATCATGCGTGTTTGCCCTGCTGGTCCATCCATCCATCTATGTGTTTATTGAGTTCTGAATCCACACACATGAACTCACTGTTTCTGTAGCATGAGGTGAATAATAAACACTCAGTGTTTTACATGCCAGTAATGAGTGTTTTCTTTAAACTAAACCAGACATGCCACTGTGTTCTTCTCTCTCTCTCTCTCTCTCTCTCTCTCTCTCTCTCTCTCGCACTATCTTTGTCTCTGTCGTCCTCTTATTTAGAGTTGGTACAGCTGTCTTTTTCAGTCCTGACTGAATATACGGATATCAAGAATGGTCATTAAAAATAAATGTGCTTCACTAAATCTTATCTACACCTTTGCCGTTGAAACAAGAACTTCCAGATTTTCTTTTCTACAATGAAAGCTTAGGCATTACTGTAATTCTCTGTTTAAATGGATGCATGTTTCGCACACAAACAAAAAATTATTTGTGCTGTATATTCCACTCACACAGGGTTTTTGCTCATCTCTCTGATCCTGAGAGAGTCTGTGATAGTTTTGCTTTTGGCACAGAGTAAAGGGTTTTGTTTGGTTTGTCAGTCTGGATCGATCAGAAATGTGGTCTCATCCTCTTCAGGCCTCAGAGGAGCGGGGCACCTGACGGCCCGTCCACTATAATCATCTCAAGCATGGCTAAGAGTATACTACCTGCAGCATAGGGAGAAATCACCATAAAAATACAACCACACAGCCATTTATGGTCCCACAAACCAGCAACACTCACGTTTTTTTCTGTGTTTGGAAAAAGTATCTTATACTCAACAAGGCTTCATTTATTTGATCAGAAATACAGTTTAAACATTAATATTGTTTTCTGATTTATTTAAATTTCAAAATGTAATTAATTGAATTTATTTTTAGTTTATTGTATTTTATTTTCATTCATTTCATTTATATATATATATATATATATATATATATATATATATATATATATATATATATATATATGAAGAGTTCAGATGCAAAAGCCTCTTCCAGAATGATCATTTTTATCAAGCTCAGATCTTCATACATATATATATATATATTTATATTTATTATTTTTTGAATCTTGCTGACTTCAAACTTTTGAATCTATTACTAGTGGTATTTTTAATTTTTTTTTCATTATGATTGCAGCACATTTTAAAACACATTTATAAAGTAATAGTTCAAACATTAACAACTATTGTCATGTGTTGTGTTGTATGCCTATTGTAAATAATGATTGAAGTTTAATTTTTTGATGAACACTTCCTCTGTTGATGGGTGAAAACTATTTTCCAAATCTGGTTTGTTTGTTAGCGTGTCATATCTGTAAACAAAATGTTCTTTCTGTTCATTTACTGCAGATGTGATTCCGAAAATCGCTACCTTGGAAACCCACTTAGAGGAACATGTTACTGTAAGTAACCCTCACTCTGTCTCTTTCACACACACATAGGGATGGGTGATATGGCTAACAATTATATTTTGATATTTTAAAGCCGATTTATAATGTTAATGAAAATGACACATTTTTAACAATCATCAGAGTCGATTCAAAGTGTAACAACTAATCTAATGGCACAGTTCTTAGGAAACTTAATGTCCTTAAGTTTTGTGCAATTTTTACAATGTTAAAAATTGGGGGTGGGGTAAAATATGACATACGTTCACTCTCAGTAATCAATCTGTTAGGTTTGGGCTTCAGTTCCATTTTTATAGAAGCAGAAGTAGACCCAGCATGTCCTTAAGCTACAATCACTGATTCTGACTTAAAGTGTCTCAAACAAATACCTGAAGGTCAGAGAGTGCAGCGGGCAAGCAGTCAGGTCTCATTCCTCTTCCATACATCTGCTGCTTGAAAATGCAGTACAAGTGTTTACGCACAACTTCCTATGTATTTTGAGGGTAGGAGGACTTGACTGACTTTCTGATTGGTCTCTCTCTCTAAAAAGCTTTTTACTTTTGAACAAAGATTTGAACTTCAGGTTGCAAATGTAAAAGTCAATCTTTTTTTGGAAGTAAACCGTTGCATGTTCTTAAATAATTGTAGAGTTCTCCTATCTAAACAGGTTAAGCATAATGATGATAATTTCCTGATGTAAATATCATGTTAGATATAAATTATAAAATGTTTTCCTTTGTGTTTTAACGGGTAAACATTTTATTTTATTTTATTTTATTTTATTTATTTTCATAATGAAAGCATACTGTTAGACTGTTTCCCAAGTGCTATTAATGCATGTTCAGAATGTGCATCAGTTAAAAGGTTCAAAAGTATTATGCACCCTCTGTTTTTTGCATAATTTATTACAAATTTATGGTAGTTTTTTTTTTTTTTACTTCTAGGAATTCAAACCCAAATCCCTTGAGCACTGTTACTCTTACATGTTGTGAGCATGTGCCACATCATAACTCCAACATGAATTAATTATTATAGGATTACAAGCAAACATTTTGCAATAATCCTTAATGTTTTTGTCAAAGCTGGATGTGCTTTGTATCTCTAACTCTCCATGTTTAGCATTCTCTCTCTGTCACAGAAAATCTCTGTCTCTCACACAAGCAGTGTAGTTTTAGTTTATATTCAGAGCACTAGATGGCAGCCTTACAGCTCCAGTATTTGTCCAGTTGTCACGATTGACACGATTCCTCACCCGACCACAAAATAGGATAAAGTAAAGAAAATGACACGGCCACAGAACAGAACCATCGTCTTCAGGAGCAACGGACATGTGTTCTCCTGAAAAAGACTGTGTCTACACAAATTTCTCAAAACAGCTGGAAAAATTAAAGTCAGTACTTAAGGAAAAATATTTTAAAAAACCTGTTCTAAATTATTGCTCTTGTCACTACCACTTTCCCAGAAATGCCACAAGACCAGACCAGATTTGACAAACCAAACCAGGCTTATGTAAACAGCCCTCACATGCCACCAATGAATGTTTTTAAAACTAAGCTCTATTTGATTACAGAGTCTCGGATAAGCAGAGCACATCCAGACAGACAATTTGTTTTAATGCACAGAATCATCAGTAGGTGATCTCTTCTGTTCTTCAATTTGTGTCACTGCAAACGAGCTTCTAAACTCAACTTTTCTTTGGACATTTGAGGTTTACTCAGACATTTGTGTTATCTATTACACTACAAAGGTTTCAGTTAGTAAGAACTTGAAAAGGTCTTATGGCAGAAAGGTTCTCAGTATTTTGATTAATCAACACACATAGGAGATGACTGTGTGTCAAAAGCACGTGTGAGGGGTTTGCAAGGCTTTTTATGAGCATATCAGACTCTCATTCCCTGTATATAGGAGGATTTATTACCAATGCATTATTTATAATTGACCTCCCCTCCAGTCTCTGCAGCACAATACTGTTATATCACTTCATGATTGATAGCGCACTGCATCATATCCTCCTGTGGTCAACAAATCCTTCCAGCATCCTCACTCTTTCCAGCTGAAATGAAACACGCATTACAACGCAGATTCTGATGGGATGTGCTGTTGTAAAATGCCGATTAATACACGTGACCGTAAATTCTATAGGGATAGTTCACCCAAATCATAAAAATGCTCTCATCATTTGTTTTGCCATCATGTATCAAGAAGATAATTTTGGAAAATCAGTTACACCATTTTTGTCTATACAAAGAAAGTCAATGGGGTCCAAAACAAGATTGGACCCTATTGATTTTCATGGACAAAAACAACACTAAACAAAAAACAACAACAAAAAAGTAATTTGAGTTTCACAGAAGAAAGTCAGTCATACAGGTTTGGAAATTGCTTGTTGGTTAAGCTTGTTTTATTGAGTTATTTATGAACCACTAAGTTTTGTCTTTGAATTTGCACTAATAAAATGAACTATTCCTTGTAATGGAATTGAGCCATGTCTGAATTTGCAAATCATAAGACGGGTTCCCAAATTTTTTTGTCAGACGAACCCCTTAAATGTAAAATATTTACTTAAAGTCCCCCTGTGGTGAAGACCAAGCTTTTAATGTTGTTTATTTGTCTATGTGGTGTTTTTAATATGCTTTAAGACAAACCATGTACAAATTTATAAGTCAACACCATTGCTGAGTATTTTCTCCTTAAAACTTTAGTGAACCAAAGTCAGTCTCAAAAACGCGGCTTGAAATCGCTGATGTTTCTGACGTTTCAAACTACCTTGTAACCATAGAATGTAAAAAAATATGGACGTAGTGTCAGTGACATCACCCGTAGGTTTCTGAAGAGCATTTTTGAAGCCCAAAGTGGGCGGAGCCGGCCGTCGCCATCATGGTAGCACACCACTCCCGGATAAACGAAAATGGGCCAAAAGGCGGGATTAGCTGAGGTGACGTGACTGCTAACAGACAGCAGGCAAACGGCTAGTAGTGACAGCAGCGCCAATTCACCTGTCACTCCCTTAATTATGCAGAACTTTAAGGCTTAATATAATTTCAACGGATGAGTTATAAAAAAATGTACCCCCCTCACAGTTGGCATGAAGGGCAAAATTAGCAATATAGACCAATTCCAATTTTTGGTATATGAGATTGACTCTCTTTTGCATCCAGTCTCTAGCAGCCAGTCGATGAATTGCAGTTTAAGTCACTTCCGTGTTGGTTTCAAGAGAGAAACAGGAAAGTTGCAGCTTGCTTGTAACCAATCACGACAACGTGTGATCATCAACGAGTGGATCTCTGAGCTGGTGTGAGTGAGTGGAGGCGGGGCTAATTTGTATATTAATAGAACTGCGTATACTAAATGAGGCAAGGGTTTATTATTATCATTTTTAACTCTATCAAAAAAAAGACTGAATTATATTTCTTTTGCAAATTAAAATGACAAAAATAAAAAATATATATAAAATTGATTTGATAACTATAATAATAAAATTTTACATTACAAATTATAATACTAATACTTACATTCTTCACTTTCTTTCAAACCCTCAAGCTTGAACCTACTGTATCAAACCTTGAGCTTTTATTTTGGTGGAATATTGGTCAAATGCTGTAAACTTTTGTCCACAAACATATGGGAAATTGTGTAAATGTGTAAGTAAAGTGAACCTGGTGCACGTTGCGTTCCCAAATGCACATTAAACTCACATCACGTGGTGTAAGGCATCTGATGTCAGGCATGGTTGGTTAAAATAACCTTTGTGATATCTATGATTATATTACACTCGAGTTCAGATTAAAGCAACTGTTCTTCTCCATTTCATGCTCCTTGTATGGTGTACTAAACGCTAAAGTGTACACTGCAGCTGGCCTGCAAACTCTCTCACAGACAAACACGTATAAACACACAGAGCAACCACAAGCAGCACCTCACGTTCCCAGCGTCCAGCTGTTATCTCTTACTAGCACTGTTCCCATCACTCTGTCAGTGTGGATTTCATCACACGTGTGCAACGATTCAGTGGTCCAGCTTCGAAATATGTGGGGTGGACACACTCGCTAATTTGACCAATTAAAGCCATGAAGAGAGGCTAGTTGGAGCGAGACAAGTCTGACTCCCTAAGGGAACGTCAGTGACATTTACCCACTGAGTGGGATTGATGTTTACGCTTCATCTTTGTAACAGGCTAATTCAACCAGCCTTGAACACACTAATGTCTGTTATCACAAGGAGAAAAATCAAGGGCCATCAAATATGATAATACTAATGATGACGATAAATGCAAGTCACTGTAACGGTAATTGAATGTCTCCTTCACTATCATAATGGATAGATGTTTATTACAGTATAACCTCCAGTGTGATCAGGGTCATGTTTCAACTGCCATATACATGATGTATGAATGTTATGCAGTCAAAACTGTCATCAAACCGTTGTCTTAATCAGACTAGAGGTCATATTTGCCATGCTGTATCATATTCTAATAGACCAATGGTGACTCAAGTATTTTTCTTTTTTGTTCTTCCTTATTGTAATGGGTACTTTTAGCTTTGCTTCAGAGCACTACATTGTTATTAGGGGTTCAAGCATGAAATGCTGAAACCCTATTGTAATTGTAAGGATTCGTAAAACGCATCGTGCAGGACAAACCGTAAGGCCTAGAGACTTGAAACCTGGCCAGATGGTAGGCCTCAATTTGGGGACAACCTATCAGAGTATGACCCCGATTGGCCCATAGGTGGCGCTACAGCGACCAAAAGTTCAAAATCGCTCATAACTCTTAGACCGCTTGTCCAAGTGTCTTATATCGTTGGAATCCTTGGCTCAAGGCGGGCAAAATGGCTATCTCCGATTTGCTCGCCCTTCAGGCGCCAATTTCGAGTAAATTGCATTTTTTTGAATAACCTATTTTTGCAAACTTCTCCTAGGTTTTTGGCCCGATCGGAACCAAACCACTGCAAGAATATTCTCTGGAGTCTGACAATCAATAATCATCCAAAAAATTCAAAATTTCAATTAACGGTCGATAAGGGGAACCAAAATCTTTGATGGCACCAGGGCCACTTTTACTAAAACGGTTATAAATTGAAATTTGTTTTGAATTGGGACTGGCGAATCCCCGTCCATACTGTCAATGACCGTTCGCAAAGACCCACCCACTTTAGTTACTGTTGCTATCTCTGACAAGCGACGCCACTCTCACACCACACCAAGTTCTCACGCAGTGAAAAATACAATGCGGATCAGAGAAAAGACAGCTGACAGACAAGTACTTTTGATATGAAACAAAGTCTCACCTTTCAAATGTAGTCATTTTTTAGAGACATTTAAACAATAAATACCGTTTTGTGACTCTTTAATGTGTCTGACAGATCGCTGTAGACTCGAGGCTCAGTTAAAGCTGCTCGTGAACCGATCATCTCTTCCTTCTAGTTAATTTATAGCATTAAAATAAACATGAATGAACATAAAAGGAATGTTGTTTTAAAGTGCTAAGACGTCAGTACACTTTGTTTTTCAAATTTAAATCCTCCTATGTTAATCTACTAACTCTCCTGACTGCTTTGTTGGACAAAATGGCGGATTATGATTAGTCAGATCGCCTGTCAATCAAACTCCCTGCGAAGGGTCAATTGAGAATGCCTGTGCGCACAATCCTGATCTAATCGACAACTTTGCAGTTGCACATAGGAAAGCCCGGAAAATCCCGCTATAATGTAAGAGAGCATCTTTTTTATGTATTTGGACCTAGGCCTAACAATGTTTTATAGTGCGCTGTCCCCATTGTTTTTTTGTTTTGTTTTTGGTGAGCGTAGGCTACTCCTGATTTTGTTAGTCATCTCATCTCTTATATGCTGTGTATGATCATATCCTGCCCTATTCATGGTAGCCTTCTCGCGGACATTGCGTCATCAATGTCATCAATTGCGTCATCAAGGGGCCCGCCTTGATAATCCTACTTAAGGGCCCGGTGTTGGCTCGTTACGCCACTGAATATAATTGTCTAAACTCCTTATCGAAATTACATATTTACAACAAATCTGACACATATATATGGGCACACTTTGAGTACTACTAATAAAAGTGGTGGAGATCAGGCAAGACTATAAGAAGACTCAGGCAAAATGTGCTATAACTGTAAAAATGCTTTAAAACCATATATTTCCTATGGTAAACTGCCTGTATAGGCTGTAAATTGACTTTTTCATCTATGATGGCAGTTGTTAAATGCTTGCTAAATAAAACTTAATGTCTTTTGATGCTTGTGTGCTTAAAGGCCTTAACTGCTTGAACCCCGATAAATGCTGCTTGCAGCTTTAATTAACATTGTCATTTTTGCTCCATTACTTTTCAGAAAACATATACATCCTTGTTATTTTGAAATTAGAAAATCGAGACCTGCTCTGAAACGTGATAGTGGTGTCCCGTTTATGAGCAAATCATTTATTTAAGCCAATTCTTTTCGGTGAACCTATTGAAACGGTTCACAAATCACACTGAACTATTCTTTCACAAATTGGAGGGATGCGTTTACAGCTGTTCTTGATTCTAAAGCTCTCTGGTTCCGTGATCTATGCAACAACTCACTGAATTGGACATGTCTGACTCAAAATTAACAAAAAACAGAAAAGAAAAAAAAAAGCTTTGAAAAGTTTTTATATTTGTTTACAATTTTTTATATACTATTTTGTTGTTTTCACTTGTATACACACTTATGAGTAAGTTCAACAGATATTAAAAGTTTAATCTTTTGATTAGTGTACAACAATATTTTTGTGCATTAAGTTTACCATTTAACGTTTAAATTGGCAGATTATGTATGTTTGCAGTAGTAGTACTGGTATCATGCTCACTACTGTTTGGGATCAGTGAAAAAAAAAATGCAGTAAGGATGCGTTACATTTATCAAAAGTTGATCAAAAGATTAAAGATTTTTGTTTCAAATAAATGCTGTTTTTTGAACTTTTGATTCATCAAAAAATCCTGACAAGATAATGCCTTTTTTCAACATTGATAATAATATGAAACGTTTCTTGAGCGCTAACTCAGCATGTTAGAATGATTTGTGAAAGATCATGTGACACTGAAGAGTAATGGCTGCTGAAAATTCAGCTTTCACATCACAGGAATAAATTACATTTTAAAATATATTAAGAAAGAAAATGGTTATTTCAAGTTATGATAGTATTTCTCAATATTTCTGTTTTTATTATATTTTTGATCAAATAACCATAAGCAACAACTAGCCTTGGTGAGCATAAAATTCTCAAAACATCAAAAAATCGTATCGACTTTTGAAAGGTAGTTTACTTTCACTCAAATACATGATTTGTTAAAGACAGCTTTGATTCTCTTAACATTGATCCAAAAAAATATATTTATACCTCATATACTGATTTACGGCCAACTTTCCACTGGCTGAATCAAAGCCATAACTGCTTCAGACATACTCAGATGAGTGTCCCAGACATCCTCAGGCCCCTCATCAAAAACTAATCAGGCATTCTGCCTAGACAGCTAAATACATTTAGTCAGGCTCCTTTGTGCTTGCATACAAAGTCACTTTTTATTTGGACATCTAAAGCCCCATCTTATTTTCTTAAGATAATTGTATTGGCTTTAAGCCTTAGATGTAGATATCTCCAATCGAGACCATGTTAAAGTGCATGGGGATGAATTAGGACGTTCTTTACTTTCATTTCATTTTGGTCATGCTGATGTTATGGAGAAGAAATTGTCAATAAGATGATAAAGCTATGATCTAATCAATCCAAAACCTCTAATGTCAATAGATTCTGTCTATTTATGCCTCTTTATATAAGTGCTTTCAAATGTCACTATACTGCAAACAGTCAAGTGTTAATCTTGCATAGTGGAAATGCCGGTTGATATTATATTCAGATTTTTTTGTCACACCACAAAGATAATATTCAAGCAAAGCGCATTCAAGCTGTTTACCGAACAGAAATTTTGCATGTCATACATGCACAGTGCATCCTGCAAAAATAGTGTAAGTTGTAGCTGTTCCAGTCATGCACACTGAGTTTAATTTAGATCATACAAAACATTTAGCTATATCATTCCTTCTAAATAATTTGTAAACATGAACATCTTACCTTATATAATATGGTTAGCTAAATCATGTGCTTTTGTTATGCATACATGGTTGTCTTCAGTGCAAAAATACCTATTTTTTTGTACTTCATTTCAGCTCATTGCATAAATGACCGTGTGAACCAGTGTATATTTAGCTTCAACTTATTATTTAAGGGCAGTGTGCCATTTTCTTTCATGTTTCTAAAAAAGATGACTCCAGATGTCCCTAACTCTCTGCTGTTCTCATTACCGCCAGCAAGGTGTTCCAGAATTGAGGATGATAACGTTTATGGTAGAAGACATTAAATAAAATACCTAGATCCTGTTTGCCAGGGATGGCCTTTTTTTATTGCTTCATTTCAGATCTCTGAACTTGGAAATGAAATGTGTTCTGCAGGATGCTTAGAGGAAAATGCACTTTGGCTTGATGAAACTGTTATTTGAGATTCCTGTAATGCTTTATTGAATTATGTAGTGTAAATAAATGTGTGCATTTCGCAACCAGAGCACGTCATAAGACGATGATGTTGTTGTCGGTTGTAATCAGAACGTCCTCTGTTGGCTTCTTATATGTTTAATTTTATCAGATAATGGTGAAAATATTCTGGAGTTCAAGAAAGGTTAATAACCTCATATGTTAATAATTTCATTCCTCTGAAATAGAATAGTAGCACATGTTTTCATATAATTTCGGTTGATTAAATTACCACAAAATAACCACATTAATTAGTGTTCTCTGATTTCACTCTAGGGGGAATTTGATTTACTGGCTAAATGTGAGCAATTAATTGGCTTATTATAACCGAATTACAGCAAAAATGTTGGAAGCAGCTAAAACATTACAGCATATTGTTATTTACAGTATGGTCATTTCATATTTGCATTGTGCTTTGAACTCCTTGAGACGCATGCACTCATGTGCACATATAAATACATGCAGTCATGCAAGCGAACACAGTTGCACACTCAAAAGTATTAATATCATCACAGCAGGAAGTGTAAGAGAGTGGGCAATACATAGCTTTAAGTGTCCTCTCAAGCACCATAGATATAACTACGTGTACTATATCCTATAACGCAAAACAGCCTGTTGATCTCCCTCTTTGATTTTCTGCTCTTATTTTTCCCCTTCATGGAATAGAAAAACTCTCTGTAGTTGCCTAGACCCTTATGGGATAAACATAGCTTTGCTGTGTACCTGGGGCAAGAACAAGGAGAGAAAAAGCTAGCAATAATCTTTCTATTTCTGTGACAACGGAGGGTACTGAGTGGTCAGAGGAAGAGATAAGCTCAAGACGGACGCTTTGATCTGATCTGCGGTAATTCTCCATCTCTCTGTGGTTGCGGAATGAACACGGCTATTTGTTGAACCTAATATCCTTTAGTTTCGCTCGCTTTCTGTGAACATCCCCCAATCTGCTATGGTTTAGTGTGCATCTGTTACGTCATGGGCAGATATGTAGAGATAAACATCTTTTGAGGCCTGGAAGTTTTGCTTGGATCGGCGAGGGGTCAGAGACAGTCAGACTTGGTTTGTTAGATTGCAGCTGCTCATTTGAGGTTTGAAATTGATGTTTAAGGTTGATGATGTGTGTTCAGGGTCATGATGAGTTAGATTAGCAACTTGGTTGCAATAAATTGAACTAATCACTCAAAAAATGCCACTATTTCTTATGAAAAACACTTAAACTACTAATTGTTAAAGTGCCTGTGTTATGCTATTTTAAAGGTAAAAAATCCCCACATTTCCTCATAATATACATTGTACATAATTTCATTTCTCAAAGAGTCTGAAAACGATTCGTTTGAGATTCAGTCTCTCTACTCCCCTCCTTTCCGAGGGCCTACTCTGCTCTTATTGGTCAGATGGCCCAGTCTGTTGTGATTGGTCTGCCGCTTACAGCGCATGTCAGAAACAAAACACCTATTACCATCTGAATTTCAGCTCCGGAGGCTTCTTTAGCACTTGATACAGCGATACGAACAATGGCATCGGTTTTCCCATATCAATTCCAGTGCGAGTCCTCATTCTTTTAAAGTGGATGAAAAGTGGATTCGCAGTGCTGAAAACAGCTTCTTCTCGACATGTCGTCAACACAAACCAAACTCTTCCAGGCCTCAGCTACAACTATGGGTCTAAGTAGACGTCGTTCACGGGCAGCCAATGAAGAACTTTGTCTGGCATTATGCAAATTTGTTACATTGTTACGTAGGTATGTAAAAGGAAGTGAGACTGGAAATGCTGACGACTCGTTACAGCAGTTCATAATCGATTCTTTCTTTTAGGAGACAATAACGTTTGTCATGCACTTTTATCTTTAAAACAATGCAGACCTTTTACATTCGCAAACAGTTGTATTACACACTACATGAAACGTAATATTCAAAATAGCATAATAGTGGCACTTTAAGTGCTTTTAATCTATAAAAGATTTTGTTAATTTATAAAAGGTCATAAATGATAACTAGAATCCAGAATAATGTCAATGACAGTTCAGTGTTTTCTTCCATCAGCAGAGTTGATATTAATTTTGACCCGCTGGACAATCAAATCAGTTCTCAGCCTTCCTCTGTCTGTTGCTATTTAATCAAATGCCGTCTTCACAATTGTATCGGACAAGGTGACCTTTAGTTGCTCGTGCAGATGTGAGCTGTCAAACAGTCCTTGATATCACAACTGCTTCTCTTTCCAACGAGAGTTTGTGTTTAACTTTGAAGATTAGCTGTGATTGCCATGATGTTGTGATTTCAACATGACGTGAACATGAAGAATTTTTTCCACGCCATCACTTTCATATCAGGTTACCGAATCTCATGATTTTTATGCTGAAACACTTGGACATAAATTCTAAATACAATTTATGTTTTGTTTTTGTTTTTCTCCCACCTTACTAGATAATCTTCTGATAGACTACCAGTTCACCTTTAGTCTGCTTCAGGAGGACGATCAGCATTACACAGCTATTAACTTCATGGCGACTCCAGAAGAGGTCAGTGAGTTTGCATCATGTGTTTGCGACAGGTTGTATTTGATTTTGAACTTAATGTGTTTCCAAAAAAGTGCCCAAATTTTGTGAACTTAACATATGCAATATGACAAGTTTCGTACAACAAGCTGGGGTTTTTTTTCTTTTTCTTTTTTTTTCTTGTTTTTTTTGGTTCACACTGAATGCAAAAGTGCTATTTGGCATAACTCGGTCAGCCAATAACCTGATGCCTGCTTTAAATTTATGTGGAGCAGAATTTTGAAACAATCAGATTTCTTTTTGTAAATTATTATGAGAATTAAAAAAAGAATTTGTGGCATTATATTGTAAAGCATTTTATTTATATTATAAATAATAAAAAAGCAGTCCACATTATTGTAAATATGGTAAAAAAAATATTGCTAACTCTTTATTATCAGCTATTTAAAAAAAAAAATGTCTTCATGTTGTTTGTTTTTCAGACCAACAAGAATCTCGATATGTCAATTAATGCGTCTAACAATTTCAACATCAACATAACGTGGTCTATTGGCTCAACAGGTAAAGTATTTCATGTAATATTTCAGAATTAAAAAAAATAGTTCTGGCTGAACAAAGTATGTATAGGACAGCTATGTGAGTCCATTGTCAAGGCATTCATAAAATGCTTTTTGATTTTAATTAAGATAAACAGACATTGCTCTTGCACAGGCAGATGCGTAAGCGAAATAGATTTTTCGTTTTGTTGCTGTTGAATAAACCTATTGGACAGCAGATATGTGGAGAAGTGTTAAAGCTTGTCCCATAGGTGCAGATAAACCAGACTCCCAATGGTCACTAGAATAGTATAGATAGTGTTTGAGTGTAAGTGTCATTGTCATGAAAACTTATTTATAGAAATATTTAAGACTGAGCTCAAAAGAGTGGTTAATGGAAAAGTCACATTTTGCATCGTGATGAATTGCTATTAACTAAAAGAAATCAGTCTCTGTATGGGTCATCTGGGAAACATCAATATAGACTGATTGATGTTCATGTGCATTTGTGGTTGGAGATTTACTGTATTATGATAGACCATGTATTCACTATTAACTCTTAAATCTGTTCAAACCCTTAAACAAGCTCTTAGAAGTTCCTAGGCATTTTCCTAATACTTTCACTATTGATCTTGTTGGCATTCAAGTACAGTTTCTTAGAATAGCATTATTCAGATGTTTTATAGTTGAAGGGTTGATCAGAATATTTATGCCATTTTTAATCATGCAGAGGATTTTGCATGCAGATGTTGTTGTTGGCTGATGATGCTTTTGGCTGACGTTGTGTTTTGTGTCCCTGCAGCGGGTACGATCTCTGGGGAGGAATTCCCTATAGTGTCCAAGACTAACATCAAAGAGTACAGAGACAGCTTCTCCTGTGAGACATTCTCCTTCCTTGCAAACCCCAACATCACTTTCCATGTTTATGTCAGCAACTTTTCATGGCCAGTCAAAATACAGGTAAGATCATCTGCCTGATTTCTATTATCTCAGCCAGATGTGCCTTTGATTTAGTCCAGCCCAAAACAGCCTGTTCTTATTTATTAAGTCCAAAAAAAGTGCATAAAACCTATTTTTAAAATATTGATTTTTATGTGTGCAGTACATATAAAAATTGGATTAATACACACAAAATGGCTTATTAGATATACATGGATGAATTTTTTTGCAAAAAATGTTTGCATATAGTTTAAAAAAAGTTAAGTTTCAGCTCCATCCCTCAGTTTGAGGCTGCTTTTCTTCTTGTTATATGCCAAACTGTTGACTTATGAGCTTTTTATTTTGATATATTATATACGGTAAATTTTAAAGTTGTAAAATGATTACATTTTTGTTCAGCCTTTGATCAAAACAGCATCATGATCATCAATATCTTCATCATAATGGACCACAACAACAAATTACTGTAAATATCCATGAAATTTGTTTTTGATTTCAAGTCAAGCTCTCTAAGCCCTTGTGTATAAATAGGGCACAGAGTATAAACCATTATGAATTGTGTTATGCAAAAATAATATGTTTAATGATCCATGAGTCCGCTTTGTGCTCATCAATTATTTTGGAGTGATTTATAAAGCGCTGACAAACTGTACAAAATATCTTCATTCTCTCAGCATTCTCATCTATGAACTGAAGAAGAAAATACTCGTGTTTGCCAGAGTCCATTGCATTCTCTGTTTAGATAATCTGATAAATCTTGTTAACTGGTAAAACTTCATATTTTCAAGATTATGTTTGTTATTATGTGTGGGTTTTGTGGAATATTAATATTTTTGTGGAAAACGTAATTATTTTTTATTTCAGGATTATTTGTATAGAAAGTTAAAAATAGCATTGAAATAGAAATCTTTTTGATTAATTTATTATATTCTTACTGAATAAAATAACTAAATTCTATTTCTTAAAAATTCTTACTGACCCCAAATATTTAAATGGTATATCCCTAAAAAAGTGTAGGAACTCTCCTGTTCCATTCCCACTCTGCTTTACATATTAAACCTAAACGTTTTGGCCAGAACAGGTGGTGCTGCTTGTAATCGGGCCGCTGAGTAAGCCAACACAGTCATCAGTCTTCCCATCAACCCTTCAGTCAGATTCTGCTATGCCCTGTGTGAGAGTGCAACTGCACTGTGGCCTATTAGTATCAGTCATGTATTGATTGTGGCTGTGAATCATTCCCATTAATGCAGTTTTACCATACCCACATATAGATGAGATAGTAACACGAGCCCTTAATTGTCCTCATCAGGAGCCCAGTACTGCAGTCATCTATAGACTGATCTGAGTAACCTGAGAAGAACCGCTTCTCTGGCCCTGACCTTCATCACGTCTGATGGACATCTAAGTCAAACTGCTTTCAAAATAAAATCACCTATCCCTCCAATTTATTGGCCTATTTGGTGCATAAAGAGAAAATAATATTTCCTCCTGCCAGCCACAGTGAACGATGTTGCGTCTTCCTTTTAAATGACTCTTTTATCAACTAGAGAAAAAGACGAAGCTGCGCTTACTTTCATCTCAGTGTCTTTTAGTATTTGCTTATGAAAAGCTCATATTGTTCATACAAAGTGAGACTGAAAGATTGACAGCGACTAATACTCTGATTGTGTTTTCTATTATACTCGTCGTGTCTTGTGGCCCATGTGTGCTCACGCCTGTCAGTCAAGGTTACGCGAGCAAATCTAATACAAAGAGTATTTTATGTAGTCTCATACTTCATGTGGTTTAATAGTGTAGGTCAAGGCTGTAGTGTCCCTTTCACAGGCAGTGTCCAGAGACACACACACACACACACAGGAAGAAGCTAGCATGAGAGGCCGCTGTCAGCCCTGTGGCTGAAGTGAGCTGCTGACATACTAGTGATTGGTATCACAGTTGGAGTTGTGTGCTGCATTCATCACCATCAGTCTTCACTTTTCCACTGCCTGCAGTCACTCTCTTGCAGTCACTCACTACTCTTTCACTCTCTTTATCTATTTCATGTCAGACACTGGCAGAGATTCTCCATTTATTACAGATCTCACCCCATGTTCAGTCTGATCAGTTGATCACACCAGTTGAATCAAATAAGCAGATGCATAAATACTTAGTCAGTTTTAAAAGAAAATATTTAGCATTGATGCATTAAATTGATTAAATGTGTCATTAAGACATTGATAATGTTACAAATTATTTTTTTTATTTCAAATAAATACTGTTTTTTCCTAGCCTAGAAATCTAGACGCACCCTAGCGGCAGCAAAATGTATTTTGCAACCAGGGCAGTCTAGCAACTCTCCATAGACTTTCGAGCTGCAAAAACCTAAATTGGGTCGGGCCAATCACGTCGTGTATAGAGTAGGCGGGGCGGGCTTAACATATGACGACAGAGTTGCGACGGTTCCCTGGCTGCTACCTTTTTACAGTCTATGGCTGCTACTTGAAAACAAAGAATGACGGCTGCTGGCGAACATCTTTCGAATCGGCTTTGTCCGCGACTCTGGAGGACTTGGAGTTAAGTTTTTCTTTGAGAAAAGAGCAAAGAACGGCACTTAAGTCATTCTTAAAAAAAGGAAGATGTGTTCGTCGTTTTGCCGGCCAGATATGGCAAAAGTTGAATCTATCAACTAGCTCCGCTGTTGGGAAAACGCTCTGGTTGGTTGAAGCGCTGTCCTATTGCGTGCAGAGGGAATTTGAAAGACAGACGTTTATCCCGCCCCTCGGATTGAGCCGTGTCTATGGTGAGTTGCCAGACCCAACATCTTGATGTAGGTCTGGCTTGCCAAGCTAGTTTTTTCCATCAAACAATCCAGAAAAATACCAAAGTTTTCACAAAATATTAGGCAGCACAAGTGTTTTCAACATTGATAATAAGAAGTTTCTTGAGCACCAAATCAGCATGAGTGCCAACAATGGCTACTGACAATTCAGCTTTGCCATTACATTTTTAAATATTTTAAAATAAAATAATAAACAGTCATTTTTAATTGTAATGACTTCTTTCAAAAACAGTAACTTTTGAACAGTATCATATTATATTATATTAATTATAATTATATTATTTTAATTTAAAGAAAAATATTTAAGACAGTGAGACTCTTAAGACTACAAATCTGTCTTTTATGTGATGTCTTTTATATTTCCACAAACATTTCTATGGAGCCCCTAAAGAGACATTACATTACATTTACTGTAACATTTCAATGCTTTTACATGACATACACACACATTTCCAAAACCAATAGACCTTTAAAAAAACTGAATATGTTATTGTGTTAAGATTAATCACATATTCCCAGCACTGTTTGCACATGTGGTTTGCCTTAATACTTGCCATTATTTATATCTCTTCCTATTAATCATGAATCTGTGCTCATGATGTAAGGTAAACTGGTTATCAGGTTTAATCCAGATCAAATACGCCCGGTCCTTCAGACTCATTAATGAGTAACTGTAGGAGAATCAGGATAGTCATGTGTAATGCTCATCTGCTTGGCTTGGGAAAGGCTACCCTGGTGATGACAGCATTTCCTGCCCTCGCTCTGCACCCCCAGGGTTATCACTCCAGTCTCAGGATGACATCAGCTTAGAGCTGAGGGCTGGTTTGGGGGGCAGAGCTCAAGGGGATTTGCCTATTCTAGTGGAACAGACTTATATTTAGTTTGTCACTGTGGTCCTTTACCTCACCCCTCCAGTATTTTTCAGTCCACATCTACAGAGAGCTGCTCTACTCACCCCTTTATTTAGTGCTTGCAAATGAGCAGAATATTTAGTTTGAAGTTTAATATCTTGTTTTGGGTTGGTTTTAATCACAAATTAATCAAGTTTAATGTCATTCAGAAGAAGACTAGTGACTAATTTATTGTCAATAATTAGATTATGTCAATAGCTGAACATGATACCATATAAAACCATAATGATGACTATTGCTGTTTATAATCATTACATTAGAGTATTTTGCAACATCAGTGTCAATACCATCTTAATTGTCATATCTAACTGCAAAAATCCAGTTTGCAGTTTACTCTGGAAAATAACTGCTCATTTAGACAAGATAAAGACAGTTTGACCAACATGTAAAGTGAACAGCCACACTGGAGAGACTGTAGGTGTTTTCTGTGGGCATCTCTGAGACTAAGACTATTGATGCACCTCTTTTGTATACTCAGTTTTCTTCCTTCATTTCTGTGACAAGGATTATCTCAAAAAGATCAATTAATAGGCTTTATGCTGAACATCACATGAATAAATAGGAAAACAGGTCTCATTGCATGCGCTTGTCGGAGAAAATGTTAACTGCAGTTCGAACTGACGGCAAAAATGACTTTTATGGTAATCAGCTAACCTAGCTAGTTCTTTTTATTGTTGCCATTTTATTCAATTTTAATATCTAAATGTGCGATGGGCATAGGTTTATGCTTGTCTTTGCTTGCTCCTTTGAAGGCATCTTGAGTAAAACATCTCTATATTTAACAAAGCACGTACAAAAGACATGAGCTTGAAGCAATACAACCTGTTTTACACAATACGGAAGTTTGTCGCACATAACCCCCATTAAAGTAAATTAAAAAGTAATTATAATATTCTGCTCTAATAATAGTCTCATTGTGGGCCGAAGCAGAGCTGCTGCATTAGATAGATTTCTGTGTTGAATGGCCATCTTGTCACAGCCATTCTGGACCAAGGAATGGGGAGTGATTTGATTTTCTCCACACACATCTCTTATTTTCCCCAGTCCAGTAGACATCATTAAATATAATGCCTTTAGTAATCTCATTTCTTACAGACAGTTTGTGGTCTAACTCAACCTCTGTCCATCTCTGACATGAGCGAGTCTCTTTGGATAACGGGTAAATTGAAACGGTTTGCCAGAAACACAGTGGTGCCATATCGGTTTATAGCTTTATCACAGCAGATTGGCTTTCATAGCGGTGAAAGAGAATAGGTAAAGCTAAGTGTTCAGTGCTCCACAATACGAGAAGGCCATGAAAGCAGAGGTTACTTAATTTGCTGTGTCTGTTCTCACTTGTTCTCTCCTTTACCATATGGAGAGAGAATGGGGAAAAAAGAGCAAATCTTGTACTGATGTGAATACTGACAGGGCAGAAATAACTGTTACATATTTGCTTTATTTTATCAGTACCTTAGTTTAAATTTTATATATATATATATATACAGTGCAATGCATAAGTGAATACACCCATGCTAAAGTTGACTAAAAAGAGGAATAAAAAATCATATTTTGGAAATTGAACTTAATGCCTTAATTTAAAAAATTAGGAAAAATCCAACCTTTAAGGACACCAATTTTCTTTGTGAATGAATAATGTATCGTAAATAAATAAATGTTCTTCCTTAAAATACATGGTGCATAAGTGAGTACACCCCTATGTTAAATTCCCATAGAGGCAGGCAGATTTTTATTTTTAAGTATTTTTTTTAACATTTTTTTAGGATACTATGCATCCTGATAAAGTTCCCTTGGCCTTTGGAATTAAAATAGCCCCACATCATCACATAGCCTTCACCATACCTAGAGATTGGCATGGGGTACTTTCCATAAGATCATCTCTCAATGCAAATCAAACTAGCTTTTAGGCTAACTGAAATAAAACCAAGTTCAATTTTCAAAATATGATTTTTTGTTCCTCTTTTTAGTCAACTTTAGCATGGGTGTATTCACTTATGCATTGCACTGTATATATATATATATATATATATATATATATATATAATTATTATTATTAAAGTTATTATTATTATTACATGCATTCTTTTTTGTAATTTTAAACCATACCATCCATAATAAAACTGTTACTTTTATAAATTAGTTGTTCAAGGAAAAAAAAAAAATTAAGTTTTATGTTAGAATTTATTAAGTTTTATGTAGCAAGTGTTCAGTCTGTGTAATTTTGGATCACAATATTTTAGTACAGATTTATTAACATTTTTAGGTTTTTGCTTCAGCAGTAGTGTCAATAAAATATAAAAGCAGATGTAAGGCCTTAGATCACCAAAACCTGACATTTTGGGATGATTTGATGCCAGATGTTATTGTGAGTGTGTATGATTTAGCATCATGTCATACAAGCATACGATGATTTAATTCCACCTCAGAAAATATAGGTGAGCTACATCTTTGCATGTGACTGATTATAAATATGATGCTCATTTGAATATTGTAGGTGTGCATAATATTCAACTAATATCTTACTGCAGTCATTAGGTTATGTCATGAATATGTTAATGTACCATCTGCAGAACTGCCGATCTTCATTTTCTCTCTCTCTCTCTCTCTCTCTCTCTGTCTCGCTCTTGCATCCCCACTTTTTTATAACACTTTTAATATTCTTGGGAAAGGTACAGGAACATCTATTTTTATCCTTTCCCTTGCACTCAAACGCAAAAAGCATGTTTGCAACAGCATATTGTTCAGTGACCAGAGCTGAGGTTAGCAGTGTCCTGTCCTCACCTCAGCTCTTGATATTCTTCTCAGAGAAGCGTTGTAGTTGCCTTTAACAGCTCCCTTTGCTTTTACCTTTAGGCCTCACAGACCCTCTGATTCACCCTGACTCTTGTTTTGCCTAACCTCAGGGTTCTTGGTGCTCAAAGGTGGTATTGAACTTTAAAAAGCGCATACACTCAATAATCACTTAGCCTCTGATCTCTGTACAATGATAGTGTTGTGGTGTCCACTTTTAAACTAACATTAAAATGCTAATTCTCCTGTTTTTTTCGTTCTAGATGGTCAATGTGCTTCTGAACTCTGCTTCCCAGTTTCATTTTGCATTAGTAGTTCTAATACATATACAATACATGGTCCCTCAGTTCATAGTGTCAAAAAGTTTGAAAACACACGGCCTCTTGTTTAAATGTTTTGAAAAACCAATAAACTGTTAATCATAAAAAGAAAACACACGGTCTCATCCGTATTTTTGGTTTATTATTATTATTATTATGATTATAATTTTGTAATTATGTCCTTTATAGTTTGCTGACATTTTGTCAAGTATCTGCTCTCATGTACCTATGTGCATGAGTTTAAGTACAATTTGAGATCATAGCTTCTGATTGACGCCCGTAGTCTGCAATTGGTAGTGTAAAGTATTCAGCATTAAGCCAACAACATGACAGAAAACAAGACGCTACATTGTTTAATTTGCTGTTAGCATCAATCTTGTAACATGCACAAGGCCTTTGCAAGCGCAGCTCCATTCTATTACATTAGCAGAAATTAGCATTGAAAGTTTCATAAAAGTGGGTCTGCCTGCATGAAACTTTTTCTATAGTGTTTTTCCTGTCAAACTTTTCTTCCACATTGCATTGGACTGCAGCTAAATGTAAATTAGATGTGCAAGATAGCATTTTTTGGATAATTGGATGCTAATGCAAAATTAAATCAATACATTTAGTACAAGTTGGCCTTGGATATCATCACACTTTTCCCAGTTAAAAGAAAAATTATGATAATGCATCCCTGACAATCTGGCACAGTGTTCCACAAACTTCCTTTATAGTCCAGCACGCTTTTTAGTAGCCTAACACTTCACTAAATTCTTTTGCCGTCATGTCAAGTTAATACTATGCATTCTCTATATGCAACTGGATGATTTGTGGTTCAACTCTGTGTGGTAAATTATAGCTTAATCAGTGTAAATAAAAAAAAAAAAAGACAGTATGATACAGTATGTGCTAAAAAACCTCATCTTCATTAAAATCTGATGCTGTAGCCACTGTGAGGGCAGCTGACACGGTCCTACGAGCCAGAGATCTGCTTTAGTGGACTTTGGGCCTAAACTCCTGAACCTGCCCTGACCATCAATCACAATTTTCAGGTTGTTAAATCTCTTCTGTAGATATCTCAAATTTACAATGTCGGGGAAAATGCAAGAGCTTGGAATCTGCTAGCTAGCATACCCATAATGTTCTTTTATATCCTCAAAGAGCTCTTTAATGGAGGTGGAGAAGTCAGGGTTATTAGCTAGAAGCTGGAGTGAGATGGAGAGAAAAATGCTGACAGTAGATAAAGACATCATGAGAAACTCAGAGCTTGTTAGGGTTTTTATTATTTTAATTGACAAAGCGACAGCAAGTCATCAAAAAGCATATGTCTGCCATGGCTTAGAAACAGCTAGGACTAGATTTTTGAAAGTAGTATCTTATGTTCACCAAGGCTCCATTTATTTGATTAAAAAAAAAAAAACAGTAATATTGTGAAATATTACTGTTTAAAATGACTGTGTTCTATTTTAATAAAATGTCATTTATTCCTGTGATGACAAAGCTGAATTTTTATCAGCCTTTTCTCCAGTCTTCAGTTTCATGATCCTTCATAAATCATTCAGATATGCTGATTTGGTGCTCAATAAACATTCCTTATTATTATCAGTGTTGAAACAGTTGGGCTGCTTAATATTTTTGTGGAAACTGTGATACAATTTTTTTCGAGAATTCTTTGATTAACAGTTCAAAAGTCATGACAACAGTCAGACTGTTTGGCATGGTAATGTATATGACAATGTTAATATATTTGGTCTTGGCGGAATAGATCTGCTACATTGCTGCAGTTGTTTGTTATTACTAGTGGTCGACCGATATCTTAGAGAGCAGGGTGGCCGATATTTTTATATATATTTATTTTAATCAATATTTAATAAATTATAAATAAATTATAAAACAAATTTTTAAAATAAACATGCTTTTATACTTTAGATGGCAATTTCTTAAATTTGCAATCCTATTACAGTATTTTTCACAAAGTAATTGTTTAGAAATATATGAATATGTGAATAAAAATAAGGTAAACACTGTAACAGGGCACTCAGTAATCTGGTCATTTCGTGATGGTAATCATATTTTTTCAAATAAAGACAAGGTAACGGTAATTTTACATACAGCACAGTGAAAACGATATGAATATGACACAGTTGGCAACTGGATATATCACAGATATGAATATGACACAGTTGGCAACTGGATATATATCAGCATATTTTAAAATGAAGGATTTAAAGTTTTTCGATCGCGTCTCCTGTGAAGCTGATCTTCTGTTCACATTCACTTCGCATGGACCGACCGTCACTCGCAGACAGTAATGCACACTTCACAAGATATCACAGCTGGATTAAATTAAATCTGCAAGGTTTGTGAAATTAAATGTTTATTAGATATTCAGAGATTTGTTTAAATGATGTAGATGCGCATTTGCTGAATGTTGACGGCAAATGAGAAAGTATTTTAGCCTGATTTTTTGCCTTTTCTGTTACAAATAATATAAAAGCAAACGCTTTACTTTACTTACTTCGCATAAGTTACCATTTACTTTCTTTGTTTACCAGTTCTGTCTAACAAAGTATTAGATATGACTGACAGAGATCGTAAATTTATGAAGACGGAGAATATGAGTGAGCACTGTTTGATCTGAGGAGCTGCCGTTGCCGTTCTCTTCTGGCGCTGGTGTTCTCAGCGCCGTCCGTCAAAATAAAAGTCCGGAGCGCCGTCAAAATAAAATCCCGCTTCACTCACGTCTCGATTTTCGAAGGGGATTATAAACGTTTCTTCCTAGGTTCGCTTTTAATTAGGCCTATTCATATTCTTTACTGTGGTAAAGTAGAAAAACGTTGTAGGACAGAAAGCCTACATTTTTACTTGCACGTCAGATTCATTTTAACAGTTTGTGCTTGTTATTATTAGACATGTAAGGCGCGTCAAGTTTATTTGTAAAGCGTGTTTCACACGCACGGGTGATTTTTATTTTCGCTTTGTCTGGCAGCGCAATATCAAACATATCTTAAATGTCTTGCCCTTGTGGAAAACATGAAGATATCAGAAAATAGATCGATAGTCTTTTTCCTCCTCGTGTCCCACATCCCTCTCAAAGCGCAGAGCTTCATGTGGAATACGCGTCTTTGTGTGGAATTTATTAAACAAACTTTTTTTTTAAATAGATTTAACTTTATTATATTATTTAAGTTTCCAATATTTACTGATATTTATTTCAATGCTTTACAGGCTTTAGTGTGTTGCTTCTTTGACGGAATTGCTCAAATAAACACTTTTTTGCTCAAATAAACACTACATTTTTATTTCAATTTTCAAAACAACCCCCCAACCACCGCAGGTAGTTGGTCCATTACCACCGCAGTGGTAAAAACTGCCACCATCACAGCCCTATAACCCGAAAGTAAAACAGAAAATTGTATAATTAGCCTAATAGATCCATTGCTGCTGAGTAGCTGACGGATGTATTCCGTCAAAATGGCTGACACGCAGCTAGGAGTCACGTGACTGGGAGATCCCTATAGAGATTGCAGCAGGTTAAGGACCTATTAGCCTGCGCCATCTAGAGTTTCATGACAGAACTTTGTATTTATTTGAAATATATATTTTTCTAATATATATATTTATTTATTACTATAAAAGCTTTACTGTCACTTTTTATCTATTTAATTTATCTTTGTGGAATAAAAGGATTCATTTCTTTAAAATTATAATAATAATAATTGTACTGACCCCAAATTAGAGTATTATAGAACCCTTCTACACCTGGTATTAACATGTATTTCATACCTGAATATTTTTTTAGCCACACTACACTTGCGTATTCAGATCTGATTGCATTTATTGCCACTTTCATTTTACATTAGAAGTTATGTTAACTGTTAACATTTGCCATTTCCTTTCTTTACAAATACCTCAGTAAAGTCAGTAGAGATTAGATGTGAAGAAAAGAGAATGGTTTCAAATCATTCCTTTTGGGGAGAGAAATTAGATAAATTAGATTCCATTAAACATAATTTGATAAATAATCAGATATTGTTGAAACCCTGCAACACAACATTTCAGCAACTCAGTCATGAGAAATGTGGTTATGTGCACCATAATTGAGCCACCCATTGGAGGGCGACTCACTTCTATAATGTACAATAAAACAAATTTTATGAGTCTTCATCTCCTGTGCATATATCATTATTTAACCATATTTCTCAAAAGCGCTACTAATTATTTTTTAATAAAAAAAACCCCATCTGTACCTTTAAGGATTTGCTAATGGTGATTGTCTCAATTTGTGTGTTACCGCTCTCAAAGCCAGCATGATGTTTACAGTAAAAGGCTAAAAATTAGGAGTGGGGAGGAGTCAAGAGCACTTCAGTAAAGGTACCAGCTCCAGCCACTAACTCGTCCCGCTTAATGGCCAGTCCCCCTGGCAAGAGAAATCAGCTTTTCTCAACACTTTCTTTCTTTCAGTTTTTGATTGTCATGCACTTTCACTGCAAAAAGCAAATGCCAGTAAATCACTTAAGGGCTGACCAACCCCCTCACTTCCATCTGCATGCACACACACCTCTCTATCCGCTCTTCTCCATCTAACCTAATGCTTCCTTCTTCCATTCAGAAATAACAGCAGGTTTTTGACGTTTGGAAATATCTCATAGATGTTAGGCATGGTTAATGATCATTGGCTGTGCACCCTGGCACTCATGAACACATGCACAATTTTTGCTTCCTGCATAGTGCGTGACAGAGAGGGTCCATGCGTAATGTCTGTATGTGTGTGCGTAATTGCCACGCTATACCTGGCTCTGTTTTTGCATTCGATAATAGCATGTCCTCTAAGAAAAAGAAAAGTGCGAGTCCAAAACTCATTCAAACTAAGTAAACACATTTTGTCGCCTGAACTTTTGAAGCACGCCACTTCTTGAAAAATAAATCACTCTGATAACATCTGACATTTACAAATTGACATTTTCTTTTATCAGATGGTCGATTTTTAGATGGAGATGGAGTGTGGATAAGATTTAGATAGGTTTAGTTGGGAGAATTATGTATTGGATTCTCATAAGCAATCGATGTGAGTGGCCTCAGATATTGAAAAGGCAAATAATTCGGTCATGTAGCTAAAGTAATCAGCGAATGGACAGGAACCAAGGATCTTATTTGTGGGGCTGACTGCAACAGCTGAGAAATCAAATGCATTTTATATAACAGACTGTGGTTATTGTACAGCTTACGTAAGGGTAGACGGAGAAATGTTAATCTACTGAACCCCAACGATTTCAAACACTATCTACAGTTATGTATTGGTACATGGTCCTTTGTGTATTTTAATGAATTAACCATCACAGACTTTCATTCCCAGTGGCTTTAGGACTCTTTCAATCTAATAAATATAATCAAAACTTATATGTTTGTTATGTACATGTGTATTTAATTGACTATTGCCGCTATTAATTGGCTATTAACAGATTTGAAGCTGCACTGCAACTGTCATGCAATGTGAAAATAAATTTTGATTTGGTTAACTGTGTATGTTTGTTAATCCATGGTCATAATAGTTGCATTGTAGCGGCCTCATCTTGCGCGCTTTCTTTCTCATGTGCAGCCACATAGTAAACACTCCTGATATAAATAGTTAAATACAAAATGACACTGCATCAGCTGCTTCTCAACATTTTTACTTTTCCATAACTATTCATACAATAGAATATGTAAATGTAATATTCATGGCCATAACCATTCTTAAAAACTCTAGTTTGTATAATAACTAAAGCCCCACCTGTTTCGAGGGAGGGAGGGGGTGGGGGGTGTCATGTTTTTGATTAAAGACTACGAGTGCTGGTGAATTAAAAAATAATAATAATAATGATGATGTGTACGGATAAATCATTTATAATAAACATGTAAAAATAAAAAAACTGTTATTTGAATACTCAGTCTTCAAACTATTACTACAGCCACAGCATGTGACCAGTTATTAGAACTTAAATATTAATGATACTTATGATAAAGTAAATCTTTGTTTTGATATTTTAAGCATTATTAAATTGATCTAAGAATATTGTTTTGTTTACAATGCAATCATAGTTATTCAGGACATAAGTAGCCCTTTGAATTTCAGTTATGTTAGTTTTAATATGGAGTAAAATTTAAGTATTATAGCAGCTTCAATATTGTACTAACACTGTTAGTTCTAATTGCCTAGTGTTTTAGAAATTATATAAATACATGTATTACTGCATAATTAGCTTACTTTTAATTGCTTTCCATTATGTGGATTATAATATTCCATAATGTGGACAATAGCTGTTCTTTGTAAAAAAAAGAAAAGAAAAAAAGAAACAACTTGTGTTTCTGAACCATAGAATCTTTTAGAATATTTAAGGTTGGGGAATGAACTTGAGATATTATGTGTGGGGAAAATTCATGCTGCTTGTTTTCTAAGAAAACTTGCCAAGTTGTAGAAATTAATATGCCATGAATATATAATAAAACTGCTTGCATGTCAAGTCAAAATTATTTTGATTAGAAGTATTTATTATTCTACAGAAAGTTTGCAGAGTACGTTGCACAACAAATTCAAGTTAAATTAGATCAACAACATGAACACTTGATTAAATTATATGTCAAGTTTATTATAGGCCATCTGTTTTTTTAGAAAGCTTTTAAACATGATTCAACAGTAGTTTATTTGTTTTGTCACCTAGCCCAGCATGTTTATTTTTCCCCCTTTAAATTTAAAGCCATTTGGTGATTAAAACATTTATTGAATTAAGTTAATTTCCAATGCACCGTAAATCGATGTGTTTTGTTTTTTACACAAACCACATCTTTCCCATTATTTTTAATATGAGTATAAGGCTGTCAAGAGACAATATGTCCCATGTTAAATTTATTTGGGCATCCTTCAGTAATGGTTTAATGTGATATTTTACAGGAGTGATAATAATCTAATATCTCTACCACCTTTCTTCTTTTTTCACAGATATCCTTCTCTCAGCACAGCAGCATCATGGACTTGGTGCAGTTCTTTGTCACATTTTTCAGGTATGAATACTTTATTAATTTAAATGTAATGTTCTGTGAAATTAAACCGAATAATATTTGTGAATAAATTAAACATTTCCTTATTCTGTAAAATGCATTTAATTCTAGGTCTTGGAATTTAGTGAGATAAGCTTGCTGAGAATGCAAGGATGCATTAACCTCACCATCCAGAAGCCATTAATGAAAGCTGGCTGATGAATAAGCACAATAGGTGTAATTGTGTTGGCTGTGATGAAGCCAAATAATGCCACTCTTGCTATCTCCAAAAATAAATGCATTTCATGTTGTTTTAAAGCATGTTTTAAAGGACACATTTTCGCGATCAGAAACAGTAATGTGGTCTGAAGAAATGTTCACTGAAGATATTTTTTCTGGAAATGAGTAACCCTACAACTTATGATATATCATTTTAATATTTTTTAGAACATAATATAGGTGCATATATCCAGTAGAAGCATTACGTCTGTGATATAAAAATTCAAATATATGAATGTACATGACCATACAAAAGTTTGGGGTTAGTATAATTATTTATTTTATTTGGAATTATTGGAGGTGCTGTATGTTTGACTGTACTAAAGCATAAAAGTACCATACTATGTTTGCAGAGATTAAAGAAACATGCTTAGTTCAAATACTTTTCTCTGAAAACCAATGCTACAGCCAGTTATTCTACTTTGAAATGTGCATTCCGTGTTGGAATGTCTGTTTTTGTTTTGATCTGTGCGATCCCACCAATTGCTAATATACCGAATTCGCGTCTGCCGCCCGAGTTGAAAAATCTGAACTTCTGCGTCAATTCGCGCCGCGTTAACCAATCAGGAGCCTACTTGCTGCTGTCACGTGGTGAACTGACAGTTTATAATGTTATTTTATGTTTGGCCTCAATAAATTATTTTGTAATATGACTAAAATGCACAACAAAGCAAATCTTTCACATAAAAACTCGATTTCAATATGTGAGAGATACTCATTTTGTATTGAATGCTATTTATTCCATATTCTAGATTATATGAAACTTTATTAATCTAATGTAAAGACAACAAACACAATTTATTGTATAAAAACTTTTTTTAAAAATCACAGGACAGGTTTCACTTTTGGAGGCTGGCTCCATTTATTATCAAAACAAAAATAAATGACAGATTAGGTGCGGGCGAGGGTGAACCTCGCGCCGGGCTGTACAGCGCGGGCTCGTCATGCAGCGACCACTCGAGGCCGAGGCCTATATGGCCTACGCTGTCCTCGTCAGCGTCCTCGCCGTTAGGTCCACCAAACCTACCTCCTGGAACAAATTGTGAAACTCCTGAAACCCTCCGGAGGGTTTGGTGGACCCGAGTACAGCGACGATGTCCCCTACGCAGCTGTTTCTGCTGTCCAGAGCATGCGAGCGGTGACTCTCTCGATTAATGCTAATGCTAATGCTCGATAAACATCTAAAAAAGATGGCCGCCAACAGGTTTCGAAACTTTCGCCTACGGATTTCGCCTCTGACGCGCGTAAATTTTGCTTCAAACTTTTGATTTTACGTGCGTCAATTTCGCTCTTGACGCGCGAATGCACACAAAGTGGTCACGCGTATAACTAGACGCGGCAGGCGCGAATTTAGACGCATATTCGCGTTTGGTGTGAACGCAGCATAAGGCTCGTCGCTTTCCATATTCAGTGGCGATTTTGTATGTCCTCAATCTGGCAACCTGCATGAGTGTCAAGTCTGAGGTGGAGTTCAACCACTAGCTGTCAATGTTACATACTGCACTTTTAAGCCTTTAAATTGACACATTAAATTGATGACAATTTATTTTTTTAAATTTATGAGAGTAAAAACATTTCTAAAGCTAAAAAAAGATTTCTATTTCAAATAAATGCTGTTCATCAAACATTCAAAAAAAAAAAAAAAAACTAACCCTAACTTCCTACTCTGCACTGCAGCCTGGCTATTTTCAACTAATAATAATAAGAAATGTCAGCTTTATGAATGATTTAAAGGGATAGTTCGCCCTAAAAAAAAAATTCTGTCATTATTTTCTCACCCTCATGTCGTTCCAAACCAGTAAGACTTTTGTTCATCTTCGGAACCCAAATTAAGATCTTTTTTATGAAATCTGAGCGATTTCTGTCCCTCCATAGACAGCTATGCAACTAACACTGGTGCTTCAAAAAGTTCATAAAGAGATAGTAAAACTAATCCATATAAATTTAGCTCTTTAGTCCAAATTTTCTGTAGAGACACGATCGCTTTATATGATGAACAGATTGAATTTAGGCTTTTATTCAAATGTAAACATTCATCAACTCACATAGTTGTGGTAAATGGAAGCTCAAGCATGTTTGCTTGACGTGCGAGAACCAATGATGTTCATTCTCGTGTTATGCTTGCACGTTTGAGCTTCCGCAAGAGCCAATGAGGTTTGTTCTTGCACTTCAAGCAAGTTCGGTTAAGCTTCTGTTTATGTCCGCTGATCAATGTTTATATATTTCTGATCAATATTTTTACAGAATATTTTTACAATAATTTTGTTTTTGATCAAGTAAATGCCTTGGAAAAAACTTTTTTTTTAAAATCTGTCTGACCCCAACATTTTTAATGGTAGTGTATATACAGTATTAAAGGGATATGTCACAAAAAAAAAAGAAAGAAAGAAAGGGAAAAAAATGTATTTACCCTATATATTATACTCTAACTATAATTTAATAGTTTAAAATTTATAAAATATTAATATTGCCTATTGCTATATATATTAAACAATTACTCATTTAAAATGTTTTATTTATGGATGAACCTGCACTACTTTTAATTTGACAGCAGCCTGAACTATATGCACATTTCTGCAGGTGATGGAAATCATCCATTTATGTGAACGCACAAGATGTTTGCAATTGCATGTTTTCATTTTTTGTTTTCAGTAGTCATGTGTTCAGAAATACCATGCTTGTTGTACATCCGGACAGTCAAATTACAGAGCTGAGTGACCACAGTTGTGTTTAAAGTGCCTCAAAGTGCAGCAAAATAATTACATGCCACCTACTCTGTATAAATAATAACATGCCGCCTGCCACAGTATGTATAAATATTGAAGCTCGCGCTTGACTGTCAGCCGCCTCTGTATTGTGTTCTGTGTGATTTTTAACTGTCAGGTCAACACAAATGTCATGTAACGTCATTCCAACCTTTACATATCAATTTGCTTATCACAGAAAAACAGAATGTCGCTATGAATAAACTGACATAAGGGTACACTGCTATGGTTTAGTCATGGTGTTTTTCATTATAATCGTTTTACTTACTTGATACATAGCTTTATTGGTTTTATTAATGGAGTGTGCTGGAAAATGCACCATAACACTGTAACTTTGACACTGGCCATTTATCTTGTATGTATCCATATTTGTAAGGATATTATTGTGTAAGTGCATACTGTATGCCCTGACATTCACAAAGGTTGAGGTCATGGCAACAGGGATGCGATATATGCTATACAGATTCTTGGATATATTATCCAGTATGAATACCGAGAACACTGTTTTTTGTTTTTTTTTGCAATTATGGGCATGGGAGTGTGTTGATAGATATCAAAGTTGAAGCTAGAGGCTGTAGGGCTTTGTTGTTTGGTGTGCATTTAGTCTTCTGCAGGCGAGGGACACGTCTAATGTAATTCATCTTGGCATTTGAGGGAGATTGGTGCTTATACTTTATTTCCCTCCCCTTTTTTCTCTCTTTTTCTCACTCCCTCATATCTTCTGGCTGTGGATTCACAGCTCTGGTTCTCTGTCGAGAGTATACTTGGAGTTCAAGCCAAGCACTTTCAAAGCCGAAGTTCAGTCAAATGACCGACTGTTTTACAATGCCAAAACAGATATCAAGCCCTGTGGAAAATATTATATTGTGGTAAATAAATAGAGTATGCTGCACTGGCACACTTAAGTTATTTTAGTTACACAGATGAATAGTGGTGCATAGTAGCATTGAGTATTGATTTGGAGCTCTGTCACTTAAGCCGTCAGTGTGGTTCCGTGGCTTGGCTGACAGTTTGTTTCTGAATTTGTAGGATTTTTGGGGAAAATAAATGAGATTATATATATAAACATAGAATCACCTAATTCAATTAAACAACACAAAGGAAGTATATTTTAAATAATATTTTAATGACATCTTGTAAACTGTAAACAGACTCTCCTCAGAACCACAGAGTAGTTGTTCTCATCAAATAAAATGCATGCAGCAACATTATAAACAAAGTGTAAGTTGAATATTAAAACCATCAAGGTCATCAAAAAGTCTAGATTAGTTTAGAACTTAAGCCTATTGGCCAAAATCAATAATTTCTATTTATGCACCAACAATGTAAAAAAACAACAAAATGTTAAAGTGCCAGTTGAATTTAAAAAAAGTACAGTCGACATAGGCTAATCGTTCTTCTCGAGGGTACAGTATATTGTTAGACTCGACTCAATTTGAATGATTTCTCTCAGTCCCTCCCTCGTCTTCCACAGTGATTTATTTTATGACTAATTATCAAAATAAAGTATAGTCCTACAAAGCTATTATTATCATCAGTGCATGTGATCAGAGCAGGTCATTTCACCACTGTTGCCCAGCATGGCTATACCAGCTCAGTAGTGCTATTGCAAACAGAAGTCTACAACTGAGAAATTTCACGTTATTTGAGCGAACTTTGCTTTTCCCGTGAGTGATCGGTACATGATTGGAGCGTGAACGACAGAGCAGAACGCACAGCGCAAACACGGAGCGGAATATTGAGCAGAGAGTGCAAAGCACCGACACACACACACACACGAAATTACTAAACAAGCTGCGCGAGAATGAAACATGATCGCCGAACATGGAGGGGCGGGGCGGCATATTTTCGGCCTTTTTTCTCTTTCGGCCAAAATGCCAAAATGAGGCAAAAAAAAAAAGTGCTGTGTCAATTGCGTTATTTATTTTTTTAATGCGTTAAACATCTCAAATTAATCGCAAAGATTAACGCGTTAATTCCCCCAGCCCTAATATATATATTATAATTTTTCAAATAATTTTTCAAATAATTTTTTTACATTTCAGGATTCAAAGTTATCTCAACAGGAAGATCACTTATGTACAGTCTATTGTCGAGAGCAAAACTGTGTAACATCTGAATATAAGTGAAATTACCCTGCCTTGATTTAACTGAATATTTATATGACAATATTTAAACACTGGCCTGCCTCTAGTACTGCTTCAAAAGTAAGTGCACATTCCCTTCAGTTTTTGTTTTTGGCCTTTGAAGCATTTTCTATGTCTGGATGTCACAGTAACCGTGTAACTCTGACTCCCTAACCTGATTGGCTGTCAGGATGATGGATATACCACAGTGCACCAGACACGCTAAAGAGGTAAACAAACACTTCTCTAGCGGAACACAAGTGGGCCTGGTAAACTACTTACTTCAGAGATTAAAGCCAATTATATTTCATATCAACTTCATTCTGCATTCACAATTTGTTCCATTCAAAGTCGGATGTGAGATATTCCTACTTGATGTCTATGCTCTTTATCTATTAAGGCATTTCATTGCTCACTGAGCAGTTGTTTGTTTGTCAACAGAGGGGGGTGTCCCATTAAGCACATTTTAGAGGATTAACAAGGATGTTCTGCAAGGTAATAGAGGATCATTTACTGTGTTTTACACATCTGTAGTTTCAAACATTTGCCTAAACATGACTGATTATCATTCGATGTAGCATCAATAATGCAAATTTGACTGATTGATGCATTTTGTTTGCTTAAAACTTAATGTTTATCATAAACTTTGTATATCTCACTTGTATATCTTACTTTTTGAAGTTGGAAGTCAGATTTAAGTGATGTTTCATAGAGTGCTAGAGTCCTAAAATCATCAGTGAGTTAGCATTATTGAACTTCTGGTGTCAATTGGTTTTATGACTGCGTTTTTGGTTAAATGCTTGAAATAAGGTTTGTGGGTAACACAGGCTCAATATATTTTCACATAGATCAACAAAGCTCCCCTTGTGTTTATTTATTTATTTATTTGATTTTGGCTTCGAAATTCATAATTTTAATTGAAGTTGTTGATTTGTGAAGATTATTTTGATGGATAAAACGTGTTAATTTCTTAATTTCTGCAAAACTCCAAAAGCCAATGTAATAAGTTGAGGGATCCATGGTGATGCTAGCTTTCGTGTTGGCTTAAAAAATTACGTCATCCCAGCAACTCTTTAATGGAAAGCAGCATTATAGTATATTGTCAAAAAACTTGGTGGAAGAATACAATTATTATATTAAAGTTAGCCAGTAAAAGATTCTTTTTTTTTTCATCATCTTATTCATTTGATTAGCATATTACCCCCAGCTCATTACATAAACTTAATTAGAACTGTATTTCTCAAAATCTTCCTAAAATTTGAGAACACCCTCCTGAGAGACTGTAGGCTGCAAGCCTCAAGCAAAAAGATGGATATTTGTCTCTTTATGTTTCATCTAGTTTTGATAAATTTGATGAGCTTTTTAATCAGTCTGTAAACTCTGCTGTCTGTCATTCTCATCCTCTCAGTTTTTTTTTTTTTTCTCAATCCATTCAAATATTTGTCTTCCTAAACAAAGAGACCGCTACACAGACTAGGTAGAAAAAGTATTCATGAAAATAAAGACAATTAAAATAATAAATGGTACAATGAGAATAAAAGAACAATACATAGTGTATGTACGTTTAGAAGAACCCCTTTTAGACATACAGTAACTGGTGTGTACTTTGAGCAAAGTCTGTACTTTTGAACATATTTGTGTTTCGCTGTAGTCCCTCATTAGCTTCGAAAATGCCTTTTGAATATGGTTTCTTTGAAGAGTTTCTTTTTTGCCGTCTCTGCTCTCTTAGAGATCCAATAAATGAGCAAGAAAAACAGTAACAATTAAAGACTGCTTAAGCCTTTCACCCACTCCTCCAGCTAATTGGTGACACCGCAATTCGGTTTAGCCCAATTACACGCACTCTTTTTCTCTTTATGTTGATTAACGTTCATCCACCTCTCTTTTTTTCCTCCTGGCTTCCGTCAGGACAGAAGTTATCTACGGGCTGAAGCGCGTACTCATATTGCCGTTGATGTTATTTACGTCCTGAATGCCTGTGCTTCACTGGCTGGCGACTGGAGGCAATTCATTTGACTTGTGTAACTGACTAAAGCTCGTTCTCTCCCACTCCTTATTTGGGTGTAATGGGGCTTTTGTCCTCTGTACCTATTAGAGCGAGTGAATACAAGATTATGCATTATTGTGACTCATAAACATAAGCATGACCGGGGTGGGATGACAGGTAGATGCAGGAAGTGACTGTGATGGTGTGCATGTTTATATCCTCAGCTCAGGTTGTCTATATTGATTGTGTAATCCTTGTAGGCTGTTTGCTCTCTTGGGCAGCTTTGGTAGATTGCCTCACCTCTTTCATGCTTCACACTCTTGTTGCTACCTGCAAAGATCAATACTACAAGCTGATCGGACTCTTTATTAGATACACCTGTTTAAATGCCCGTTAATGCAAATATCTAATCAGCCATTCGCATGGCAGTGTATTTTTAGGCGTGTAGTCAAGATGTAGTCATGGTCAAGATGAACTGCTGAAGTTCAAACTCAGCATCAGAATGGGGGAGAAAGGTGATTTAAGTGACTTTGAACGTGGCATGGTTGTTAGTGCAAGACGGGCTTGTCTGAGTACTTCAGAAACTGCTGATACTGGGATTTTTGCGCACAACCATTGTTGACATTATAGGAGAATGGCTAGACTGGTACGAGCTGATCGAAAGGCAACAGTAACTCAAATAACCAGGTCTGCAGAAGATCATCTCTGAATGCTCAACACATTGAACCTTGAAGCAGATGAGTTGCAGCAGCCAAAGACCACACCGGGTGCTACTCCTATCAGCTAAGAACAGGAAACTGAGGCTACAATTCACATGGGATCATGTGATACAATAGAAGATTGGAAAAAAGTTGCCTGGTGTCTTGGTTTCTGCTGTGACATTTAGATGGGTCAGAATTTGTCACAAAGCTCATACTGGTTTCTTGCATGACAATGTGTGTGTGTGTGTGTGTGTGTGTGTGTGTGTGTGTGTGTGTGTGTGTGTGTGTGTGTGTGTGTGTTAAAGCATTTTTTTCATTTATTTTTAACATAAATACTAATATTGTAGGATTCTTTTTTTCTTCGTTTTTCTATTTTGAAAACTGGTTCTATTTCTCTCTCTCTCACACACTTACACAAAACACTACACTACACCTGAATATGTACAGCAATTGTAACTCAATACTGAGTTAATAACAAAGGAAAAAAACAACCGTTTTTTAGTTGGCCACTTATACTTTATAAACCTAAAAGGTTCATAATAGTAGGCCTACCTTAAGGGTATATATTACTCTAAGGTAGTAATATGTACATTTTAGGAGTAGATAAGTTGCTAAGTTGTCATTGATATGCTGGCATGCTTTAAAGGTACAACAGCACATTTTGCAAATTTTTTTTCTGACAAGGTACAAATCACTTTCATTTCCAGATGAAATGTCCACTTGAATGGCCAGCCTGTTTTTTATTTAATATGGTGTCTACCTTCAATCAGGACATTCGTCATACCACTTAAAAGAATGTGCTTTTATAACTTTCTCAGTGAAAGTGCTCTGGCAGAATTGGGCCTCATTCTCCATCCATTAGAACTATTATCCAGCTCGTTAGGAATTAATTGCCCTCATCATTAATAGATTTAATAAGGGACCTCTGACTTGTGCTGATTGGGTTTTGAAATATGGTAGATGAAATGGTTGAAAAGGCAGTTTCAGGCTCTTGTATTACCTCAACTACACTATGATTAGTCCAGAGCTAATTTTAGCGTTTGAACAGCTTCAGATGTAATGAGCTAGTCCCCTTAATATATGGTGCTCAAGCAAAGAGACTAGGATAACAATATTAGAGCCCAAGACATCCCCAAGATGTGCACTTGCAGTAGGGTTTAAACCCTTCCCATGGTGCAGATTTAAATTCATCATTGTATAATACCCCATATACTTATATTATGCATTCCATATTTTTGCGGAGCCTCACAAAGCCTCAGATTGTATAATTTGAGAACATTCTTCCTCTAGGCATTGTCTCTGTGGAGTTGATGGTATGTATTTGTAATAATGCTGGCTGAATGGAGGCTCTGTTTGAATGTGAATGATGGGTAGATGACATTGTCCCCAGTTGCCCCCTGTTCCTCTGATGTTCATGTCAGTATTTTGACCCTTTAAGCCCCCCCCCCCCCCCCCCCCCCCCCCCCGAATACCATATGTATACCATTAGTTTAAGTGAACAGAATTTTTCATAGAATTTCTACAATGCACTGTAATACTAGTACTGAATTTGCTAGTGCTTTTGAAGTTGTTAACATTTAAAGGGGTCATGACATGAGAAATCTAATTTACCTTGAAAAAAATTAGAATATACACCAATAGTGATATTTTATTGACATGCTTTTGCAGTTGATTTTTTAGCGTTATGGATAATTACAAATAATTACAACTATGCAACAAATTAGGGTTGCTCACAGTTCCAAAGAAACATTACAGGACATAAAAACAATTTTGTTACAAAGTCAAGCACTTGTAGGTCTTAGAGGAGGTGATTGTCTTAATTTTTTATAAATATATATAGTATGACTCAATCCTCCCACATTGCAGGCACACATTCTGACATTTGTTCACCGGTGCTTTATCATACTTCAGCAGCAGGTGCTGGCCGTGAACCGAGGATAAAAACAACAACAACCAAATAGATTGTGTACTGAATGACCACCAATTTTTTTTTACTTTAGTTCCATGCATTTGTCCCCTTCTGCCAATTGTACGTACTGTAAAACACAAAGAGGGATTTCTGCTTTTAGATGTCCTTTCACAACAACCAGATCTACTCAAGGTCGACTTTCTATAACATCACACATCATCTAAATTGCTGAAAATAGCCATTGAGCAGTCAGCGAGAGGAAATCAGACCTGTTGTAGTGCAGATGTGCTTGTTTTTCACTGCACAGGACGGTATTGCGTAAATGATTGACGTAACGGTCTGTTCCATACGGCATTGATTCTTTCATGCTGGATGAACTTGTTTATCATTGATTGTGTGATTGAAATACAAATATGTAACAGCTGTCCCCAGTCCAGCCTAGAAGGTTAGTGGAATGTTATCCACAATTGCAAATACAAACTCCATCCATCCATCCATCCATCCATCCATTTGATTCTTATCTTATTTGATTGGCTGATCTATTGATTTTCCATGTGTCTTGTCTCCAGCTGTTTCCTGTCCCTGCTGCTGGTTGCTGCTGTGGTTTGGAAAGTCAAACAGACGTGCTGGGCATCACGCAGGAGAGAGGTAACATCTGTACATTAGCACTTCCTGTGCTCATTAACATGTCCATACTTGTATTGGCTATTGCCTGGGGTTTCTTTATATGTTGCCCATGATTTCAGGTTTAGAGCTGAAGTGTTTAATACTATGGCTCAACCAATAGCAGGAGTTTGGGTCGGGTCTTTCAGTTTGCATGAAAGGCAATTTAGCTTCAATGTGTTTGATTGGCCGTATGTATTTGCATTTACAGGTTTGTACTAGCTAGGATGTTATTGCTTTTACCATCTGTGACCTCCCATGTTGCTCCTGGGTATGGTTGATCTTTGTAAACCGTCTTATGACTTTAACCTCATTATAGGTTATGAAACTCACTGTCATGTGGCGTTACTGTGCCCAGATGGGAGGACACTGGGTAAAGTTGCTCATTTTATAACGCATTCCTCGCAGTGTCTGATGGGTGTGTAAATGTCACCTGCATGCCAGCCAAACTGCCTTCTTTTAATGAGAGAGAGACAACAATAAACGCCATAATTTTCCTTCATTACCTGTCTGCACAAACCAATTAACCCTCACGGGGCTCATGTAAAAGGGATGGATTAATGTGATTTAGCTGTCTAAAAGCCACAACAGATGCCACCTTCACTCGCTTTCTCTCTTTTTATTTCTTCGTTTGTGTGTCATTTTAGAGGCTACGTAAATGCAAATAGGAATTTGTAAACGAGTCATCGAGCGTTTCATAATCAATACAGTAATCGAGGCCACTGTAATTGAAAGCATATCGAGAGCCGTAAGTGTGGGTTTATCAGAGTTAAATGCATGCTGTTTTCTGCAATGGCTGTCACAGTTGCGGTTTTTCTTTTCAGCAAATATCTTCTTGTAGAACGAGCATTTATATAATGGAATAGCTTAAACCAAATAAAAAAAACAAGCTTCACACTTCATTCAGTGCCCGAAAAGCCATTTTGATCAGAGAAATAGAATCAGAGTGTGATTTGATAAGAAAGCTACATTAAATAATGAATCAATTTAGAGTGTTGTGTACTTCATTGTAGGGTTTGGCATGAGAACCCGAGTGATAGTCCTGATCATCAAAACAATCTTCATTTTCAAAACGCTTCACACCAGTTGAAATTCAATAACTGCTATACAGTACATGTCAAAAAGACCTCATTTTCATTTTTCCTTGGTGGCTACCTTGCAAGTCGATTCTTCAGACAGCAATTTGTGTCAACACTGTTCATGGTGGTTTCAGTTCAGGTCAGCACAAAATGGTCTGAGCTGTATACAGTGAGGAAAATAAGTATTTGAACACCCTGCTATTTTGCAAGTTCTCCCACTTGGAAATCATGGATGGGTCTGAAATTGTCATCGTAGGTGCATGTCCACTGTGAGAGACATAATCTAAAAAAAAAATCCAGAAATCACAATATATGATTTTTTAACTATTTATTTGTATGATACAGCTGCAAATAAGTATTTGAACACCTGTCTATCAGCTAGAATTCTGACCCTCAAAGACCTGTTAGTCTGCCTTTAAAATGTCCACCTCCACTCCATTTATTATCCTAAATTAGATGCACCTGTTTGAGGATGCACCGTTAGCTGCATAAAGACACCTGTCCACCCCATACAATCAGTAAGAATCCAACTACTAACATGGCCAAGACCAAAGAGCTGTCCAAAGACACTAGAGACAAAATTGTACACCTCCACAAGGCTGGAAAGGGCTACGGGGAAATTGCCAAGCAGCTTGGTGAAAAAAAGGTCCACTGTTGGAGCAATCATTAGAAAATGGAAGAAGCTAAACATGACTGTCAATCTCCCTCGGACTGGGGCTCCATGCAAGATCTCACCTTGTGGGGTCTCAATGATCCTAAGAAAGGTGAGAAATCAGCCCAGAACTACACGGGAGGAGCTGGTCAATGACCTGAAAAGAGCTGGGACCACCGTTTCCAAGGTTACTATTGGTAATACACTAAGACGTCATGGTTTGAAATCATGCATGGCACGGAAGGTTCCCCTGCTTAAACCAGCACATGTCAAGGCCCGTCTTAAGTTTGCCAATGACCATTTGGATGATCCAGAGGAGTCATGGGAGAAAGTCATGTGGTCAGATGAGACCAAAATAAAACTTTTTGGTCATAATTCCACTAAACGTCCCAATCCCAAGAACACCATCCCTACTGTGAAGCATGGGGGTGGTAGCATCATGCTTTGGGGGTGTTTTTCTGCACATGGGACAGGGCGACTGCACTGTATTAAGGAGAGGATGACCGGGGCCATGTATTGCGAGATTTTGGGGAACAACTTCCTTCCCTCAGTTAGAGCATTGAAGATGGGTCGAGGCTGGGTCTTCCAACATGACAATGACCCGAAGCACACAGCCAGGATAACCAAGGAGTGGCTCTGTAAGAAGCATATCAAGGTTCTGGCGTGGCCTAGCCAGTCTCCAGACCTAAACCCAATAAAGAATCTTTGGAGGGAGCTCAAACTCCGTGTTTCTCAGCGACAGCCCAGAAACCTGACTGATCTAGAGAAGATCTGTGTGGAGGAGTGGGCCAAAATCCCTCCGGCAGTGTGTGCAAACCTGGTGAAAAACTACAGGAAACGTTTGACCTCTGTAATTGCAAACAAAGGCTACTGTACCAAATATTAACATTGATTTTCTCAGGTGTTCAAATACTTATTTGCAGCTGTATCATACAAATAAATAGTTAAAAAATCATACATTGTGATTTCTGGATTTTTTTAGCACAATTTTCCAACGGACAAAATTGCGATTGTTAACTCATGATTTCTGTTCTGTCTGTGCGCACCAATCTTGCACTTCTATCTCCTCCTCAACCAGACCACCTAGAGACTTCGGGTTTTCGGCATTATGTTAAGGAAGGTCTAATCTCGGGAACGCACACAAAAAAAAAAAAAAAAAAAAAAAAAAAAAATTTACTATCTCTTAGTGTTGTGATCCCATGACGTCAGAAAATTGCGCTAAAACACTCACTGAGTTTTTATTACTTGTTTTTTTAGATTATGTCTCTCACAGTGGACATGCACCTACGATGACAATTTCAGACCCCTCCATGATTTCTAAGTGGGAGAACTTGCAAAATAGCAGGGTGTTCAAATACTTATTTTCCTCACTGTAACAGGACGTTCACACAGGGCACATTCTTCCTTTCAGAGAGCTAGATGGAGTGCAAATGAATGGAACAGAATTTATGGGTTTTGAGACTTTTTTTTTTTTTTTTGAGAATCACTTTTTAAAAGTGCTCCTTTCAACTTGACAGCAATTTAAAATTGCAGCATTTGTGGTGCAAGGCACTGAATAAAAACTGTAAGATTCAATGCAATGGCCAAAATGTGACCACCTGACACTGATTTATCTGTAGCTGTGTTTTGCACCATTCACAACTCAGTTAGCTCTTTTCCCTCCATTGACGAGTTTTTCTGGCAATATATGTTTTCGCTGTTATACAGTGGAAAATATTATACAGTTATACAGTTGTTACGCATCTTCTGAAATAGTACCAAATCTCCAGATCCAAAAAAAGCTATGAAACAAACAAGCGATAGAAGCATTGCTTACACACATGTAATCTAACACGATCATCAAACATTTAATGGCATATGAATCAAAACTGCCTAATGTTACTGAATGAAATGTCAAACCCACAAAGAGGTATAAGACTGTGCAAGCTTAATTTATTCCATCTATGTTTTGGTCATCGTTCTGAATCCGATATGGACAAAGTCTTTGTCAAAAAATCTTTTTGGAAAAAAAAGTCATTGCTTTTTTATGAAACTTCCCCACATTCAAGTGTTGATAAAAAATGTATAAAGCTAGAATAAAACATTACTGTACAGTAAAACATTACAAATGAAAGGTAGGTTTGTCAAGACAAAATTTGAATGTTGAGTAAATTTTAAGGTTTTATAGGCTTTACAGACAGACAGAAAAGTATATCTGTTTGAAACATCACCTATAGAAGTTTGTAGTTTATTTTTATATGTTTGACAAAATGATGAACTAGGGTGGAAGAACACATTGTTTCTCACAATGCCTGTTGAAATACTTTAAATTGTAATTCAGTAAATTCCACTTCACGTAATTCAAATTCCTGTGGGTGTGGCCAGTTAAAGAAAATGTAATAAATCTTAAGAGAACCAGTCTTCAATTCTGAATGTTGCTAAAGTAGGAATGGGCATTTGGCCTACTCCACTGATATTAAAGCAACTGCAGTCTTAAGTATTCTTACAATGGAAGCTGTACGTATTTATTTGTTTGTTTGTTTGTTTGTTTGTGTGTGCATTGTGTATTTCGCTGTGTCCGGATCTTAGTTAGCTGATATGTCTACATTATTTATGAAGTCTGTTACATATCGGCCGAGCTCTGCTGTTGCCGCTGTAGTTCCACCGAACCTCTTTCTGCTGCACACATCCACAGTCATTTTTCACATTACACCCAACACAACAGAGCTCAGGTGTCAGGCAGTGATGATGTCAGATCCAGCTGTATCTGTCCCACACTGCTCCAGTCATATCATAAACAGCCAAGTCGCTTTTGGCCGGCTGTAGCATCTGATAAAGATCTTGTAGCGCAGACTTTATCTCTGCTGTGCTTTTATGTTTATGTGGAGGCTGATAAGTTGTGATCTCACAAGTTTTATGGAGAGCTGCATCACTCCATTCCTACTGCTGCTTAATTGTGCTGCCTCATTTGTGATGCCTCATTGTCAAGCCTCATTGCTGACAGCGGCTATCTTGTGATTTGCCGCGTTGGATACTTCAAGCCCGCCATTGCTTGCCCCTTCATCACTCCCTCTCTCTGAAGCCATCAAGTGGGAAATTAACAATGCAAATCAATGGAGCTGAATGGTGTTTTTTTTATGATCCTCTCTCTCTGATGTATTTAGAGCATGAATGATTATTTCGGAGATAGATTACGGACGGACGGCGCCGTGAGCACTCAGGGAATCAGTCAATATCCTCAAATGGGCTTAATTCATTATTTCGTTCCTCCTCCTTTCTAAAGTGCAAAACATTGAGGGGGGAGGGTGGGATTTTCATTTCATTCCACCAAATGTAATATAATTTCTTTGCAGCTGCGATCAAGGGGATATCGGTCTCAGTCTGTCGGCACACGGATGGAAGTAATATATAGAGTAGCTGTGCTATTTTTTTGGGTTGGCACTTAAAATCCATAAAATTCCCAAAGGGAGAAATTCCATGCTGATTCCTCATCCGAAAAAGGAAGAAATAATGTAATCTCTCCAGTATAGTTAATTATGGATCATAACCGAGAGTGTGGAAAACAAATTTAGAACTGGATTTATGATAATTACTCTCCCAACAATAATTTCTGGATATGAGATCAAACAATCAAAACCACTTTGAAATTCTAATGATGATGCACAAGACGTCTTGTACAGATGTCTATGAATCTCCTAATAGGGTCTCCCCCCAGCAGACAGGGATTTAGCACTATTTTGACAACTAACCTCATTAAGTTTTGCTGTTGTCTTGCCATAAATGTATAAATAAACCTATTTTTCTGGCTTTTTTGCTCTATAATTCATGCATTGGTTAATACAAGCTTTCAATGGCCCAGACAAACATGGTGAAACTGAACACCAAGTGACGTAATTGTTAAATATACTTAGCCTGGTCATATTAAACATGCACTGTATTTTCTAGATAAATATAGAGCGCTACAGCACCACCACCAAATGAGGATTATTCCCAACTGCCTTCTTGTCGCCTGTTCAGTTGTAAACACACTGCTTCTCCTGTCAGCCAGATGTTGGGTAATTTTATCATTCAACAGTGGCTCAATCCACGCCGATCGGCCAAACCCCTGTACGCCTGCACAGAGTACAATGAATTGATGCTAATTTATGAAATATCAGGTTGTTTTGAGGCTTGAAGTGGGTGTGTTTATTTGACCTTTCTGCCACAGTATGGTAATTAGTATAATTTCCTGTTACAGGAATTAATTATTTTGAACAAGATAGTCCCATTTTCTTCAGACATGGATTAGCATATGTTTAGGGGGTTTATTTATTTAAATTATTTTTATTGTAAAATATTTAGAAGTTGTGATAAAATTTTGATGCTTCAGATTTTGTTTAATAAATTATTTTTATTTTTTTCGGTCAGAATAGCAAACAGTGAGGTGATCTTTGACACTGTTTATCTTTGAAGCCAGGGTTTATCTGGCCTTTTACACAGTGTAAATATCATCTCATATCGCACAAATTTCCTTAAAGCATAACATCATGACATTGGATTTCATTATTATTCAGTTATAGTTCAGTTTTGTGATGAATTTCTCGTAAAATGCTAATTTCTCCACAATGTTTTTATCCTGAAAAGGCATGAGCCATCTCAAATATTAACCTTGTAATATCTCTATCAAACATCCTTAGGGAAGCACCGATTGAGTGCCAATGTACACATTTGCAAAAACTTTGACTCAAGGTTATATAAGGTCTTAAAAGATGGTCATCTCTGGCAGCTGAAATGAGGATGTTGAAGTGTCAGTATTGCTACATATAGAGGTGGCTGCTCTTTACAGTGTTGGCTAGCAGTGCCATGCTATCAGCTCTGAGCAGGTGAGCGTCTTTATCATCTAAGGCTAGATTAGCCCGAAGGTCTTGTCTGCTTTTCAGAGGCGTCTTAAACACCAACATCAATCTTCAAAGCAGCAAAATCAGTCTCACCCTCTGCTTTTAGCTCCCAGGGACAAGACAAGGACTCTCCTGAGAATGCCTCAAAATGGTGTCCGAGATCTTTTAAGCACAGGTATTGGGTGCCTGTGTTGAATTTCATGTGGCTTTTTTTGGATTGATACTGTGGCTTTTACTGTTGTGATAAAGAGAAGATAGATCCAACTTAAATCAATAATTATGTACTATGTACTATCAATAATTTGCTATAATAATAATATAATTCAATATATACTTTTCAAGATGCATACAGGTCCATTTTGTTAGGTTCTTTTTCTTACCTCATGTCTTATGATTTTGTCGCACTTCCATTTAGGCAAAATGGGCACATCCTATTTAGCAAATATCAACTTCATCTTCTATTCTCAGCCTCCTTAACCTGACAGAGGAGATTTGCAGATGACACAGAGAAGACTTAGACAGAAGAGGGGAACAGGGCTGTCTGCTCAATTACACGTTTGCTTAGTGAGCAGTATAAACGTTAGCCTGCTTTCAGTCAGCATAAAGCACTGCGGATTCAAAGAAACAAGTCCTCGATAAAAAATTGAAATGTTGCATTTGCCCCAATTGAGTAATTTTCAGCATCACCATGCACTGTCGGTGGTTTAGAAACAATCTATAATAGATAAAAGGCTTCATACAAAACATTGCAGTCAGAATCACAGTAGGACTTATGGATGCACTTCTCAAAACTCAAAGACTCAAAACAATTTCAAAGGTTTTACCAATATTTTTTTGCCTTTTTTATTTTTATTTTTTACCAATTTTACCATCCACAATAATTACTAGTAAGAACATATACACTACCATTTAAAGGTTTCTGTGTTGGTATGATTTAAAAAAAGAAGTTTCTTATTCTCACAAAGCAGCCTCATTAATTTGATAAAAAATACAGTAAAAACAGTAAAATTGTAAAATATTATTACAATTTAAAATAACGTCTTGGTTACGTATGGTAACCCTTGTTCCCTGAAGGAGGGAACGGAGACATACGTTGTGAACGACAATAGGAATCTCGCTAGGGAGCCCAGTCTACTTCGAGTGAAACTAAACGAGCCAATGCACATTGGCGTGCAATCATTTGCATCAGCTGTTCAGCCACGCAGCGCGGGTATGTAATGAGCAGAAAGTGCGATTGCACTTTAGTTTTTTGCTGAGGAGCCGAGCCGATGAGCTGGCTGCCCCGGCGGGTCACAGCAGATGTGGCAACGGGACGTACGTCTCCGTTCCCTCCTTCAGGGAACAAGGGTTACCATATGTAACCGAGACATTCCCTATCAGTCGGTCATTCTCGGCGTACGTCGTGACCGTCAACAGGAATCCCTGCCAAAGCTGCTGCACCCCATCCAGTGCCCTGTACAAGCCTCTACCCCTTCTTGCCTGGAAGGACGATAGGGGAGGGCTTACACAGAGTATGCCTGTCACTGTTGTTCTGTGATAACCCACACAGTGAGATTTTTGGATTTTCTATGGAAAAGGGGAACGCTGCAGAAGCCACATTCTTCGGAGGAGTTATGTGGAAAATACATATGGACTAGCTCGAAAGTTGTACTGCATATGAATACTGAGTGACTAAGCCCAATGGAAAGACATAGGCTTCGATTAGGAGCAGCCGTGGAAGAATACACATATGGGATCCCCGTAGGGTCACACATATAGAACCCAGCCTAATCCCGGTTCTCAAGGATTCAACGGATAAAGGCCTCGCACCAGACGCTCCGCCATGTCCGGGCCGAGGATGTTGGAGGACTCACAGGTTTTTCACTCTGGAGAAATAAGGAGCACAGTAAGGTGCAGCAAGCCGACAGAGCTGGGCCTCTCAGTGCTTTTACCTGTTTAGGGTGAGAACACAGGAGGAGACCGGCTCTACACATAGGCTATAAAATCTAGCGAACGTGTTAGGTGTCGCCCACCCCACAGCTCTACAGATATCTGTTAGCGAGGAGCCACATGCCAGCCCCCCAGGAGGATGCAACGCCTCTCGTGGAGTGAGCATGCAACCTGAGTGGGCGGGGCACGCCTTGTGCTTGGTAAGCCTTTCCCTTCTGCTGGCCTCTGTAACAGGCAAAGAGCTGCTCTGAGGTCCTGAAACTTTGAGTTCTGTCCACGTACAGACGTAGGGTACGAACGGGACAGAGCAAAGCCAAGGCTGGGTCTGCCTCCTCCAGGGGCAGCGCTTGCAGGTTCACTACCTGGTCCCTGAAGGGAGTGGTAAGAACCTTGGGCACATAGCCAGGCCGGGGTCTGAGTACAACATGGTTGTCACCTGGCCCAAACTCTAGGCACGATTTGTCGACCGAAATTGCTTGCAGGTCCCCTACCCTCTTGATAGAGGCCAGTGCAATCGGCAGCAAAGTCTTCAAGAGAGAAGCTTTAAGTCTGCTGACTGCAAAAGCTCAAAGGGAGCATCCTGAAGTGCTCGAAGCACCAGGGAAATGTCCCAAGAGGGTGTAGAGGGGGGTAGAGTAGGGTTTAACCGTCTCGCCCCTCTAAGGAACCTGACGACCAGGTCGTGCTTTCCTACTGATTTGCCATCTAATTGGTCGTGATATGCTGAAATAGCGGCAGCATGTATTTTGAAGGTGGAGGGAGACAGCCTTCGCTCCAACCCTTACTGCAAGAAGGAAAGCATGGACCCTATCGAACATCTTCGGGGGTCCTCTCAGCGAGAAAAACACCACTCGACGAACAGGTTCCACTTCAAGGCGTATGCACGTCTCGTGGACGGCGCCCGTGCAGAAGTGATGGTGTTAAGGACCTCTGGGGGTAAGTCACCTAGAACCTCTGCATCCCATCTGCTCGTCGTCATTCCTGACTTTGCACAGGGTCTGTGCAAGTAGGCTCACTGTGGGAAATGGGAGTGTTCCCTTGGTGAGGGAGTAAAACAGCTGGCAGTGGAAGGTCTCTGAGGCGGCAAACAGGTCTACCTGAGCCTCCCCGAACTTGAACGGTAGCTTGTGGAGACTCCGATTCAAAACTTGCAGGTCCAAGATCGGTCGTAACCCACCGCCTTTCTTGGGTACAATGAAGGAGGGACTGTAGTACCCTGACCTCATATCGGCTGGTGGAACTGGCTCTATCGCGTCCTTCGCCTGTAGGACTGCAATCTCCACCCTCAAGACATGGGCATCGGCTGCTCTCACTGTAGTGGAGTGGATGGCCGAAACTTAGGGGGATGCCGGGCGAACTGAATCGCATAGCCGAGCCTGATGGTCCGAATGAGCCAGCAAGATGGACTGGGGAGCGCTAAACAGGCTCGCAGAGACCGTACAAGCGGGACCAAAGGGACCGTAGGTATACCCACAGTGGGGCAGCAAGGTGGAACACAGGGTGTGCTGTGCAACACTTACCTGGTTCCACAGGGCAGGAGGCGGCTTGGATGCGTTCTCGAACTGCACGCTGCTGTCCGCAGGCGATAGAAGATGCGGATGAGAATGGTGAGGATTCTCTCCTCCCACTACTCTCTGGGCCATTTTCAGACCCAGGGATAGAGGAACTGCTCTTTTTTTTTTTTCTTTTTTTTTTTGAGAATTTGGGTACCACTGTGACTCCAGTGGTGGAACAGAATTTTGACTCAAAAGATTAGTTTCCTGGCCCTCCACCGGGAGAGAGCAGCTCCACCCATCTCCGGGTCACCCATCTCACCCATCTCAACCAACCACTTAAACAGCGGCTGAGACGGGCGGTGTCATCCTCCTGCTGCGGACACAGTAGAGCAGGCTGTGCCGGAGTTGTTGTTGTTGTTTTTTTTGCAGGGAATGACACCCTTGGCGACGAGTAGACTAAGGGACTAAGGGGCCCACGAAACACTCTGGTGGTATTTCGGGGGAGGCGCTTCACTCTGCTGCTGACTGCGGAGAACTGCTGGGCCAGTTGCGTAAGTTCAAAGCATGCTTTGACGACCTCTCGCACCTCTGCAAGGACAGCCAGGGGCGCTTCTGGACCACCAAGGTGGACATCGTCTGACCAAGGGCCTGCGCTGTGACTTGAACACGGTCAGTCGACAAGCGCAGCTCAACCCCGGCTCAGAACTACCCTCGTGCAATAAGAGTGCCTTGGCCTCTCATGCAGAGCAGAGGTGGCCTGCCAGAGGCACAGCTACCCCACCATCGAGGGTAGTGAGAGAGGTGAAAACTTATGCAGAATTTGGCTCTTTTGGCATTCCATATTTTGGCACCAATATATCTCCATACTGCTAAGTTTTCAATGCGCATCCGAGAAAGACCCGGGAAGCATGGCTGTCAGCTCTGAATCTGATTCAGCATAAGCACACACACTATTACAGTGGGAAATCAGCATCATCCTCATTTCCAGAATGAAACAGCCCCTCTCTCTGATGCAGCAATCGACATCTGCCCTCGGCTGGAGCCCTGAATGAAACGCTAGGTTCCCCCATTTTTTTTTTTTTTTGAAGGACCAGCAATCCCATCCAGCTCGACAGCACATGACACGGCGGGTTTTGCCCGGCGGAAGCTCTCATTGATCTCCACGGTCTCCCAGAGTGTCGGGCAGACCTGCAGCTGTGCTTTTACACACAAGCAGCAGCTAGCCAACAACAGAGGGGACTCAAGCTTTCCGGAGAAAGAAGAGTCAACCAGTGTGCTGACATGGTCATGTTCCCATGCGAAAACATGAACCACCCACGAACACAGTCTCACATGTTTCCCAGGCATGCGAGACAGTGATCGTGGCCGTCAGTAAGGAAAGGAAATAACCGCATCCAGAAACACACGGGTGGAATGTCATCTTTAGAAAGACGCAACTCACACCCATGTAAGCTCTTTCAGGGGAATGTGCAACCTGCCGTGCACTGTCTCTCTTCACGGCGGTCTTACCAGCCGTAAGAATGGCTGTGAAAACAGCTTTTTTGTTTTGCTCAGTAACACAAAAACAAAAGAGAGAGAGAAAGAAAGTCGACCCTCGCTGTATCGCCCGCACCCAGGGTCCGAAATTAACACCCGCCAAGCACCAAATGCGGGTAGATTTTCTGTTTGGCGAGTAAATCTCAAAAGGCTATCCGCCACACTGACGGGTGAATGTTCATACCAAAATAGTAATGTTATAAAATGTTTGTTACAATTGCATTTTGTAATGTTATAAAATATCTGGCATGATGGCTCGGAGTTGTTGTGTTTGCCAGTCACTAATCTGGGGACGAGGTTAGCTAGCCACAGAACGTCTCTAGCGTACCAAGTCTCGCGGCACTGTCTCGGGGCCGTAAGGTAAACAGTGCCACGAGACTCGGAGCACTAGAGCACAAGGAGCTCACTAAATCATGGCGTGCGCCCTTTTCAGTGTGCACGCGCTCTTCTGCCTCTTATCGCTCTCATCTGTTGACGGCGCTGAGGAAAAAGGATATGTGAAGCTCCCGCCACTGGAAGAAGCGGTCGCCGCCCATTTGTGTCCTCCCACTGCTGGCAGGTGGAGAGCAAAGGCCGCGCACCCATCTAAGCTGTACAGAACGTCTTCAGCACTCGTGGATCGTGCATACTCCGCCGCTGGCCAGGCTGCTTCTGCTTAACACACCATGGCCGTTCTTTTCTCGAGAAAAGGAGTTTTCCCATAGCGTTTGCAATGCAATACTCGTTCCCTTATCTCTCAGTGAACCGAGGTTACGCATGTAACCGAGTACGTTCTGCCTTCCCTTCCACATGAGTCGGATAACAAAACTGACAAAAAATGTTTTTATTTCACCCCAATGATAGTAATATTTCATATATTTCTCTCATTTTGATCAATATATAGATTTTTTTTATTTTATTATACATTTAAAATTTTACTCTGGACAATTTTTTATGTTTGTATTCAACATAATACCTTATTATCTCAATTAAATGTACTGAAATGAATGTATATGTGACAAAAAAGGCTGTTTATTATTTTGGCCGGTAAAAAATATGCTTGGCTGGTGGATTTTTTCATCTACCAGTCCCCGTGGCAGGTGAGCCAAAAAGTTAATTTTGGACCCTGCCCGCACCAGACACGAGAGATCCTCCTGAAGAGCTTGCTTGTTGTTTGATCATTCAGTAGATTAAACGGCATCAGCTCCGAAGCAAAAAGCTGAAGTGCAATCGCACATGCTGCTCATTATATACCCGTGCTGCGTGGCTGAACAGCTGATGCAAATGATTGCACGCCAGTGTGCACTGGCTCATTTAGTTTCACTCGAAGTAGACTGGGCTCTCTAGCGAGATTCCTATTGTCGGTCACGACGTACGTCGAGAGTGAGCGACTGATAGGGAACTGTTTTTATTTTTTATTTTAATGTATTTTAAAATGTAATTTATTCCTGTGATAAAAAGCTGAATTTTCAGCATCATTACTCCAGTCTTCAGTGTCACGCGGTCCTTCAGAAATCATTCTAATATTCTGATTTATGTATAATATGATTTTCTTTTTCATGATTCTTTGATGCATAAACAGTTAAAAAGAACAACATTTATTTTAAATATAAATCTTTTGTAACACTATACATCTTTACTGTCACCTTTGTCCTTGCTGAATAAAATATAAAAAAAAAAAAAAAATCTTATTGACCCCCTTTTTTTTTTTTTTAATCTCTCACATAGTCCTTTCATTTTGACTATTGACTATATAATTTTTTTCCCATATTAATAAAAGCCATTTATAGGTTTATTCCCCCAAAATATGTAAACACTGTCTGTTTGTTTGAGACTGTTATAGCAACTCTTGTTCAACCACCATCTGTTTTTCTGACCAGTGGCAGATAAGAGTTCTGGAAACCCATATGAAAACAGTCATAATTTAAATTACTTTTGGTGGCCCAAAAATCATGCACGTCACTTTTAAAGGACTGTGAAGGTATACTCTGAACTTTGAGTTTTATTTTATTATCAGTTGTTGTTCTACATGTACTGTATCAAGTAAGCCATGTTCGATTGCTTTTCTAAGCAACAACCACTTTCCAAGCCAAAAATGTTTTCCCCACTTTTGAGTTTTCAGGAAGCGATAGAGATCAGAACTGTGTGATCATTCTCGTGGAGAATAAATGGCAGAGCTCAGGTTGTCCTGATTCAGGAAATGAAAGCCGTGATTAATATTATGAAAGTGTTCAGGTGGAGAACAGGCTCTCTTAGACAGTATTGTTTCCTCAGTTTCAACCCTCCTCTGAATATTTCATATTACATTCAGCAAGACGAAGAAATCCCTTTTTCAATTGCACCTTGTCGTGTTGATGCATAAACAAAGGACGAATTTGATCAGGGCCTCTGGTCTTGGATTTTGCTTTGTTATGCATGTATGAAAGGTTTGGCTCTCCCTTGTGACCTGGACTCACAAAGATTTAGAGAGGAAACACTGCGGTGTGTGGATATCAGAGAGGAGCTTATGCTTTATGCATTAGACAGGCAGAGTTATTCCCTCTGCACATGCAGTCTGTAATATAACAGGTGCTTGTTCTAAGTAAAAGATTGACTTTTGAGGTTGTGTCAGGGTTGTGTGTGTGTTAGTGCCGCAGTCGCCTCAGGTGAACGTGAGTAGAGGTAGAGCGTTTAACAGGAGCAGTGGTCTGCGGTTAGATAGTGCTTGTCACTACAGCATCATTGCTTGAGTTCACACTGGCCTCTGTCCAAGCTCTGCTGCAGGATAATTTTCACAGAAAACCTCCAGAGTATGACAAGAGTGTACAACAGCATCTTGTTCACATTTTGTAATGCTTGTAAATTATTCTCTTACCTTTCACACTGTCAAACAAACACATATGCACAGATTATTAAAAAGGTCAGGCACAAACAACCATACCAAGATTTATAATGATCTACAAGAAGTTACAAATCATTCCGCATTTAGTTAAGAGTGCCTGTTAGAAGTAGCGAGAAAAACTCAAGGTGCCAGATGTTGTTTTTCAGAAGGGAATGAATTGCACCGTTCAGGGGTGTGTATATATATATATTAGTGATATGGGGTATATCAGTTATACCCCATATGTATGTTAAAAAAGATATAAAAGATGCTCTGATGCTCACAAAAGCTGCATCAATTTGATCAAAAATACAGTATAAAACAGTAATATTGTAATATATAATATTACAATGTTGTAATATATAATAATTATACAAGTAATATATAATAATTTTCAGCATCAGTCTTCAGTGTCACATGATCTTTCAGAAGTCATTCTAAGATGCTGCTCAAGAAACATTTTTTCATTTCTTATCAATATTGAAAATAGTTGTTCTGCTTAATATTTTTGTGAAAACTGATACTTTTTTTATTCTTTGATCAATAGAAAAATAATTAAACCTAATTGTATTTATTAAATTTTTTTAGTCTTTACTGTCCCTTTTGAATATTTTAATTGGTCCTTTCTACTTAAAAGTATTCATTTAGAAAAAAAACTTACCTCTAACTTTTGAATGATAGTGTATACACTTCAGCGTGTTTAGTTAAAAACCTGTAAACGCACTATTCACTATATTAACTCTTTAGTTTGATGTATATTTATCAACTGCAATTTTAATGTTTTGAGTTTTTTTTGTAGGAAGCTCCAAGTATGTCAAGCTCTATTAAGAAAGCAGATGCAGTGAGAGTTTATGTGTGCGTGTATGTGTATATGTGTTGATATGTACATGTACATGTACATTGAGCACATTGTGTTCCGTGTTTTTGCTTTTGAGTGCTTTACTCTCAAGTTCAATAGGTGTGCTTGCTGATGCATGCAGGGCTTGACATTAACCCACCAAATGCAGGTTGATTTTAGCAGTGGCGTGTAACCCAGTCAAGTTGAATTTTATATATATTATATACATTTTTCAATTGTAGTCTTTTAAAAAGGCATCTGAAATAATAAACTAAGTGCAATGAAGTGTTAAATATAAATTTTTCGATATATATTGATAGCCTACTGAAATATTTGAAACGCTTCCAATACTCATTTTCCACAGAATAGATACACAATACCAGCTGCACTTTCTCGCGCTCTCTTCTCTTCGACTGCGAGTTGACACACAAACCCACCTCCTCTCACTCACTCGTTTCATTTGCTCCGGAAGAATATTGTTGGTGTTACAGGGCTTGAATTTTGCGTGGGATTGCACATATTGCGCATAATTTTACTCATTCCCACAGATTTTTTGCTCACACCCAAAGTGTGCGAACATAAAGCCACCTCTCAGTACTGAATTTAGATATTTTTAGTAATAGCTACTGAGAAACACGATAGCTGCTGATAATACTGAAGGAGCTTACATGTGGATGTTGTTATAGGAGTCGTATTCCTATAGGTAGACGTGGATCAGCTGAGAGTCAGCTAATGCGAGCTTGACTAATGTGACCTGCCAGAACTAACGCTACGCTTCATTTATTGCGCTTAAACAGTCAAATACTTACAAAAAAATTACTAAATGCCCGTAAACAAAGTCAGTTATGTTTTAAGTGAATGTAAACAGTTGAGAAAGAAAACGCATGTGTAACTGTATAATTGATCTGTGTGTCAGGTCCTAATATTCCTGCTGCCAAATTATGAGATAATATTAAAAATATCTATATGCCTGTTTTTCCCCATGGTATCGATGTCAAAATTGTGGCCAGTGAAAATGCTGAGTGGCTAGTTACTTTGGAAAACCACTAGCCACAGTTGCTGGTGAGCAAAAAAGTTCATGTCAAGCCTGCATGCATGAATGTGAGCATCAGTGCTCTGATGTTCTTTGAAGGTTACATGGAGGACACATGCAGTTGTTGTGAAGCAGAAATAATTTCACACTATATTATGATTGGATTGCCTGGGGCATGATAATGTTGCTCAGGTGGATGTGAGATAACATAAAGGTATTAGCATGACCACAACAGAACCAGCTATGTCAGCACTTACATTTTTAAAAGCGCTACTTTCATGTACTCTAGTTCATTTATTTAAAATATGAAATTGAAAGTAATTGTGCAAAATACAGTAAATGATAGGGCATTTAGAAGTTGAAACGTATAGAAAACTTTAACATAGAAGTGAATTGTTGTTTCCAACATGCATTTCCGAGTCAAATTAGATATTCAATAGGAAAGTCATTTTGATTTTAAATTGACTTTACAATGACTGGTCACAGATTAAAAAATGGAAAGTGGAAATTGTAACATGTAAATACACAAGCTCTGTGAGTAGGCAGAGCCTCAGATTATATGACTCACAAAGTGACGTATATTTTTGCACGCTTACATACACACACTCGCTCACACACAGACACATGCACTCTGCCTTCAGGAACAGCTTGAGGGCCAAATTACAATTCCAAAGATTTGAATGTTAAATGACTTCGAATTGAGCAGTGCTACAGGCGTGGATATTAATGCTTCTGTGCGATATGGAGTGCTGAAACTAATTGCACATGAATGCAGGCCTTAACCAGATTATCCGCGGCTTGTTCAAGCATGTGAATTGTCGTTTTGTTCGTTTTGTTCCCCCTTGTTTGAGCGTTGTGATACATCAAAGTCTTACTGAGGTTATCAGAGGATCCATCGTGCTCTTTTACCCTAGCATGGCGACATTTCTACCCCGTTGGGTACTCCTACTGTCATCTGCTTTTTGGAAAGCGCTCATGTGAAAACATTTGCTGAATGCTTGACAATAAACATTGCTTCTGTAATCTCTGCATGTTTGCTGTTGAATTCATTGTGTGTGCTACATCGCATTTTAAACAAATGCCATTTTTTATATGAACATTGCTTGTAGACTACTGAAATGCTTGACTCAAAATATATGGGCATGTTTTGCTGAGTCAAACCTAGATGCAATAATAATAATAGTAATAATAGTTCTTATTATTATTGTTAATAATTCATATTCTATTATGTTTGTTATTGTCAATATAGTTATGTTTTTATGTTTGTTTTTTATTATTATTTTATTATTATACTTATGTATAATTATTAATTTATAATTGTTTTGTGGTTGTTTTTGTTATCAATTATTTGTACTATTTTATGATTTATTAATAATAATTATAATTATAATAATAATAATCACTACAATAATTGTTTTTATACATTCTTTGTACTATTTAATTATTTTTAATAAAATAATATTTACTATTATATATTAAATATTAAATCATAATAAATGTTGTTGCTGTTTTATCAATTATTTGTACTATTTTATGATTTTTTTCTATCATTCATAATAATGATATTTTGTATTATTATTATTATTATTAATAATATATTGGTCATAAGCAAAACATTACATATTTATAACCAAGTGAAGGGAGAACCGCATTGTCCATTTTTACAGAGTAGCAGTTCAGCCTTGCTTATTTCCCATATTTCCCTTATAAAGATGTACAAAGCCCGACACTCCATATTAATAATGTTGAAAGTGATAGACAGAGAGGGAGGGACTAAGCGTGAAATGTACACTTACACTTTCTCCTAGTCTTATCCCGTTTCTCATGCAGTACCCCTGTGGCTCTAAGCATCCCTCTGTTTCTCTCTTTGAGTGCTGAGCATCGTGTTGTCAGGAACCCCTGCTTCTCTCTCACACGCTATGTTTCCACTTATTCTCCCGCCAAGTGGTGACAGCTGCTGTGGAAACGGCTGCCGTGGTAACCTCCCCCATGCCAGGAAGAGACAATTAGGAGAGCTAATGACTGAGCCCCTGTGATCTGAGACTCTTCCGCTCTCTCCTGCACCTCTTCTTCCTTCATTCGCCCGCTAGCAAAACAGAGAAAGAGAGAACGAGCCAACATATAGGGACAGAGAAAGTAAGAGAGAAGAGTGTCTTTTACAGTTCCTATGAAGTTAAAGACTCCTCCCAGAAATGTTTAGATATGCCAGCGCAGTTGCTAATCTATCTTTGTTTTGTTTTTTTCTATACATTAATATCATGTATATAAAGTGCATATTATAATATAATTGTGAATATTAAAAAAAAAAAAGTTTTTTTTTGTCTTTTTTTTTTTTGTCTTTTTATCCAAAGGTCCGCTTTATTGTGACTTTACACTACATTTTACCATTTATTTTTTTGAACCAAAGTGGCCCAATGTAAGTAGCTCTACATGTACTTAAAGGGATAGTTCAGCCAAAAAAATAAAATAAATAATCTGTCATCATTTACTCACCCTCAAGTTTTCTTTCTTCTGCTGAACACAAAGGGAATATTTTGAAGAATGTCGGTAACTAAACAGTTGATGGGCCCCATTGACTTCCATAGTATTTTTTTCCATACAATGGAGGTCAACTGTTTGCCATATTGTTAATTGTTGCCATATTACAAAGTGCGTAGTTCTGGCCAAATGTAAATTAACACTGAAAACACTTCTAAACATATAGGCACATCACATAAATGCTTGATTAATATTCAACGACACTTGCTATTTTTAACAGGTTAACATTATCACAGTAATCTTAACTTAATAAACTTTGCCAGAACATAATTAATCAGATATAGCCAGAAACACACACATACAGTGTAATGTATTTATTTAGAGAACGGGCATAACGTCAAACACATACGAATTGTTTTATTCCTAATGCCATGTTCACATACAGTATATATAATCTATAAACTTTGATGATGATGATGATGATGTTTATTTCAAACCTGCACACTAATTTTCTCACAAATCAACATAACAAACAACATAACAGACAAAATATACAAGTGCATGGTTTGAAAAGGAGGTGGACGAAGCAAACGCTTATATAATTCCAAACCCCCTCACATTCAACACAAAATACAATACAAAAACAATATACAAACAGAATAATTCAGGGACAGCAGTATTTGTGTACAATACATACAGTAGAACAATTGTCACTATATAATGATATAAAAAACATGCAAGACAACACAACTCACACACAACACACACACATACAAAAGACCTTGGCCCAAACACTCTATGACCCTACACCCTCTCACCACTGGCTTCATGCTGAGGGCATCACTCTCTGTCCGCTACATATTTCTTTAATACATTTTTTTTGAACAAATGTTTGAAATGAATTATATTTGGACAGGTTTTTAATTCATCCGCCAAGTCATTCCAGAGCTTCACTCCCCGCACTGAGATACACATTGATTTTAAAGTGGTTCTAAATTTAGGCAAGTATTTATTTTTAATTCCTCTTAATGTGTAACTGTGGTGAGCATCTCTATCACGGAATAAGTTTTGAATATTAGGTGGCTTACCCACACAGAAATTGCTAACCTTTTGTACATTTTTACCTACAGACAATTACACAAAGTCAACATTTTTCTGGTGCATTGCCATTGCAGATTTGGCTCTAAATCACTTGATTTGGTATATAGTGAGACTTTTTCCCAGAACTCCCCTAGCTATTTTAGGCAGACTCCAGTTTGTTTATGAGGAGTTCCAGTTCTCTGCTGCAGAGCAAGTACGGGACTTGCTACTGCCAATACATGAGACACTGCTGTGAGCAAGTACAGCTGCTACTGCTGTACAATATACAGGTGGAGCTGGGGAAGGTTGGGGGTTTCTGAAAGTGTGCTGCACTGCTACAGCAAATGCTAACCAAGTATTGAAGGTTGAGCTTGCAAGCTGATACATTAGGGAACCAATCAGCTGTGCCCTATAGAGAATGATGCGATTGCAGCAGGTTGAGTTAAGGACCTATTAGCCTGCGCCATCTAGAGTTTCATGACAGAACTTTGGATTTCATGCAGACCTCAGTGATGTGTTTGGGAAGGACAAAGAAAAATCGGATTTAAGAAGTCAAAGCTGTGTTATTGTCTGTGTAATGATGAGTAAATGAAAACGGAAGGAGGGAAATAAAGAGAGGCTGGTGGTGAATGTGTTCTGTATGTATTGATTAGGAGAATCAGGCAGTAAATATTCAGAGGTAATGAATGCATTTACTAGCCACAAACTGACCTCATCCATCATCTTTTGACGCCAGCCGGATGTTCGATGACTCTTCTCATATTCACACATCTCTGTTTACACCTTTTCCTGCAGTGTGAGACAGTCTAATTAGAGCTGCATTTCTCTGACCTGGTTGGATTCAGGTCTTGTGCTGTTAAAAATCTATTACTTCATTCACTTTTATGCTTCTGTATTTTCCTACGGTAGGTAATAAATGCAGAGGTTGTTCCCTGTTCTGGCATGTGACAGTTTAACTTTTATTTGCTCCTTCAGGTGTTATAAATCATTTTTTTCCCGTAATAAGTGATGCGTTTTTATGGTTGAAAAGGAAACATTTCAAACCTGTCCTGTCCCCTGCTTCCAACTACACTGGTTATGGACACGATGAATCAGGTCCAATGGCCTCATTTTGTCATAACGGCGCACTGTTAAATTAACCAGTCCTTCAGGGTATGGAAAGCCAGAGATTGAACACATTATCGTCACACACTTTTGAGAGTTCACAGAGTTGAGATGCAAAGCTGCTTTTCATTAGTCACACCACAGAGTTTCTTTCAAGACAAATTGAGCAGTTAATCAGAGAAACAGTCTGCAGCCAAAAATGCAATTGTCCATGATTTAAAAGGTTTGATTGCTTCAAAAGGAAGCTACTGCCAAGTGGTTTGACAAGCCTCCCAACCTTTCGGTAGGTTGCTGGATTTTTGAAAGTGCACAATGCAAATTTTATTTAATTTATTTTTTTATTATTATTTTATTTTACTGTTATTTAAAAAAAAAAAAAAAAAAAAAAAATATATATATATATATATATATATATATATATATATATATATATATATATATATATATACAGTGAGGAAAATAAGTATTTGAACACCCTGCTATTTTGCAAGTTCTCCCACTTAGAAATCATGGAGGGGTCTGAAATTGTCATCGTAGGTGCATGTCTACTGTGAGAGACATAATCTAAAAAAAAAAATCCAGAAATCACAATATATGATTTTTTAACTATTTATTTGTATGATACAGCTGCAAATAAGTATTTGAACACCTGAGAAAATCAATGTTAATATTTGGTACAGTAGCCTTTGTTTGCAATTACAGAGGTCAAACGTTTCCTGTAGTTTTTCACCAGGTTTGCACACACTGCAGGAGGGATTTTGGCCCACTCCTCCACACAGATCTTCTCTAGATCAGTCAGGTTTCTGGGCTGTCGCTGAGAAACACAGAGTTTGAGCTCCCTCCAAAGATTCTCTATTGGGTTTAGGTCTGGAGACTGGCTAGGCCACGCCAGAACCTTGATATGCTTCTTACGGAGCCACTCCTTGGTTATCCTGGCTGTGTGCTTCGGGTCATTGTCATGTTGGAAGACCCAGCCTCGTCCCATCTTCAATGCTCTAACTGAGGGAAGGAGGTTGTTCCCCAAAATCTCACAATACATGGCCCTGGTCATCCTCTCCTTAACCCTCTGAGGTCTGAGCTGTTTTCTGGGCCCTGGAGGTGTTCTGACATGCTCTGACATTTCTGGTTATTTCTGTTACTTGTGACATTTTCATGGCTAAAGTCTAATTACACTGTATTCAGCACAAACTCTGCTACAATAATATATCAGCAGCATGTATGTAAAAGTTTGTAGTTTTGAGATAATGACATTTATGCGTGGTTTTTGAAAATACAAAAAAAAATTCTCACTGAAATAAGGCCATGAAACCCATACTGATTATTTCTTCACAAGACTTTTGAAAATTGTATGACGTAGCCTAGAATATTTGCTGCAAAACTATGTGAAAATCACCCTGACTGCTCATTCAGATAAGACAATATATTGATTTAAAAATTTTACGACGTGTTTTGTGTGAAAAAGCCTTATGCGAGAGCTCATTAATATGTAAGCTTTTCTCACCTGAGAAAGACAAAGAACCTCCCCTAACGGCCCTATTAGGAGCTATCAGGCCCCTATCATTCTGAGCAACCTTGCACAATACTGTAAATGAGGAGATTTAAAAAATAATGGCTTTTAAATTGTTTGGATTTATTTACAACACAACATAATCCAAAGATACACAACAAATGCCAAAAAAGCACTTCAAAGACAGAGACCTTTGTGCCATTCCTAAAAACATTGTACATACCTTTCATTTCCAAGATTTTCACTTTACCATGTTCACGTACTGAGACTCATGTGAATGTTGAAGTCCTCAGTGGCATCTGGGACCTGAAAAAAAAAAGTGAACATACTGATATCAAGAGAAAGGCCTGCACGATTTTGGAAATAAATATTAGATTTTTCTGGTTAAAATTGCTTTTTAAAATTCCTTTTTAAAATTCACAGAATACACACACACACACACGTTTCCAACGATATATAATATAATGAACACCAGGTTTGTTGTGCCTTGTAGGCATAAGGTATATGCGCAGTGCGGATAAAATAATAATAACAATAAATAACCTATAGCAGCCTATAAATCTTCCAAAAGAAGCTAGAGAAAAATATATTGATTATCATGTTACTTCAAATGTTTCCATCCGTTATGATGATATGAAATGAGATAATAATAAAAACATGAAGCCGTTTGGTGCGTTTTGCTTTCATCCAAAATATGATACATTCAAACGCGATCGCTTGCAAAATATGATACATTCAAACGCGATCGCTTGCAAAATATGATACATTCAAACGCGATCACTCTCAAATATAAAACATTATGGTTACCATAAACATATCTATGTTTGAGCAGATATCCACAAACACAGTAAACACAGATGATACATTTAAACGCGATCGCTTGCAAAATATGATACATTCAAACGCGATCGCTTGCAAAATATGATACATTCAAACGCGATCGCTTGCAAAATATGATACATTCAAACGCGATCACTCTCAAATATAAAAAAATTATGGTTACCATAAACATATCTATGTTTGAGCAGATATCCACAAACACAGTAAACACGGGTCTAAATATTATAATATTCCCCATATATCTAGCAACAGTTCAGCTGCAACGTGACATTTATGCAACAATAACAAACTAGGCTATGTAAGAATTTCTTACCTTATCTTTCTTGTCTTCAAATCGCGTTCTTCTTCTTCTGAGGTAGCCTAAATCCAATGTAAGCTCAGGCACGTCTTTCAAACTCGACGAAAAGTGAAGTGAAGTGTTTTGTTGTTGAGGTAACGAGCGCGTTCGCGTTCCATGTGGAGATTTGCATGTGAATATCTTTTGCGCGAGTAGGCGTGGCCAAATTAACTGTAATGAGCAAGCGTTTGAGAAGCTGGACATCTTGTTGGTTTTATACAAATTACTTAAACAGAGAATATTTGTTTTCGTTTTGAATCCGATCATTTAAAAGTACACACTTAAATGTTTATAAAGGTATATGGCTCATAAATGTGTGACAAGTATTCGCTGAGTTTTGTTTCAGTTTATAGACGTGCTCAAGAAAAAAAAGTTCACCGCGACGGAGAGGCAGAACGCACACCCTGTTTATTTTCTTTATTTTACAAAAGCACAATGTTTTGATTTGATTGTAAGTGGACACATACAAAAGGAGAAATATCACAGATTCTTTTTTTATATTTCTTTTTTCTGTATGACCATAAATGATGGAGTAATTTAAGTTTATAGTGCTACAATGTGGAGAAAATCCGGCAAAACGCGTCGGCGCGTTTGTCGACCTCAGAGGGTTAATACAGTGCAGTCGCCCTGTCCCATGTGCAGAAAAGCACCCCCAAAGCATGATGCTACCACCCCCATGCTTCACAGTAGGGATGGTGTTCTTGGGATGGTACTTATCATTCTTCTTCCTCCAAACACGTTTAGTGGAATTATGACCAAAAAGTTCTATTTTGGTCTCATCTGACCACATGACTTTCTCCCATGACTCCTCTGGATCATCCAAATGGTCATTGGCAAACTTAAGACGGGCCTTGACATGTGCTGGTTTAAGCAGGGGAACCTTCCGTGCCATGCATGATTTCAAACCATGACGTCTTAGTGTATTACCAACAGTAACCTTGGAAACGGTGGTCCCAGCTCTTTTCAGGTCATTGCCCAGCTCCTCCCGTGTAGTTCTGGGCTGATTTCTCACCTTTCTTAAGATCATTGAGACCCCACGAGGTGAGATCTTGCATGGAGCACCAGTCCGAGGGAGATTGACAGTCATGTTTAGCTTCTTCCATTTTCTAATGATTGCTCCAACAGTGGACCTTTTTTCATCAAGCTGCTTGGCAATTTCCCCGTAGCCCTTTCCAGCCTTGTGGAGGTGTACAATTTTGTCTCTAGTGTCTTTGGACAGCTCTTTGGTCTTGGCCATGTTAGTAGTTGGATTCTTACTGATTGTATGGGGTGGACAGGTGTCTTTATGCAGCTAACGACCTCAAACAGGTGCATCTAATTTAGGATAATAAATGGAGTGGAGGTGGACATTTTAAAGGCAGACTAACAGGTCTTTGAGGGTCAGAATTCTAGCTGATAGACAGGTGTTCAAATACTTATTTGCAGCTGTATCATACAAATAAATAGTTAAAAAATCATATATTGTGATTTCTGGATATTTTTTTTAGATTATGTCTCTCACAGTGGACATGCACCTACGATGACAATTTCAGACCCCTCCATGATTTCCAAGTGGGAGAACTTGCAAAATAGCAGGGTGTTCAAATACTTATTTTCCTCACTGTATATATATCTATATACCATTCAAATGTTTAGGGTCTGTAAGTTCAAAAAGTCTCTTCAAGAATAAGAAAATCCACAAACTTTATATATACACATTCATATTATTTTTTGTTTAACTGCCGGATAAGGACTTTATGTAATTTGAGTGCTTATAAAATAAAAAAAAACTTAAATTAGTTTAGATTAGCGTAAATATGTGCACATCGTCCACACGCTATAGACTCTGGAGTGACTGAAGTAATGAATTCAACGGAATAATTTTAAACTCTATTTTTATTATGGTATATACATTTAATTAAATATTCCACTCGTTTATGGAGTTAAGCAGTCAAATTACATGAAGTCATTATCCAGAAGTTAGACAAAAATTATATGAATTTGGATATTTGTAGTGGATGTGCTGCTTTTGAACACTTTTACTGTTTTTTACATGAGGTTTATACATGAGGCCCCAGGATTCAGTCAGATTTACTGAATAGAAAGTGACTAGTAGACTTGTAGTCAAGACCGCCTAAACCGAGACCAAGACACTACCAAGACCAGAGGGTATCGAGACCAAGACAAGACCAAGACCAAGACAGACCAAGTCGAGACCAAGACCAAGTCGAGACCAAGACCGAGACCAAGTCGAGACCGGAGGGGAAAAAAACAGACTAGTGTTGAAGCTAAGCAATAACTTGTATGAATTCAAGAACAGCAGCATAGGGTTCAGCCGCAGTTTACATTCAATGCATATTAGATGGTATTACTTCAACTACACAGGCAGAACAATACAGAGACAGACCATGTCATGTGTGTGACTGTGAGCTCACTGTAAGTGTTTTTGTAGACTGGGTGAGATCGACTATGTGTAGCAATTGCATGACGGCTGTTACTGCACTATTAGAGGATTGAGACTCCCTTAACTTTTGTGTACTGTTGAGGACTGACATGACTGGTACTGACTGGTTCATCTGACAAAACATCAAACACCTCCAACACAATCTTGCTCCTCCAACAACTGTCTAAAGAATGAGAAATATGTAACCAATTGAAATCATAATTAATGTGTAGATGAAAATGTATAACATCAAATTAAAGATGCACAATTATAAACTTGGATTAGGCCTAATGTTTAGTCAACACAACGGAGATATGCAGATGATATTTAAAAGACCATTTATTTAGTCTAACACCAACAACACAACACACACACACATACACACAGATATCAAAGACACAAATTCATCTAAGCAAATGCCTGCCTATCTCTGCCGATTTCGGAGTCTCAGACTCCAAATGAACCCATTCTGCAACTTTTAAATACTTAATTACATTTTTAAAAACGAAATTATGGCTTAAGTGCGGGATCCGAAAGTTGGTCGTTTTGTCGCTATGGTTACACACACACACACAACACACACACACACCGTTGGCGGTGCGCTCAAAGTCATCTGTCAGTTGTGTAGTTGTGCAGTTACCCAAAATGAATGACTCCTGAATGAAGTTAAAACCCATCATGTTAAGGCGGGCATACACTGTGCGATTTTCGTCCGATTTTGAGCCGAATTCTGACTCGTGCGACTCTTTTTCCGGTCGGGCCGATTTTCAGCTTTCTCGTGCGTCGTTTGTCGTGCAGTGTCCGTGCAGTGTACAGGGGGAAAAGAGAGGCGATTAACCTCTCACGACCGGCAATCGGATGGTCGGATGAATTTCTGGCATGTTAGAAATTTTGGTCGCTCCTCCTGACTATATCGCACAGTTGAAGCAGAGCTACGAGCTGATTGCCCTAAACTCAGTGTTTTTCCCCTCACTGCGCCTGCGCAAAAACAGTTTCATCTGCAGCAAAAAAAAAAAAAAAAAAAAAAAACGAAAAAAGGGAGATCTTTTAAGTTCTGTAGTTCAAAGCTACAAATTACTGTTGCTTACCTCCAGTTCGTGTTGCAAAATGGATTAACCATTACCCACTTCTTCCAAGCCATCTGCGATGTACACTTTGCCTCTTTAATTGTTAAAAAATGTTTTTGAAATAAAGCTGTTTTTAATTGTCATTGATGAATTATTGCAGTGTTCGGACATATTATAGACGGTTAATAATTAATTATATGTATATAATTCATTGTAATGACCTAAATGTTTTAGACAATTTTTAATGCGGAGAAGTAAGCTTCTATGTAATATTTTATTATCCTCACAGCGCGTTGGTTATGCGGTGATGCGCTATGAAATTGTTGCGTGGCAATTTAATTATAGTAGCCTATCACTTTAATAGCCTAGGCCTTCCCTATAATAATAATAATAATAATAATACAATAATACTAGCCTACTAATAATTTAATATATAAATTGGAAATGCTAAATCTTCTTGATATTGATAGCTGATGCTTGTTTTGACAATATCTCTGGATAGGCTACATGATATCGTCCATAGGCGCAACCCGGCACGAGGATTTATCGCGCTGATTCACGCATATTTCACATGTATAGTGTGAGCAGTCAAGTCGCAGCTCGACGTTCGGACCGTACAGTGTGAGCACATAAATCCTGAGCTTTGGCTTTACATCGCATGCGATCTACTCGTTCAGTGTGAGTAGGTTCCTTGCTGAAATCGCACAGACATCGCACAGTGTATGTCCGCCTTTACTGATATGTGTTTTTTAAACCAAGTGATCAAAGTGCTCATTGCCGCTGCGATCAGTGGCGCGGATACAGTGTTTTCTCGTGTGGCTCGAGCACACGCCGCACTGTCAGCACTCGGACGCGCGCTTCAATCCGTTCCATTGCGGATAATAATGTTGCATTATCGAACGTTGTGTCGTCGTGGATATTGTAGTATTATATTGCTAAATCCCCCGACCACTATGTTGGTCTGAGACAGCGAGACCTAGACAAGACCGAGAGGTCCGAGACCAAGACAAGACCAAGACCAAAGACCGTCAAGGCCGTGACAAGACCGAGACCACGTAAAAGTGGTCTCGAGACCGTTCTCGAGACCAAGACCGGTCTCGAGACATACATCACCAGTGACTAGTATAGTCACGTGGGCAGTGTGAATGCTGTAAGTTGTTAATATGGGCGCCAAAATAAATATGCACCACTTAAGCCCTATGTACATGTGCAGTGTAAAACAAGCATTGCATTTGCTTACAAACATCATTCTACCAGTATAAAAGGCAGTAAATGTTGAATCACAGCTTGGATCGACCCAGCTTGACTGGTTGGTTTATGTCTACGTATGTAATGGAAGCAACATTCTTTTTCCTATTAGTGTGGGTGAATTACACACAGCTCTTTCTGCTAATAGAAATGTATATTTACCCCTTCTGTACAGTCATCCACTTAATGAATTAATCCTGCTGTGTAAACCACTTAGGTCTGCTTCCTCTCATTTTCTTTTTTTTTTTTTACTTCAATTGATCGTTTATTAAAACTGTCCTGTGGTGGTGACTTGGTCGCTCACAAATTCTGCCCCTACCTTCCCCAATGTACCATCAAATCCAGAACACTGTGAGAGCAAACAAAATAATCTGGCTGCAAAAGACACAACAATCTCTAGTCCTCGGTGACAATGAAGCACTTGTCTTAATGACCTTCAGTTACGCAGAATGACTTTCTTGCTTCGTAAACATGTTGTTAAACATGTTGTTTTCCCACTTTACTCTCCCACACATGGGAATAGGTGAATTGAAGAATATTAACTTTTGTGTGTGTGTGTGTGTGTGTGTGTGTGTGTGTGTGTGTGTGTGTGTGTGTGTGTGTGTGTGTTTTCAACACTTCGTGATTGAATAGCCTTTCATTCTTCTGTTATATGAATGCTGTTTGTTAAATTAGCTCTGTGACTATTGTGAAAACAATAAAACGCACTGCTTTCTGTTGTTTTTGTAATTATGTCTGGACTAATGAAGCAAAAAGATTAGCTTTTTTATTTCTTTATTAGGAGCAAGGCTGTCTTTTAGAGAATTTTACTTGGAAGCTTTTATTTTTCTCCCCTATCAATTTTCTTTTAGCATGCTGAATGAAAGAAATGTGCTTTTTAAGGCAAAGTGTAGCTCCAAACCCTTTATACAGACACACAGATGGACAGCTTTTGTCAAAGAACGTAATGACATAAAGTTATAATGGCTTTGGCTAGTGCTATTTGTGCAACATAAATTTTGCCCTCCACTAGCGTTTCTCTAGACTTTTGGATTACAAGGCACTTGTCAAATATCATTTTTGACCTTTTCTTTCCTACACACGCAAAGTTATTTACAGTGATTTTACGCAGCATGGTTTCGCACCAGTCTCATATTATCCAGCTGTACTCAAACTTTGTATTGAAGCTTAAGAGTAAACCGTTTTCCTGAGATCAAGAGGTATGTTAAGTTCACACCAGTTTTTTATTTTTTTATTTTATTTTTTATACTTTTAATCTTGAGAGCCATCTTCCATTAAAAAAAAAAAAAAAAAATGTTTTTTAGAAATGAAACTTGGCTGTGGACTGTATGGCTAATATCACAGAGTTTTACTTTAAAAAAGCAAGGATTTTTTTATACAATAGGTTAAACAACAGAATAGAATATAGTGTAACTTCCATTTTGGACACAGTGATGCCAGGAACTTTGTCCATTTTTGCTCTGCCAATTAAAATAACTCCAAATGAACAGAAGGCAGAATAACCTTTTAATGTCTCGGAGCCACACACAGTAGTAGTTTCTAAATGAATCAGTGTTATGAATTAATCCTTTGAAGTAAGGATTCCACAACTCACTTATAAAAACAGCCACTTGTTTTGAATTAATCAGTTTAATGAATTAGTTATTGACTCAGTCATAAAGACAACCACTTCCTGAACATTACTGAATGACTTATAAAGACATTGAATTGTTTCCTAAATGAATCAATGTTTTTGAAAAAATCGGCGAGTCGTACCCACCTACTGGTGTAAAGATTGCAGTAAACCAGCAGAAAGGATCAATAAAAGGTCTAAAACAGGGGTGCCCAACCCTGCTCCTGCCGATCGACTGTCCTGCAAAGTTTATCTCCAACCCTAATCAAACACACCTGAAGCAACCAATTAAGGTCTTCAGGATCACATGAAAATTAAAGGCAGGTGTGTTTGATTAGGGTTGGAGCTGAACTGTGCAGGACAGTCGATCGGCAGGAGCAGGGTTGGGCACCCCTGGTCTAAAAGTTGTATGCAGTTATTCAATGAAAATCTCGCCTTTTGCCCTATCTCTCAAATCTCATTCACACTTCTGTTCATTCAAACCTGGTTATTCAAGACACCCATGAGTCAGTGATTTTTATTTTAGGTGAACTATTCTTATTCAGTCATGACCAATGAGAAGAGAGTGATTGTGATAGCACAAGTGCACAGAGCTTTGCAAGTACAAATTTTGAAAGCATAATAAGAAGCACATGCCCAACCCTCTCACTCTTTCTCTCTAATTATGCTTTTAAGTGCTTAATGAGCCCCGGGAGACCTTCCACCCCACCAAGCTCACAAGTCTCCACCTCCTTTATTTTACAAATCAATCAGTGTCACTAATGCGACATACAGTGTGACGAGATGGCCTCTCTGCCATCCCTATGATGAGCTCAAATAGATCTCCCACTCACAAGCTCCCGATAGTTCACTTCCTTGTGGAAATGAAACAAGCAATCAGCCCATTTTAATTTGAGGAAGGGCCTGATGAACCCGCCTGAGGAGATAGTCAGGGTCAGTAGTCTAACTAACACGGAATGAGTAAGATTCTCTTCTCTGATGGTTGTTTGGATATTTGTTATGATAATTATGGCCCATCATGCCTCTTGTCTGCTAGGAGATGGTGGGAGGTGACCGGGGCCTGGTTGGTAGCTATTTCAGGCTGGTTTTTGACCTCAGAGAAGATCAACAGGTGATTTCATGAGGCAGGAGTCAAACTGGCTGTTTAAATGCTCATCGATTGATGCCGTGCGAGAGTTTCAGGCCAGTTGATGGAACCAAACTATCATAACAGTGTAATTTTAATGACCTCATCTGTCGACATGATGCCGGTGAATTGCAGAGCTGTGAAAACATGTCCACATCTTAATGATCAGGTGCTTTAACTGCTGCTTTCTCACCACTGTCATTTTTATTGTGTTTATTTTGTTATTGAGAGAAAAATATGCATCACATATTTACATATTCATCTAAATATCAATATGAGCTGTGGTGTTGCACTTTGTCAAAAGGTTTGCTTGCTTGCTGTCCATTTTCAAGAAGTACACGTTTTTCCCCCCAAGTATTTGTTACCATATGCATATAATATCTAAATTTAGCAAGTGAACTTGCATATGGACTGGACGGACACTTTCATACGCATTTTATGACCCTGTCTGACTCATTTCGGTTAGAGTTGGGTGCGTTATTATATTGCCTTATCACAAACGACACACAGACAGGAATGTTGTTCTTTGTGTTGTTTACTGTAACGTTTGTTACACGGGTTTGTTACTGCTAGTGTTGCACAATGTACCGGTACTAGGAAGGTATCGCGATACCCTGCTATTAAAAACGATACAATATTAACTTTTATTAGTAGGCTACCGGTACTTTAAGAGTGACAGTAAATAAGAGCAGTATTTCTTAATTTGCGTAGCTGTGTGACAGCAGGAGTCAGGACGTGTACATTCACTACTAAACAACGGAAGCAGAACAGTAAAATATATACGCGCAGCACTTGACAAAGAAACGTGCATGCATGAGAAAATCAAGCGCGGGACGTGCTTGCGCTGCCGGGCTCAGACCTGAAGCGCGCGCACACGCCGTTCAGACAGCATTGATCGCGACTTCAGTTCTCTTTGGCGGACTATTAGGTTTGAATAGTCAAAATGATATGTAAAAATGCACGTCCTGGCGAGTATTCGCGTAAACACAGTCGGGTATGTCTTTAGTGAACGTAAACCGTTTGTAAAAATAAATCGTATATGTTCCAATGTATTGGATACGTGCAGGTCTTAAAGGGCCGGACCGGCAGCGTAATATTCTGTGTGATTAATGTTAATCCAACAACAAAAGAAAATAGACAGTCACCCAATGCTTGACTGAATAAATGTAATCTATTTATTAAGAATCAGTCTATAGTTAATTTATAGAGTGAAGACCTTATTGTTTCAGCTACAGAAGGTCTATAGGCCTAGCTTTCAAAAAAGAAATTAAGCACTGTTTATTTTATTTGTCTCTTATAGTATTTGTCATATTGGTTGTAATTTGCTTTTTTGCTTATTTTTAATTACAAAGATAAAATTAAATTAAATATCTATATTATAATTATAAAATTACATTTAAAAAAATATTAAATGACTCGTATCATGAAATAAGATTTTGGTCATCCCAACCTGTTCAGAGTTGTGAAAGTGTTTGTAAATGTTAGCATGATTGATAATAATGTGAATGAATATATATAGAGAGAGAGAGAGAGAGAGAGAGAGAGAAATTATTGAACTTAAATATACAAGCTTCATAAAAATGATCATTCTAGAAGAAAATTTCAGATGGCATTTAGAGGCTTTTGCATCTGAACTCTTCATATATACACACACATATATATATATATATATATATATATATGCATACACATACATATATATATATATGCATACACATACATCTACCTTGTAAATATATATTTTTTATTAAAAAGGTTACAATTACAACAACAATTCAAGTGTAATCTTTCTTTGTAAAAACTAAAGTATACAAAACGTGTTATTTGATGACTTTATTTTTGACAAAACATACTATATTTAACATAATATTATGAGAAAAATTGGCAAACAAAAGCTTATTTGATGTGGCAGTCTATTGTACAGTAAAAACTTTATAATCTATTCAAAACTAGTCAACGTATTTCAAAACTAAAGTATACATTTTATCATACGTATTTCAAAGTAAAGGATTCATTAGTTAGTTGATGACTTTATTTTTGACAAAACACATACAGTATATATTCCTCATCTCAGTATAGCAATAGAGTTTGCTAAAAGCTGTTCATTCAATACAGCAGTATTTGAAAATCGATAATATTTTGTAAAATTACATTTATATTTGCATTTATGTCAAAACCTAGACACTTTTAAACATCAAAATGACATTTATTAATATGTATTCGTGTCAAAATGACATATAAACAGATTTTCCTATTCAATTTTGCATGGAAACGCTTCCAAGACGCTTGCATGTCGCGTGAAAAATAGGCGTTGGTTCTATTTCTAGCATGCACGTGTTTTCCGCGCAGCACTGCCTGCGTCTGTGCAAACTCTAAACTGTTAACATGGGAGCCGAAATAAAAACAGACACGCCACGCAGCTGAGATGCTTACGCCACGCATCCAGTGTGTCACCGGCCTTATCCAGCTGATGTGGGCGTTTCACAGGTTTGTATGGATCGCCTCACATAAGAACGACTGACATACATATTACATAAACTGTTTTTTATAAAAATTACTTTAAAGAAGAGAATTCAAGCTTCATGCCTGTGTGTCTGTATGCCTGTTTGACTGAGTATTCGCTGAGTTACAGTTCATTTTCGGGCGCGTTTCAGAATTGACTTCACTGACGGAGAGTAGGCAGAACTCGTATCATGTTTATTTTTCTTTATTTGGCGAAAAGCACAACACTTTGTTTTTATTATGAGTATACACAAAAAAATACACACTAAACAGGATCGATTGATGTATAACACAAGCATATAAGATAAAAAATAATATTAGTATTTAGATTTTTTTTTGCACTGATAAGGAAAAAAACGAGCCTATCCTCAGGGGGTTAATTAAAATAACTAGCTGAAAGGACTGTTGCTAAAAATAGACACTTGACTTGGACCCCAAAGACTTGTGACTTTACTTGGACTTGGGACTTAGGGGCAATTAGGGACTTGTGAACAAGTCTGGTAACAGTGAAATGTTTGCAAGATTTCAGTATAATTAAGGGTGTGCTCACCTGGAGAAACAGCTGTAGCTCAGATATTTAGATAACTGGTTTTAGTTGAGGATTTTCCATTTTCTTTATCAGCCCATGAATAATTACAGATAATTTATTTTCGTTCACTCAATGTTAAAACAATTTACCATTGCAAAATTCATTAGGAAGTGCATAAAAATATTGTTATCTGCACTAATGCACTGAGCCTATGTTGGCGTGTGCTAACATGACGTATCAATTAGCAAACCCAAACGTGCTCTAACTGCCATGCTTGCTTTATGAGAAATTAAATCCAGCACTGCTCTTTACAAATAAATGAGACAGATTATTCAATGTTTAGTGACTTTAAGATAGATATACATGTTCCCACATTGTTGCTAATAAAATGCGGATGTAGAAAGCATCGGTGAGAGAGAGAGATTCTGTCCATCTCTTATGAAGAGCTGGAAGAACGAACAGCTGTGATTTCAAGCAGCAAGAACTCATCGTCCCATAAGACTTATCCTAGCACACACACACACCACAATCATCTACCACACACACACACACACGCTCTGGATGGGCAGTTTCCGAAATGTTACGAGGAAAAAAAAAGTGGGTAACACTTTAGTATGGGGAACACATATTAACTATTAACTACAACTTTTGCCTCAATAAACTCCAAATTTACTGCGTATTAATAGTTAGTATAGTAGTTTTTGTAGCGTTTAAGTTGAGGTACTGGGTAGGATTAAGGGATGTAGAATATGGTCATGCAGAATAAGGCATTAATATGTGCTTTATAAGTACTAATAAACAGCCAATATCCTAGTTATATACATACTAATAAGAAACTAGTTAATAGTGAGAATTGAACCCTAGAATAAAGTGTTACCAAAAAGTGTTTTTAATTCGAATGAGGAACTGGGTCAGATAAGCTATTGTGGATGAGAGGGATATGAAAGTAGATGATGACGTCCAGTAAAACGGGCTTATGGGAATTACTAGCGCTTAGACAAAAGCATGTCACAGATTTGTTCAATAAAGAGGCAAACTGTATCTACAACAGAGGCTTTATTGGGCAAGTTATTAAAAGAAAGGGCAGTAGTGCAGTGGGACTTGTTTTCTGTTGGATCCACATACTTGCTCTGAAGGGGTCTTTTATTGATCCGTTCGTAATAGTTTGCTCTTCAAGGCCAATAGGGCTGTCTAACAGTAGCTTTGAATTACAGAGAGTCTGAATGTCTGTCACCCATGAGCGCAGGAGAGAATGAGAGCATGTGCAGAGTTCGGTTGCATTGTAAAGTCATTGTCTTTGTTTGTTTTTCAGTTTAATTAGTTGTTTCAACACAGCTTCTGTTGAGTAAATCACCCCTCAAATGCAAATGGGTCATGATAGTTGTGATAATGAAATTCAGTTTGTGCGTGAAAGCATTCATAAAGAATTCATGCTTGTGATACACAATTCACACAGTAAGATGTCATTTTGTCACATTGTGTTAATGGATGATATAAAGGTCAGTCATTCTTCAGACTATTTTACCTGATATCCCTTCTTTCGAAACTATTTATTCAAAGAACTGCCATTTTGGGGATCAGGTTACTCGCTCAAAAGAACCAACTCAGAAAAGTAATTTGCTCGTAAATTTAACTATTATATTATATTATATTATATGCAAAATCTGTATTTTACTTGTTTTATTTGCAATATTATTATTTATTTATTTATTTATTTATTTTTGCCGATTATCAGTTTAATCAATATCGGGATTATTAGAATGATTATTGCAATTGATCAGAATTAATGCAAATTAAACTTAACTGATAAAGGATTAATAATAGTACTAAACTACTATATATAATACTGCATATAATATTTACTAACACAATCTTAAATAATAATTTAAAAACATTTAAAATGTTTTAAATTATTTAATAATTTACAGTATGTAGGCAAGGCAAGGTAAGTTTATTTATATTTCACATTTCATACACTATGGCAATTCAAAGTGCTTTACAGAAAGGAATTAAAATAATCACAAAATAAAAGCAAGGGAAATTAAAACGGTTATAAAAGAAATTAAAAGAGATATATGATACAGTTATAAGATGAATTAAAAGAGCAAAAAGATGATAGATAGATAAACTTCTCATCTAGCAAAACACCGGTGTATCATATTTTTCGCAACTCCCAGTTTTACTCTGAGATTTTCCCATGGTGATTACACTGTGTCTGTGGTGTTATTTCGGCGCCTAAGAAATCTATTGGACGTTTCCGATGGACCCAATTTTTTTATGTAATCAGTAACTGTGTGCAAGGATCTGTGTCCAACACAATTTTGGATTTATGATTATGAATTATGAATATTTCTATGCTGGTGTCACCATTGCTTTGTGCATGTAGTGTGGTATTATTTGTGTTTTTTTACTACAAGTCAACACCAAAATGCCACAAATATCTCAGTCCTGGTGGGACTGATAGAGACAAGAACAGCAGTAAAGTGTGTAAGTGGATAAAAGAAGGCCTGGAACACGACATTCTCTCTTTCTTCCCCTCAAGCCCAACACAAGAGCTTGGTAATCCCACATGGGAAAGTCTTGGTCATCTTGATCATTAATTAACCCATGCTCAACCCAAGCTTTTGTGTCTTCCCAGGCAGGCAGGCAGATGCCTGGAGCATTGTCTAATGAACCCCTTCCACCTTCCGGCCATGCAGTTCGCCCAACAGACCTTCCTCTGTTCCACTATTAGGTTAGCGCTAACTGACGCAATCCTTCACAGCCAGGTGGACCATAGAAGGGAGCAGATAAGTTTCTGAGAGAGTGCTTATGGTCCCCTCCACTTGAACAAACTGAGCTCACAAAACAGACTGGAGTGGGTTCTCAAAGCCGATTGAGCGGGACAGATGTCCTCGGAACGGCGTATCCCTGATCACTGGAGCAAATCACATCTCTCAGCCAGACTGCACTGCAGCCTTGCATACTGATGGTGGAGATTAGGCTTGTCTGTGTGTGTAATCACTTTGGGAGACCTGTGTTGGGTGTCTCGCCGGCTGGTTCAAGGAGAAGCTGAGCATGGAGGACAGAGCAGCGAGGTTGTCTGACCACCACTCTTTTGTCCTGAATGTGTGGGCTGCAGTTTATTCCCTCCCACTCTATCTCACTCAGTCGCATGAGAGATCTGGGCAGTGACCAAGACAAGCAATTGGCACATACAAGTCCTGTGAGAGACAAAACAGCAGGAGAGAGTGACAGAGACAAACACTTGCCAAACTAAATGACGGTTTATTGCATAAAAACCAATAAAAGCCTGTCTTGTTGTGTATGTCTACACCTTTCACTTTATTTATTTTGTCTAGCTCTGCATTGTAAGCAGAACATATGAATTAGGGCTGTGCTTATGCAATCATATATTATAATGGAGCTGCTTGTCGGTGTTTGCTCCAGACAGACTGTCAGTTTGTGCATTAGTTGAGGGGATTTTTTCAGTGAGTCTTTGTGCAGGATACATCGTTACACCAGTAGATGGAGACAAGTAACTTTCTTTATGAGTGAATGAGTGAGTAAATCAATCATTCAACCAATTCATTCAAATACACTGATTCACTTAGGAACAAACAAGTCACTAGGAGTGTTTCAACTTGATACGGCCTTGTGCAGACCGATCAGTGTATGATATTAAAGTACAGCAAGAGCGATTCAAAGCATGCGGTCTGCAGACTTTGATGTCATACAGCACAGTATTGTTCCAAGTTAAACACACTTGTTGAATGAGTTAGTAAAACATTCATTCAACCGATTTGTTCACAACACTAACTCATTCAGTAATGAAACAAGTGACTGACTTTGTGGGTGAGTCATTGAATCATTCACTTAAACAGTTTGTTCAAACATACTGATTCATTCAGCAACAAAAAAAAGTGACTGGACCTCATTCATTCAATGGACCTTCCGACATATGTCCTCCGGATTCACAAATGCATCATAAACCTTAGACTTGATAGTTAAAGGCACACTATGCAGTTTCTGTTTTTCTCAAACAGACCCCTAGAGTCGCTGTGGAGTACTTTTATTTAACGTTACTGTCGTAAATACCACTCACGCAGAGCCGTCTCTGCACTCTTCCGACCGTGCTTTCTTTGTTTTCTTCATCGACTCTGCCATGATTCACGTCTGAAGTGCATGCTAGTGTCTTCCACAGAAGCTGCTTCATATGTTGTTGATGTATGTGATGTCATGAAGTAAAGCAAGTCGTGATTCGTCGGGGCGCCACCTCTCAAACGTGCATTGCCGGTCCGCCATAACTCGAGCCAGTCTGGGCTCCTCGTCCACGGCAGGCAGGTCTTCTGCCTCGGCTGCTCTTCGCTATAATGCGGCTTGTAAAGGTAGCCACAAACACCTGATTCAAGCATCAGACTTCCGAAATCCTCTTCCTCTATTTCATATTGAGCACTCTCCTCCGCTATTGTCATAACTGTACATCTGTCTCCACAGCGCCTGTTAGCTTAGCTTCAAACAAGATGGAGGATATTGCTTTCAGTTTCAGAGAGTAAAGTCCCACCCACTGATCTGTAATAGGTCTGTAGCGTGAGCGGGTCCCGCCCCCTGGGAAATATGAGGAACGTGTCTGTAGTCTCAACAGAAATCCCCCCCTCTTACACTTCCTCCTACAATGACGCAAAATGACGATTTTTGCGTCATTGTAGGAGGAAGTGTAAGAGGTAAATAACGGATTTCTCCCGTATCAGGGGAAAATGAGAGAGTGTTGCACGACCATTCAATAGTATGACTGGGTTTCTAACAATGCAAAGCTTAATGCAAATGGGTGAAGTGTCCCTTTAAGTTACAAATCTTGCATAGTGTGCCTTTAAATGAGAGGATTTTAATGAATTCCAATCATTCGCAAATAGTTTTTTTTTTTTTTTTTTTTTAATCTGGTTTTCTTGTGAAACTCTGTAATGTGGTGCTGCTAATATTGTTGAGTTCTCAAATGTGTTTTTACTTTTACTGTATGCATTTGTCAGCTACTTTTATTCTGTGATTTACCATAAGTTCAGGGAATATATTTTATAAAGTCATGTGTTTTCTGGGAATTACTGTAGTCTAAAGTGTCTACTAAATTATTAAAGTTTGCTATTCAGTTTTCTATCTTAACTATATACAAATATAATTAGTTGCATTTTATTATTTGTATTTGGCATTTTTTATCCCTTCTGTCCATGACCCTCTCACTAGCACCCAGTCGAGAAAAACTTCTACAGATCGTATTTTGATCCTGCTGATTAGCAGTTTGAGTGATCTTATTATCCCTGCAGTATTCAGTGCTGCTCTGTATGGTCTGATGGTGGTCATTGCAGAAAGAAAGAGACTGAGAGCATGAGAAGGAGTCAGACATAGCTGGCGCTGGGCACTAATTACCTCTAGCCTGCCGCCACTCAAGTGCCAACATCTGCTGCAATCAGGCCAGTTCTTCTCTCATCCGAGGAGCTGTTGAAGAGAAAACCTCTCTCAAGAGTCAACAAGCAGTCAAACGGCACTGGCTCTATACTTATCTCTTTCTCCCTTTACTTTAAAGACTGCACTGCAAGGACGGATAGTTTAAAGGCAAGAAGAGTTGTAAAAAGTATGTATGTGAGCTGGATGCATTTATGAGTATGTGTGTGTGGGGGTGTGGGGGTGTGGGGGTGTGGGGGGGGGGGGGGGGGAATTGTGTGCATATGTTGCTTTCAGTGTGTTGTAATTGCCTCAAGCCTTGTAGATATGGCTCATGTTACATTTGCATATGCATTTACCAGCCTATTTATACTCGTTAGTGACTCGTGTTAATGGCGAACAAATTTGTAATTCAGCCATATGCTCTGTTTACTTGCTTAATAAATGTTTGTGGATATTTTTCAATTGAAATGGCACGCTATAGTCGCAAAAAATGCAACTATTATAGGAATAGTTCACCCAAAACTAAAAATTGTCATAATTTATTCACCCTCATGTCATTTCAAACCTGTATGACTTTCTTTGGTGGAACATAAAAGATGATATTTTGAAGAAAATTGGGAATCAAGCAATATTGGAACCCATTGACTTCCATTTGTATGAATTTGGGGGGGGGGGAAGAGACATTTCTTAATGTCTATAAAATTATCTTTTTAATGCACTACGGTGCACTTTACAGGATCCAAATGAGATAGCAGTTTGAAACGCAGTCCAAATTCACATTTATATCTGAATCTTCCTTCGTTTAAATTATATTTAAAGAAACAAACCAGCTCAGTACTTTGGGACGTCTGTTTGTCCCAATTGTTTTCCCTGTGCCTTTGTTTGTTTCTAAGCGCACAATCTCTCACAGTGGGCCTGACCTACATTGTCTCATAATATACCCACCTTTTACTTTAGTTAGCATCTGAACTTCCAAATATCCACATTTACTTCTTCGGATTACACAACTTTTTAAATTTTTGGTTTGAGACTATTCTCAGATAGAAAATGATTTGCTGTTAGTTCTCATAGACTCTGGCTAAAGTCTGCTGTAGAGCTGCTGTGATTTTGTGAGGAATCTTGCTGGCCTCGTTTCCAGACGCCTGTGGAGACATCCCCTGCTGTCGTCCTTACAAGACTCACTTTGGTCTGCTTAGACAAAACATTAAATTCATAATGTGCAATACTTTGCATACCGATGCAACATAAGTTTTGGAGTGTTGGGGTTGTTTGTGCATTTTCTGTAATAAGAATCTATGCCTGAAGGTTGTGCTTATGACTTTTATCCTTTGTTGCTGCTCTGTCTTGCTTCTGAAACATAGTTTTGGATGCCATTGGTGCAGACTGGCCTCAAACAAGATGGTTAAAACAGGCCTGCTCGCTCAGCCCAGGGATGACTGAAATAAAAGATTAGCCTTTGGTTGAGACTGACCTACAAAACTTTTCCAAACAACGCTTGACGTGGTGTTAATGGCATGGAACATCATTGTTATTCGGTAAATTAGAGAACACATATTCAAAACTCTATCTTTACTCTTTTCCAAGCAACTCTTTACTCCTTACCAAGCTTCGCATCACCATTTTGCGTGTTCTTGACCTAACAACCTACATTTCACATTATATGTCTGTAGATGGCACTAGGACTTAATATAGCCAACTATAATAGTTTCATCAAACGGTAAATCAATTTGCAGTACATTAATAAGAGTAAATTAAGCACTAATGCAACTTTTGTTGCTGCATGGCCGTGCTTTGAAGTCCATTCCTATCCGATTTTTAATAAACGCAATTTAATTATGAATTGAGACAAACCACGGATCCAGATCGCTCCACAAATGCAAATTCTTCTGTCCATTTGGACTGTAAAGAATGATGCTGTTTTTTTATAGCTATTTCACCTTTGTTTAAAAAAACTGAAAACAGTCTATGTAGTTTTCAACTGATTTATGAATAAGAAATTAACACTCCACTTCACATTGTCCAATTAAATTTGAGCTTCTTGTGCCACATAGCGACTGGATTATACATGACAACTGGGCATCAATGAATTGTGATATTTCAAAATTAAATTACTGACATAAACTTCTTGTATTTTATTTTTTACAGTGAGCAGAATAATGATTTTGTTTTTAAAAATAAACGAGTTAATAGTAGTTAGCAAGCAGTCAAGTCCGAAGCAAGACGCAAATCCGTAATAGTCATACTGTCTGACGACAGATATATAAAAATAAACTTTTTTCGACTTTTTAGCTATTCATTACTATTTTGCATGTTGTCATATTAATTATAATTCAAATGCATTTTATTGACCTCGATATTATTGTTGATTGATTTTGAAAATCATTCCATTTCAGATTCATTTCAGAGCCACCCGCCAGTCATCGTTTTGACTTTAAATCCTTACCATGCTATTCAGTCTTGTTTATTCGTGATTACCAAGTATGCCAGTCATTGAATCGAAGTTAATTGTTAATGTAAATTGAGTGCATGACTTTCATGTGTACATCTTAACTTGTCTAACAGAATGCACTTTTCCTGATTCAACAATATAATAACATTCAATAATTTCCAGTAGATTAAATTTGCACTGTAATTTCCTCTAAATTAAATGTGGACATGGTTTGTGGAAAAGCTGATGGAAGGTCATAAACACGATTGGGCGTCCTTCTCAGCATCAGCGTCCCTCTGAAAGTCTGAAGGTTTTATTCCGGTTGACAATGCCATAATGTCCATCCATATTACCGTCTCATCTGAAGGGCATAAGACTACACTATCCTATCCAATCTCTCTCTGTTTGTATGCTTTATTATCCAGAACTAAAGCTCCATAGGGATGCTGGTGGATTCCACGTCATGGCCCTTCCTGGAGATTGGTATCGATCAGAGATTGATTGGGTGAACTCCTCGTTAAGGGGATGTCGAGATGAAGCTGTAAATCTGCTGAATCATATTTCAGAGGCTGACTCGCATTGATGTGGCCCACCAGAGGGTTCTTCAATTGGTGGAGGCCTTCACCTTCTTTTCTGCCTTCCATTGTTGGGATAAGCAGGATTTGCTAGTCCAGGGAAATTAGAGGGCAACGACAGACCTTGATCAAGATATCTGACATCACTCTGGAAATATTACAGTTTTTCTTCATAACAAGTTGTTTCTCACCATGCTGAAGTTGAAATAAAAGATGACCTTTGAGGCAAACTGCAAAGACTGTTTGCTTTCACCTTTAGAAAGAATATATTAAGTTTGTAATTTAGAATCAAGTCATATCAAAGGGTACTCTGTTAAAAGTAATCTAGTTTTAGAGTTTTTGACTTGCTGGAAAATGTCCTCTGACTCTTCTCTTTGAGATGAATATTGTGATGAACAGTAGATGAAGGGTATTGAGGGCACTCTTGCTGTCACAAGAAGCAGATATGTCTATGCTTGTCTTATATTCTGTTAGCTTTGACTTACTCAACCTTGAAGTCAGGAGGCAACTGCTTTACAAACACTAATGGAATAAAGACATGTTGTCGGTGGACTGTGACTTCCGTCATGAAGAAGTTGAACTAAAGGTGAGGTCAAATTTGTGCTTTATTCACTTCCTTTCGTAAGCATAGGAGATGGAAATCTCTAGATAAAAATATTAGAGGATATAGGGCCGAAAGATCATTACTAGGGCTGGGCAGTATGACGGTATAAATCGTTACCGCGGTACGAAATGTCAACGTTACAGTTTTTTTTAATTCCGTGTATACCGTGACATGTAAATAAGTGGCCGTGGTTAACTCACATGCAGCGTGCGTGACACTGAAACACTGAGATTTGTCAAAGAAACATGGAGAAAGCAGATCAAGAGGATCCACAAAGGAATTACGTTTTCTAAAGGGTTGTTGTTAACATGATATTTTCGGGGGGAAAGTCGCAGCAGTCAACTAGAGCAGTGCAGCACCCATAGGCTAAAGTTTAGGAGTGCACGTTCGTAATGGGGAAAGCATGAAGCTTACTTGACAACAACAGTTAATATATCAATATCGTAACAAATAGAAATAACCTTAAAGGGTTACTTCAGGATTTAGCATTAAGCTTTGTATTAGTAGAAAACCTGTAGTATTTTCGAATTACCATGCTTTCCACCCTCATATCCCTCTGAGAGGAGAGATTTATGTATTTTTTGTCTGGAAAAAATCCTCCGATGACGCAAAAATCGTCATTTTGCGTCATCGGAGGATTTTCTGGCCAGAGGCTAAAGACTACAGCCAGTAGGAGGCGTTGTTCCGCATGTTTTCAGCCCGCCCATAGAGGGTGGGATCTCACTCACAGAATGTACACTACACACAGTCAGCCGTCTTTCTTTGGAAGCTAAGCTAGCAGGCTCTTGTTCTGTGGAGAATGCTGAATAGTTGGAGAAAGCTGAGTAAGTAGGGGTTATATCCTCCTTTTCCCGGACTTGTCCGGCGGGCGAGATCGTTCAAAATGTCCGGGATTCGGCTTTTGCTTTCTGCGGTTGCCATTCATTGTTTACATGCACACCTCTTGTTTCAATCTAACTGAATTCATTCCGACCGGTGAGTCTGAATGTAGTGTTTACATGAACGCTAATCAAGTGATCGGTTGATGTGCGTTTTAAACATTGCTAAGAAAATTCCTGCACCTCCGTTGCGAGACCGGCGCGTCTCAGTAATGACGCCACCGGCCTCGCGCCGTTCTCCCGCGGCCGTCAGCCTCGTCCTGCTCGCCACAGTAAACATGATGAATGAATGGCGACTGTAGAACGCAAAAGCCGAATCCCGGACATTTTGGGCGATCCCGAAATCCCAGGCAGACTCGTCACGGAGACTCACTGGTAGCCCCATAGGGTAGCCTAACCTTGTTTTCAACTGCGCTGTCTTACCGGTAGGCGTGGCCTCCTAGGGCAGTGAAGCAAGTGCATTATGGGAGTTGTTGTCTTTCATCCACATAAGCCAAAAATACATTTTCTGGCTTTTCTCAGTCTAGAAAGCTCCAAATTAAAAAAATTCTTCACATTTCTTCTACATAAATGACCTATTTTAAATACACATTCATCTTCCCAGAGGTGAAGTATCCCTTTAAATAATGTAGTTATATGCATCTTTCCGTCTCTTATGTATAGTTACTTTTTAAACACGAAAATCGCATTCAGCATGACATGCAAGCGGTTGCTGTGGTAATGAACAACCTGCTTGTTAAAGCGAATGTATAATCCTGTATCTGAGGCAAAATGACTAAATATGCAGCGCGAGTTATATATTTCTAACTCCAAACAGTTGGCCACTGAACCAGCTGATAAAATCTTCCTTTTATTCGATACGTGATTACAACTTGACACTCAAACTAACTGATCACATTTTACTGATGCAAAAGACATGTGCGTGCACACGCACTGAGAGGGCCTTTATTCATATTTATGAGCCTCTCTACTGATTGGCCTGTTGTTTTCTGAGTGACGCATAGCCAGGCCAACCACAAGTAACACTAGGGTCATGTATGCTGAAGCCTGCTGTGGCTTGGTGATGTTCACAAGTAAGATAAATAAAATACCTGTAATGATGGTGATCAATTATTTGTTATTAAAGCATAAACATTCACAAACCACTGTTAATTTAACATAAAAGCAAGCATAGGCTACTGCGTGCATGGTTTGGCATGACAGAAATAGTGTGAAGTGCGCTCCCTTAATTCCTAAAAAGCTGACATCTCAGTTCATCGCGATCTCACAAAGCTCCGTTATTGTCAATGAAGCTGACTGCACAATGAATCTTTCATAATGTCAACACTTCGTTTGTTATAATCAGAGGATTTGCCAGCATGCAGAATTCAGCACTGAACAAAAACTGTTTTGAGCAGTGAGTGGATTCTATCTTAAATCAGGGTTTTTCCTGGGTCAAAATTGGTCTTCGGTGGTGGCTGACCGACATGGTCATCCACACACAGCAAAGAGTACCCTAGTACCCACATGATCCGCAAGCCCAATATTGACAATAAATGTTAAATTTAAAATAAATACAAAGAAACAGTTTGTGATTTTTTTTTCTTATCCTATTTATTCATGAAAAAATGATCACCGTCAGGCTAGATATTAAAAGAAAGCGATTACAACTTATTTGATATCTATACCTTGATGTTTGTTTCTTTTGTTCCTCGTTGTTAATATTTGGTTGTTTATTCTTTTTATTTTATTTTTTGGGGGGGCCATCATAGGGGTGGGCGATATGGCAAAAATATCATATCACGATTTTTTTCAGGAAAATCACGATTCACGATTTTATCACGATTCTTTTTTATGTTGACAACATAAAAAAGATACTACAAAATACTATTTTGTGACTGAGCATTACAGCCAAACTAATGTCCATATTTTAAAAACAAAGCCTTAGGAAACAACAACAACAAAAAATGACAGACGGGCAAAGATAAAAATATTTGTCATTATTTTCTTTGTTATTAAATGTTAAGGTCAAAGATACACATTACACATACACAACTTAATATACAAATTAAATAAACAGTGCTTTATGTTTTCAGCTACAGGTGTATTTAACAGTAGCATTGCATAAAGTAATTAAATTAACAAATATGAAAATAAAACATAACAGACTTCACTGTATAAATTATACATTGATACTTATTAAAGCTACTATTAAAGTTATCAGTCAAGTGAGTGATTTTCTCTTTGCATTTTGTTGTTTTATTAACATTAAAGGAATAAATCTCCTAAAAATTCAAATTGTCATAATTTACTCTCTCAAGTTGTTTTAAACTCGAATAAGTTTCTTTCTTCTGTTGAAAATAGAAGTTATTTGGAAGAATGTGGGTAACCAAACAGTTGATGTACCCCAGTGACAACCATAGTATATTTTTCTCCTGTGGTCCTAAGTCAATGGGGACCAGCTACTGTTTAGCCACATTCTTCAAAATATTAATATTAGAAAAATATTAGAAAATATTAGAAGGAAATTAATACAGGTTTGGAACAACATTAGAGTGCGTAAATGATGAGATAATTTTTATTTTTGGGTGAACTATCCCTTTAAGGACAAGCGGCAGAGTGTTTACTATTGCTACTGTCTCTTTAAGAGCTGTGCGCGACGCGTCTAATATACACGCATTTTACAAGCAGATTTACTCAATTTTTTCAAGTTTGCTTTCACTTTAGACATAACCGACTTTATGTAAACCTTGTGTGTATTTAACAGTATAAGCACAATAAGACTCGAAAGATAACTTAGTCCAGGATCCAGGCGCTGGTAGACAGGCTTTTAGTGCATGTGAGCTTCACATGCACACGCTGAGAAACGCACGCGGTTAGAACAGCGCATCAGCACGCGAATTAAATGTTTAACCGACAAGGCAGCAAAGCACATACAAATTATGAACTTTTGTGAACTGCAGTGTCCCGTTCCGCTGCGTTAACATTTTATGTGAATATACGTCGCGTTGTTCAGTATGTTGGGACAGGCGCCAGAACTGATAGAATGCACGACGATATTTCTTCAAAAGCAGATCGTGGAGACATTTTAATCGTCCACGATAAAAAATCGTCATATCGCACACCCCTAGGCCATCATTTTCTTCCAGACTGTGGCTGAGAATTATTCAATATTAAACCTCTTCCAAATTATATAGACTATGCAATTATCAGACACAGATATTACCTGTCACTCTCACTGTCATCCTTTCTTGCCCTCTTTGCAAAAAAAGCTGTGATTTTTCCAGGACTGGCTTTCATTGTTTTGAAAGATAAAATCCTTTTTTGATAGATCTGATAATTATTTTAGTATAATCATATAAATTAAAAAGTAGCATTAAAAACGTAGCGTTAAGATGTGTAATAGTGTAATTCTTTACCATATAAAATTAGCAGCTAGCTAGCAACAGCTTTTTTTTGCGTTTATTTAAAGTTATGTCAGCTGCATGTGCGGAATGCTTGTCACAAGTTGTAAGAGAAGATAAAACAACTTTTTTTTTTTACTGCAATTCACACCCAGCGCTAATTCAGCAAAAATATTCTCCGAATGCACCACGTGAAACATAGATTCGGTCTTCCGACCTTTAGGATCAGTTGATTTTGATGCGAGGGAGAGAGCAAAGACAGAACTGAAGACGGAGAGTGCCCGCGCGGGGGTGGGGCGCTGTGATCGTTCTCTCCATCACTCCGTCAGTAGCCTGCTTCACTCACAAAACCCAATTACAGATCAAATAAGGCTTTGGCAGGACAAAAAATCGTTTTGGCGGCCGCCAAAAAAATTTCAGTGTAGGAAAAACCCTGTAAATGCATCTCATTGGCCATTGCGTTCAAGAAATCAACACATATGCCTGTGATTGGCTACATTGCTCAACACTCTTCTGGCCTGTAAATTTTTATTTAGTTTTAGTTATTTTAATTTATTTGTTTTTAGATGTTTTTTTTTTTTTTGATATTTCTATTTCGCAGGAGTACCGCAAATCGTTTTATTCTCCCGCAACCTGCACACACACGAGTACCTTACGCCCGCGCCCGCACTCGGCCATCAAATCTAGTCCCGCGCCGCACTCTGTTGCATTGGGTCCCTTGGGAGTGCAGGTCTCTACATCCATCGACTGAACAGCATTTTTAGGGGCCAAGCACCGAAGGTGCGGAGGCACCTATTGTATCTATTTCCGTTCTTAATATTCTTCTTCTTCCGCTCTTGGAGTCTATGGCAGCCCATAGAACCGCTTGCGGGAAAGTTATGAAATTTGGCACACCGATAGAGGACAGTCCAATCTGTCACCATAGCAAATTTGGTGTCTTAAAACCAATCCCTCTAGCGCCACCAACTGTCCAAAGTTGCACTCATGTTTATGCTAATAACTTTTGAACCACGGGGGCTAGAAAACATTTTTTCCGTCATGGAAATTTTTCCGCCATTTTGAATTTTTCGAAAAACCTACTTTTTCGAACTCCTCCTAGGCCGTTGCTCCGATTTTCTCGAAAATTCAACCAGATCATCTCCAGACCATGCCGACAAAAAGTTATGGAATTCAAGTTGATTCGCCAAACTGTTTTCGATAAACCCACAAATAAATTTGACGTAGCGCTTGCGAAAACAGACGCAAGGCTGTATCTCCGCAACGCTTTATCGGATTCAGACCAAACTTGGTACATGTCATCACAAGCATGACCTGAGGCTACATGCTGTGTTTCGGCGCAGCGCCACCTACTGGTCTGGAGATATGAAAAATGGCTATTTTTGCTTATAACTTCTGAACAGTTTGTCCAAAAATCATAAAATTGGTCTCGTTAGATTCAGGGCAACATGCCGAGTCGATTTTTGGCTGTCGGCCATTTTGAATTTTGTGCTAAAATGCTGTATTTTAAGAACGCATGAACGGATTGTTACGAAACTTGGTATGGGTCATCAGCACGATGCCCTGAAGGAGCGTGAGAAGTTTCGAACCAGCGCCACCTAGTGGTCATAAGTTATAACAAAATTTCCAAAAAGTCTAATAACTTTTGAATCAATCTGGCTATTGAAATGCCACTGGTCTTAACCCTTTCGCACGTACGATCACACCGGTGTGATCAGTCTAGGCTGGTCCCTGGAGCGTACGATCACACCGGTGTGATTAGAACGGTCAGTGCATCACGTGATCAACTGCTAAATTAAAATGCGCTTTTGCGCGTCGGCTGGCGCTGAGACAGAGACAGGCGCGCTCAGAGCTGTCATATATCACAACTTTTCAGTGTTTTCAACCACATAATGTTTATTTTAGGTTTCAGACATATAAGTACTAAAAAAACTATACATTTAGAGTTTGTAAAATACACACTGATGTCAAAGGAAGAGGAAATAATAATCCTTTCCATTATAATTAGACACGTTTTATTCATATCAAATACACATTGTGTAAGTAACTTTAAAGTTTACTCTATTCGTCTCCCAGTTCACCAGCCACTTACTTTTATGTATTTCGGGAGAAGTGGATGAATTCACGTGTTGTAAATCCAACAGATCCGATTCTCTGAACTGCGTCTGCGGCACAAACTAACATGGCGGCGCCCATCGCGCATACAGCTCAACTAACGCGATCGTTATAAAGGTGTTTATACAACAAAACACTTCCACTTGCATATATTTGACAATCGGAATATCAGATATTTCATGCCATGTCTAACAAATGTGTGAATATTTTGAATAAAAAATGGAAAATGACATAAAAGCAGAGCATCATTCATTCAGCTCCGTTGTTGCTGCAGTGTTTCACGTGACAAGCAATGACGCGTCACCATGGAAACCATAAAGGGACACATTCTAAATAACGGTCGCCTTGAAAAACTCACGCTGGGGGGTCAGCCAGAATATTTTAAACTTACGTGTGAAAGGGTTAATAGATTCCTTGGGTCAAGCTGAGAACATAGATACCAAGTTTTCCTTATTTGGCCGAACTTCCTGTCCGCCATCTTGATTTTCATTCAAAACCTACTTTTTCGAAACTCCTCTTAGACCGTTTGTCCGATTTTCTCCAAAGTCGAAACGTATCATCTCCAGACTGTGCCGACTAAAAGTTATGGATTTCGTGTCAATAGACGAAACCGTTTTCGTATAGCGCAGCAGAAAATTTGAGGCATGATGCCAAAAGGACTATTCAGGCTTTATCTCTGCAATGCCTTGCCATATTGACACCAAACTTTGTATGTGTCATTGTCACTTCACTCTGACCACATCACATCAGTTTTGTAACTGCGCCACCTATTGGTCGAAAGTGATAGTCAATTAAATCATATTTTTAATTACTGTTTATATGTTTTTTCAGCCATTTTGCATAAAATCTTTGAATGTCTTTAATTGCTCATTGTTGCAGTTGGTCTGACACTTTCAGCCATGTCTTGTCATCTTATTCTGCTTGGCCCTGATAATTGCTGCTTGCAGCTATATTCTCTACATGTTTTGTGTTGTTGTTGCTCGGCAACGATGTTGTCTGGGGTTGGGCAAAAGGAGGGAGGGATGGTGGGCAGTGCTCGGGGTGCTGACTGAAGACGGTGACTGTGTAGTTCTGACATCACATTTTTACGGAAGTCACAACGGCTCATGAAAAGGCACAGCTACTTTATGCAGGCTGTGTGCATTTGTCTGTGGATTGACTGTTTTGAAACGTATATGGTAGTTACATAGCCCCTAGACCTCTGTTATCATCAAAAAAGCCAGGAAATTGCATTTTTGACAATATGGGACCTTTAAAATGTCATGGGCATTACTATAGTGAATAAGTGAATATAAATGTTTTTAGTTATGTTCTGTTTTTCTTCCGCTCAAAATGATTCTTAGTGAGTTTATTCTTAGTAAGAAATTATTCTTATCATTCAACATTGATACTAATAATGCATGTTTCTTGAGCAGCAAATCATCATATTATATTAAGGATCATGTGACACTGAAGACTGTATTATAATATTTCACACTATATGTGTGTTCAAATAAATGCAGTTGGTGAGCATAAGAGACTTCTTTAAAAAAATATTATATAAAATGTATTGAATATTTATTGAAAATAAATACAAAAATTGTATTATCAGTAATTTCACATGCTTCTCAGAGCCTAGAGTGTGAGCGCACCTTTGACTGTTCTGACCACCCTGTAGTGTGATTGGCCATCATGGCCAGATTGTGAGCTAACATCTAATCAGCATGAAAACACTGCTTGATGACTAGCTCACATTTACACCAGAGTAAATTATTAGCCTCCCTCTTCTGCTACAACCACACAGTCTTTAAATTCACATCACAATTACACGGTACTAAAATGTGAATGAAAAGGAATATATGAGATGAGAATACATGCATGAAACTTTTTCCATAAGCACAGCAGTAACTAATGTGTGTGTGTGTGTGTGTGTGTGTGTGTGTGTGTGAGCTCTACATCTGTGTTAAACAGTGTGACTGTTTTCTTTTGCGCTCTCTCTCTCTCTCTCTCTCTCTCTCTCTCTCTCTCTCTCTCTCTCTCTCTCTCTCACTCACACACACACACACACACACACACACTCACACACACTCACACCTACACTTTCTCACAGGGGAGCGTGTGAGTCCCTTAAGAGTAAAATGGTACCAGTCTGTGCACAACACACTGTAGAGAGACGTGCCAGTGTCTCGGAAGTCAGATTTAGCACTTTGTGAAATGATATGCTGGTCTTTTGAGGAGTAAATGCACTCGGAGCTGTTTTGCAGTTTAGAGAGAGAAGGTGATAAAGGAGGGATGGCAAATATGGAAGGAAGGATAACACACACATTTACATTTATGCATTTGGCAGATGCTTTTATCCAAAGCGACTTACATTGCATTTCAAGGTACACATTTACATTCTAATCAGTTCTTGCTTTTCCTGGGAATCGAACCCATGACCTTGGTGTTGTAAGCACCAACGCTCAACTGTTTGAGCTACTGGAAAGCTCCACACCATAAACTAATAATTACTATAACTAGATAATTACTTTCTAATGCCAACACATTTTGAATCAATTTAACAAACAGGATTGTAATTTAGATTTCGAGATGTAAATGGAATAAATATGGAATGAATTTGAAAGAAATTCATATATAATTGCTGTAAGTATAGTTTAATAATATACCTAATTTTTCAGTATGAATGTATCAAATTCAAAATGAGGCTATGAGGAATAGGTGGAATAGGCTAATTATACTTTTATCATTTTTAAATCACCATTTTGTATTTAGATTATCATAGTTATTTATTTATTTATAATTGGAATATTTCAGCTTTATATTTTTATATTACCTTTTGAAATTATTATGATTTATGTTTTTGTTTATGTATTTATTTAATTTCATATTGTTACTTTATTAGCTATAATCAAAATGTGCTTTTGTTTTTTATATTATCATTTGAAGTCATTTAATTTATGAATTAGCATTATATAAAATATATAACTAGTTTATTGACTAACTATATTATCATATTTTGCTTTCGTATTTGTTTATTTATTTGTTTGTCTAAAAATATTATCATATTGCTTGTTTTTATTTGTATTTTTATCATATGAAATAATTTTACTTATTTACTTATCTATTTTATTCATTATATTATCATATTTTGCTTTTATTTATTTGTTTATGTTATCATATTTCTGTTTTTATTAAATCTATTTTTCAATTCTTTAGAATTGGAATAGCAGCAGAGTTTTGTTAATCACTTCAAGTCAAGTCACCTTCATTTATTTGGCGCTTTTTACAATACACTTTGTTTCAAAGCATCTTTTTACGGTGATAATAGGAAATTAATACAACAAAGATTATTTTGATTGTACAGCAGCTCTAGAAGAAAGTCTCTCCTTGACACACACACAAACACACTCAGGAGTGGATGAGAGGTGTCAGAGAGCGCTGATGATGAGGGCTAATGTGTAGTGTGAGGATGTGATGATGACCACTAAATTGTCACACACTCCTCCTACTCTCACCGCTGTGTGAGATGCCAACAGAGAGTGATTTACTCTTGGGTCTACACTTTGCTTGGCACCCCATCCATCCTTCTCACACTATCTGGGGACAGAAGTAAGTAAAGGAGAGAGTGCCATTGCTCTTATTTCCTTCACTACTTCTTGACCATATCCTTCTCTATTCCCCTCTCTCTCATATCATTCCCCATCCCTTCCTCCCTTCCCAATCAGATTTTCCTTGGCTTATTTTCTCTGTGGACTATAAACTTAACCATGATCCTGGACTGAAAGGACTTGGTCCATTTATAAAACGGTTGTATGAGTGCAGAGAGGGAACAGACCATCACTTATTCTGCTCCGCTCAGCAGAAATACATAACTTCCCCAACTGGGCCTGTTAAAATGGAAAGAGATTCCTCATCTGTGAAGATTTATCGACTGTATTTACAATGTACAGTGTACATAAATGTTTTTATGCTAATGTAACTCGAGGACTCATTTGCACCCACAGAATATTACTACTAGACAATCATCCCATCCCATCTGATTGTCTGGAGGGTCTTGGTTTTGCACATTTTCCTATTTGATAGATCAGTAAGATCATGATCAACATGGAGTCAATCAAAGTGATTGTTTTTCTCAAGTTTATTGTAGATCAACATCAGTGTTGATATCTCTCCTTCACTTTTGATGACAGTGTCACAGTCCTAATCGGCACTTAGCTGCACAGTGTGAGATGACATGCCAAGATTACAAACAATCTTTTGTCTGGTCCTAATGTTACCCCTGCTCCTGAGATGTGTCTTTGTGTTTTGCAATGTTTTTTGTGCACCATAGAAATGTCGCTCTGGGTTTCTTCTGGTGGATTCCATGAAGCATATCCCTGTTTCTGGGGAATCTTTGAATCTTTTTGATGGCTGTGGCTTTTCACTAGCCTGGAAATCCAGACCTGGCGGTGTGAACGGGGCTTAACACAAAAGACATTTTGAAGAATGTGGCTAACCAAACAGTTGCTGGTTCCCATTGACTTCCATAGTAAGAAAATATATATTATGGAAGTCACCGGGGACCAGAAACTGTTTGGTTAGCCACATTCTTCAAAATATCTTTTATTTTCAACAGAAGAAAGAAACTTACTGGTTGATCGTCTTGATTGTTCACAGGTGTTTCTTGTTAGTCTCTAGTCTCCGTGTCCGTGCCTCATGTTTCCATTGTATCTGTCAAGTTTTGTTTGTGTAACCGCTGTTGGTGAGTCTCATGTAACCAAGTCAAATTCATGTTCAAGTTTTTGTTGTGTCCTGTCGTGTCCGTGCCGGTGTCTGTGGTGTCCGTGCCGGTGACCGTTCCTGTGTCCGTGTTGGTGTCCGTGCCGGTTCCTGTGTCCGTGATGGTGTCCGTATCGGTGATGGTGACCATGCCGGTGTCCATGCTGGTGATGATGACCGTGCCGGTGATGGTGTCTGTGCCGGTGACCATGCCGGTGTCTGTTAAAACCAAGATGGCGCCGCGGATGGCTGCCTCGGTGTGGAGCTCTCCAGTCATTGTGTTGTTTTTGTTCGTTTGTTCTGCGTTTAGTCATTCTTTTCCTATCAGTTTCACCAAAGACGAACTTCTGGACATTAGGAAACACACACCAGACAAGTTTTTTACAGATTTTGATAACTCAGACGTTTTACTGGACATTCTCGTTGGAGGGGCAGCGGTGTTGTTCAAACGCGCGGTCAGACGCAAACGCGGGAAGCGCGCGGGCGCGCTGGTTAAACTCCGCGAGCGCGGCCTCCGCACTGCACTACCCAGTATTCATCTTGCGAATCTCCGATCTCTTCCTAACAAAATGGACGAACTTCTTCTCCTCACCCGCACTATCAAGGATTTTTTTAAACTCCGCTGCTCTGTGCTTCACTGAAACCTGGCTGAGTGAAGCCATACCGGACAACGCACTACATCTGCCGGGCTTCCAGCTGTTCCGAGCGGATCGCATCGCGGAACTAACGGGGAAAACGAGAGGTGGTGGATTGTGTTTCTTCATTAACGAAAGTTGGTGTTCAGATGTAACAACACTGAAGAAGATGTGCTCTCCTAATTTAGAGGCGCATTTCATAAACTGTAAACCTTTCTACTCGCCGCGGGAGTTTTCCTCATTCATTCTCGCGAATGTTTACATTCCTCCAGACGCGTGTGTGAGCGCAGCGCTACAACAGCTGGCTGAACATATAGCTGAAATGGAACAAAGGTACCCAGACTCTCTTTTAATCATTCTTGGGGATTTTAACAAAGCAAATCTCTCCCGTGAACTGCCAAAATACAGACAGCATGTTACATGTCCTACCAGAGACAGTAATATATTGGACCACTGTTACACCACGATAAAGAATGCGTATCACTCCGTCCCACGGGCAGCTTTGGGGCTCTCTGATCACTGTTTGGTTCATCTTATACCGACCTACAGGCAGAAACTGAAATCAGCTAAACCTGTAATAAGGACTGTAAAAAGATGGACCAATGAAGCAGAGCAGGATCTACAGGCCTGCTTCGATTGCACTGATTGGACTGTTTTTGAAGCTGCAGCCACCGATCTGGATGAGCTCACAGATACTGTAACATCATATATCAGTTTCTGTGAGGATACATGCATTCCTACCAGGACATTCTTATCATTCACTAATGATAAACCATGGTTTACTGGGAAACTCAAACAGCTTCGTCATGCCAAAGAAGATGCTTACAGAAGTGGGGATAAAATCTTGTATAACCAGGCCAGAAACAGACTGACAAAGGAGATCAGAGTTGCTAAAAAAAGCTACTCTGAAAAGCTGAAAAACCAGTTTTCAGCCAACGACCCCGCATCAGTCTGGAGAGGCCTGAGGAACATCACCAACTACAAATCACCATCCCCCCCATCTGTGGAGAATCAACAACTGGCTGACACTCTCAATGCATTCTATTGCAGGTTTGAGAAGCCCAGACTCACACCTCACACCCGCTCTGATGTGCACTTCACACATCCACCATCACCTCCTGCAACCCCTCTCCTCCCCCCTTCTGCCATCCAACCTGAGCTTAAGGTCTGCGTGGAGGACGTGAGCAGAGTCTTCAAAAAACAGAAGACTAGGAAAGCTTCAGGCCCAGACGGCATCTCATCTGCTTGTCTAAAAGCCTGTGCTGACCAACTGGCCCCAGTCTTCACGCAGATCTTCAACAGATCATTGGAGCAGTGTGAAGTTCCCTGCTGCTTCAAACGCTCCACTATCATCCCGGTTCCCAAAAAAACTAAAATCACTGGACTTAATGACTACAGACCTGTCGCTCTCACGTCTGTGGTCATGAAGTCGTTTGAAAGACTGGTGTTGGCCTATCTGAAGGACATCACTGGACCCCTGCTGGATCCCTTTCAGTTTGCTTACAGAGCAAACAGGTCTGTGGATGATGCAGTCAACATGGGACTGCACTATATCCTGCAACATCTTGACAGACCTGGGACTTATGCACGGATCTTATTCGTGGACTTCAGTTCGGCCTTCAATACCATCATCCCTGATCTTCTCACAGCCAAACTGACTCAGCTCTCCATGCCATCCTCAATCTGTCAGTGGATCTCCAGCTTCCTGACGGACCGGCAGCAGCTAGTGAGACTGGGGAAACTCACATCCAGGACCCTCACCATCAGCACTGGCGCCCCCCAAGGGTGCGTTCTCTCCCCACTGCTCTTCTCCCTTTACACTAATGACTGCACTTCTAAAGACCCCTCTGTCAAGCTCCTGAAATTTGCAGACGACACCACTGTCATCGGTCTCATCCAAAATGGTGACGAGTCTGCTTACAGACTGGGGGTTGAACAGCTGGCTGTCTGGTGCAGTTATAACAACCTTGAGCTGAACACACTCAAAACAGTGGAGATGATTGTGGACTTCAGGAGAAACACCCCAGCACTCCCCCCTCTCACCATCATGAACAGCACTGTGGAAGCAGTGGAGTCATTCAGGTTCCTGGGCTCTACCATCTCTCAGGACCTGAAGTGGGCAAATCACATTGACTCCATTGTGAAAAAGGCCCAGCAGAGACTGTACTTCCTTCGCCAGCTGAAGAAGTTCAATCTGCCACAGGAGCTGCTGATCCAGTTCTACTCAGCCATCATTGAGTCTGTTTTAAGCACTTCCATCACTGTCTGGTTTGGTTCAGCTTCCAAATTGGACATCAGGAGACTGCAGCGGACAGTCCGGACTGCAGAGAGGATTATTGGTGCCCCCCTGCCAACCCTCCAGGACCTGTACTCTTCCAGAGTGAGGAAGAGAGCAGGTAAAATCATCACAGACTCCACTCACCCTGGACACCACCTGTTTGAACTGTTACCGTCAGGACGGCGACACAGATCACTGGCCACAAGAACATCCAGGCACAGGAACAGTTTCTTTCCACAGGCCATTTCCCTTCTGAACACTTAACATGCCCCCAAGGCATATGCCTGTAAGTGCAATACTCCCACTGTCTAGTGCAATATTCTCTAACTCAGGTGATATTTATATCTATATTATTCATACTACTCAAAATACTGTAAATATGTTTATAATCTGTAACATGCGCTAGACTCCCACTGTCTGGTGCAATATTCTCTAACTCAGGTGATATTTATATTTATATTATTCATACTACTCAAAATACTGTAAATATGTTCATAATCTGTAAATGTTTATTCGGACTAAACCCAACTGTGACCCTACTTTTTTACTTTTATACAATTTTTATTTATTTTTTATATATTTTTATTCTTAGAATTTGTATTACTATGTTTCTAGTTGTATTTGTATTTGTATATGTGCACTGGAAGCTTCAGTACCAAGAAAAATTCCTTGTGGGTGCAAGCACACTTGGCAATAAAGCTCTTTCTGATTCTGATTCTGATTCTGATTCTGATTCTGATGGTGTCCGTGCCAGTGACCGTCCGTGCCGGTGACTGTGCCAGTGATGGTGACCGTGCCCGTGCCATTGTCCATGCTGGTGATGATGACCTTGCCGGTGATGGTGATTGTGTCAGTTGCCGGTGATGGTAAGCGTGCCAGTAATGATGTCCGTGCTGGTGATGGTGACCATGCAGGTGTCTATGGTGTCCGTGCCCGTGCCGGTAATGGTGACCGTGCCGGTGATGATGTCCGTGCCGGTGATGGTGACCGTGCCGGTGTCTATGGTGTCCGTGCTGGTGACCGTGCCCGTGCCATTGTCCGTGTCCATGCTGGTGATGATGACCTTGCCGGTGATGGTGATTGTGTCAGTTGCCGGTGATGGTAACCGTGCCGGTGATGGTGACCGTGCCGGTGATGATGTCCGTGCCGGTGATGGTGACCGTGCCGGTGTCTATGGTGTCCGTGCTGGTGACTGTCGGTGCCCGTGCCAGTGTCCCTGGCCGGTGACCCCACCAAAAGTGACAGTAAATGCATTTATAATGTTACAAAAGATTTCTATTTCAACTTCTCCTTTTTATCAAATCCAGAATTTTTAAATAAAAAAAAATAAAAAGAAATATTAAGCAGCACTATTATTGCAACTATATGTATAACAATAAGAAATGTTTCTTGAGCACTAACTCAGCATATTAGAATGATTTCTGAAGGATCATGTGTGACACTGAAGAATGGAGCTTTGCCATCACAGAAATAATTTAAATTCTAAAATATTTTAAAATAGAAAACAGTTGTTTTAGATTGTATTAATATTTCACAATATTACTGTTTTTACTGTATTTTTAAATGAAAACTTGATGAGCATAATATACATTACAAAACATAAAAATCTTACAGAAAATACATATCTGGTCCATCAATGCAAGACTCCAATTTGTCTTGCATGTTGTCCTGTTTTTCTGTTGCTGCTGTAACACTTTAATTTCCCCTTGGGAATTAATAAAGGAATTCTAAGTCTAAGTCTAATTAATTCAGTTTAAAATTTGACACAGACTGCACTATTCTAAATCCAAACTTCACAAGATCTACCCAGCTTTGTCTCCAATTAGTGACCGATGTCAGGGTGCAGAGGGTACTTTATCCCATTCTTTTTGGTTCTGCCTGAAACTCTGGAGTTACTGGCAAGATATTTTTTTCTTGGTATTCGGTGGCATATGATCAGACTTTCCCTCCTGAAATGGAACTGGCCATCTTTGGCTATTCGGACACAGTTTCCACTTTGCCTTATTTTTTGCAGCTGGCATTAATGCTGGATATGGTTGTTTATGTTTGTTAACTTTTGTTGTTCTTATAAAACTAATTTAAAAAAAAAATCAATTTAAAAAAAATCATACAGAAATAGGGAATTTAGAAATTAATGTCACGGACTGACATTTCTGTGATGCCAAGATAAACTTTGAGCCAATGAAATTTCCTGTTTTTTTTATAAAATGGCTGAAGTGCAAGACTTAAATCCAGCATAGTCATTCAGCAGTTGGCAATAGGATAGAAATGATATATTGTGACGCTATTATGCAATTAGTCTGTCAAATGGTCTGAATGAGATTTTAGTCTGTTTTCTGCCAGTTTACAAAAACGCTTGAGGAAACAGACCACAATTATGCTTGTTTAGGAGCAAAGCAGCTTGGTCCTTCGGATGCTATTGAATAAAAACAGAGTGTGTCCTGTTTTTGTGAGACTCCTTGTTTTTATGGTGACAAAAGAGCTTAATTTTCTGCCTGTGCTTGAAATGTAAACAGGTTTTTCTGTTACAACTGTGCTGGAATGAGTCAGAAATTACATTCTCTTATCGGCCGGAGTTATTGTGCATCATTCTGGAGAAAGACATTGTGGATGTTTACAACGGATCCACTACAGAACTATGCCTGGTTGCTATTGTCACCTAAACTGAGGGTCTCTCTGGTACCCATTCTATCAATTTGTGTTCAGAAATGGCCTATTCAAAGGTGTGAATGCTTTTGTTCTGTCTTGCATCCATACAGGCAATGGATAACGGATTCCTTTTACTACATACACAATCAATTATTATCATATAATTATATTGTGGTCTGCACAGAGATGTTACAATACCAAGCGTTTTTTCTTCCCAGAATCAGCAAATTAACTTTTAATCCCATTGTTAAAATAAAGATTAACACTGAAATTGATCAGCAAATCAATAGAAGGGTGATCAAGCAGTCAAATCAAAACTTTTATGTACCTTTCTAGGGTGTTTTTAGGTGTTGATTTTGTGTCTGTATTTAAAGTGCTTGAGCATTGACAGATTACATTTCCCATGATCCTCCCCGGCACCTGATCATGCGCACATGTCCCTCATCAGCACTCCAAGCACCATGCTATAATACCCCAGCACACACACAAGCTGTGTTTGAAATCACCCCCTATAGCCCCATTCACTAATCCGTACATTACTCAACTATTCAGACACTGAGTGTGCCTAAAGGGCTGCCGCTATTGCATAATTTGTGCTTGCTGTTTAATAATCATTTGAAACTTAACAAACTGGCAGCTCCAGTAGTAATGAAAAGATTTATATTGAACTCTTTCATGACAACTAGTATGTATAATATTTAATTAAACAATTTAATAATCAATTAAAAATGAATTTATACATGTATGATATTACGCTATACCCACATTGGACCAGCGGTTTGGAAAAACGATTTGATGGATGATTCAGCTACGGATGAATCAGGGACAGTGGAAACATGAACTAACATAGGTAAACTAAGGGGCTGTTTATGCGACATGGTTTTCAACTAAAAATGGAAAACAGGCTTCAAAGTGCATGTTTTTGAAAACGATATTGTTATCTTCTCCATGTAGAACTACAAAAACGCAAATTTGTGAAAACAGTTACGCCATGACCATACATAATACATGATCAGTCTATGTGCTTGTAGTGCTTCTTTACAAAGTGGCATCGCCAACTACTGGCCTGGCATGCATAATACAGCGTTTTAAGTAGTTTTTTTGCGGATCCGTGTGAACAGGGATCTTTTTGACAGCACTTCCGTGCGTACAGGAAAATCTCAAGGAAAAAACGTTTCTGTTTTTAGTACATCGTTGTCATTTAAACATACCCTCAGAAGTATAAACTAAACAGAAACCTCATGTGAAACATTCATAAAGACAGTCAATTGTTGCCACGTAGTCGTTTAAAGATTTACCTCGCAGAGGGAGTCACTGAAAAATCCCCACCACCAATACACAGACTGAATATATGTCTGCAAACAGTATAAGGTATGTTAGATAATATTTTAATCTTTTTTTATTATTATTTATATATGATTGGGATGTGGTTATATCATTATGTTGTGTATTTATCCCCTCTGAATGCAGTGAGACTGCATGTGTGTATTACTGGGTAATTGGTTGAACTCAACTGCTAATTACTTACTCCTAAAGTGTATTGTATGTATCCTTAAGTACTGTATTTTTTACCTCAGGGTTGCAAATCCATATTTATAGTGTATTTGCTTCAAAGATGTAGAGTAGCTGATATCCTGGTGTTTGTCAGTTGCTAAAATGTGTAAACTGTTGTTTAGGTGTAATGAGTTTGAGGAAAGGGAAACATATTTGTATGCTCAATCAGTTGTGGTTGAACAATAGCATAATGTATTACCCGGCTCCCTAATACTTGATTTTGATAGGTCAGTTGTAACATTCTGCATAATTTTTGTGTAATAACCAACAAACTGTTATTTACTGTTTTAAATCTTTCATATCATTCCACAGTCACTTTCATCTCACATAATGAAATTATTTCGAACCAAATCAATATTTCATGTCCATTTATTTATTTGCTAAGTATCTGTGTAATTATCTGCATAATAATATACAGTGGGGAGAACAAGTATTTGATACACTGCTGATTTTGCAGGTTTTCCTACTTACAAAGCATGTAGAGGTCTGTAATTTTGAGATAAAATGAGAGACGGAAGGGCAATTCCACGCAAAACTGTCACATCCATAACGCCAACTAAATACAATGGCATTGGGCTGGCGTTATGGATGTGACAGTTTTGCGTGGAATTGCCTGGAATCTAAAACAAAAATCCAGAAAATCGCATTGTGTGATTTTTAAATAATTAATTTGCATTTGATTGCATGACATAAGTATTTGATCACCTACCAACCAGTAAGAATTCCGGCTCTCACAGACCTGTTAGTTTTTCTTTAAGAAGCCCTCCTGTTCTCCATCCATTACCTGTATTAACACTCTGGGGTCTGGGGTGTTTTTGGGGTCCTTGAGATGTTTTGACATGCCCTGACATTTGTGCTTTTTTCAGTTGCTTATAAACATATTAATGGCAAAGTTGTAATTACACTCTATTTAGCACAAACAGGGCTACCCTAATATGTGAGCAACATGTATATACATGTTTGTATTTTTGAGAGAATAATGTTTATGCATGGTTATTGAAAAAACTAAAAATTAAAGTTTCTGAAATAATCAAATCAAATCAAGTATATTTGTATAGCGCTTTTCACAATACAGATTGTATCAAAGCAGCTTCACAGTATTAAATTAAAATAAAATAATACAACAAGGTTTGTTTCTAGTGGAATTTATTGATTGATATAATAAAATTAAATATCCCCAAAATATCCCCAACTGAGCAAGCCAAAGGCAACAGTGGCAAGGAACCGAAAAAACTCCAAGTGACCTAATGGTGTCCTAAAACTCCATCAGGTGACCTAATGGAGAAAAAAAAAACCTTGGGAGAACCCAGGCTCAGTCGGGGGCCAGTTCTCCTCTGGCATTTATGAACTAGAGGCCGGATTGTAGTTTGAACTGTAAGATTAACAATATTATATGAATGCCTGGCCGAAAAGATGCGTCTTTAATCTAGTTTTAAACTGGGAGAGCGGAAGACTATTTCAGAGTTTCGGAGCCAAATGTGAAAATGCTCTCCCTCCTTTGGTTGATCTGGATATCCTAGGTATGACCAAAAGCCTCGAATTTATTGATCTTAAAGAGCGCGATGGATTATAGGGCGATAGAAGATCCGTTAAATAGACTGGAGCTAAGCCGTTTAGGGCTTTATAAGTCAGTAGCAATACCTTGTAATTAATACGGAACTTTATAGGTAGCCAATGTATTGATGATAAAATCGGTGTTATATGATCATATTTTCTTGATCTAGTAAGAACTCTAGCAGCGGCATTTTGGACTAACTGTAGCTTGTTTATTGAGGATGCAGGACAACCAGCTAATAAAGCATTACAGTAATCTAGTCTCGAGGTCATGAATGCATGAACTAACTTTTCTGCATCAGAAACTGATAGCATATTACGTAGCTTAGCAGTGTTTCTAAGGTGGAAAAAGGCTGTTTTTGTAACATACGAAATATGATTTTCAAAAGACAGGTTACAATCGAGTATAACACCCAGGTCTTTTACTGTAGAGGATAAAGTAACAGGACATCCTACGATGTCAAAGTTGTATTGTGAGAGGTTCTGTGGGCGTTTTTTTGAACCGATAAGTATTACCTCTGTCTTGTCTGGATTTAATAAAAGAAAATTACGCGTCATCCAATCTTTTATATCTTTAACACACTCTGTCAATTTGGATAATTTAGCGTTTTCATCCGGCCGTGATGAAATATATATTTGAGTGTCATCAGCATAACAATGGAAACTAATTCCATGTTTCCTTATAATATTTCCAAGTGGCATCATATATATTGAGAATAATAGAGGGCCTAACACAGATCCCTGCGGCACTCCATAGTTTACTGGAGTTATGATCGATTTTTCTCCATTTAAATAGACAAAATGGTAGCGGTCAGATAAGTATGATCTAAACCAGCTTAATGCTTGTCCTTGAACACCAGTATAATTTTGTAGTCGATCTAAGAGTATTGTGTGATCTATAGTATCGAACGCAGCACTTAGATCAAGTAAAACTAGTATTGAGATACAGCCTTGGTCAGAAGCTAAAAGTAAATCATTTGTGATTTTAACGAGCGCAGTTTCAGTGCTATGGTGTGGCCTGAATCCTGACTGAAACTTTTCATAGATATCATTTTCTTGCAAGAAAGAGCCCAGTTGAGTGGACACAACTTTTTCTAGTATTTTAGACATAAATGGAAGATTTGAAATGGGTCTATAATTTGCTAGATTATTATGATCTAATTGTGGTTTCTTAATGAGAGGTTTTATAACTGCCAGTTTAAATGTTCTTGGAACATGACCTAAAGATAAAGATGAGTTAATAATATTGAGTAGAGGCTCTTCCACTACAGGTAACACTTCTTTCAGTAGTTTAGTTGGTATAGGATCTAATAAACCTGTTGTTGTTTTAAATGAAGTGATAAGTTTATTTAACTCTTTTTCTACACTAGTATTTATATCATTTAAATTGGTGCAGGAGAGACTATGATTTGGACTTTTGGTTACTAGTCATTTAATGGTATTTAACATTTTGGAGATGTTATCCGACAGAAGATCCACTCCGAATCTGCTTGGGTGTAAGCCATCGGCACGGAAAAGCCTAGGACGCTCCCAAAACAGATTCCAATTATTTACAAAGAGCAGTTTCTGCTCATTGCACCATGACATTAACCATTCATTTAGCGCGAATAGTCTACTAAACTTTTCATGTCCTAGTCGGTACGTGGGAAGCGGTCCTGACACTATGATCGTTGTTTCAGGCGATGTGCTGCGTACCGTATCGATCAGATTCCTGAAGTCTTTCTTCAGAACCTCTGTCTGGCGCAGCCTGATGTCGTTCACTCCCGCGTGCAGGACCACAGTTCCGACACGCTTGTCAGCGTTCAGAATCTCGGGAACGCGAGCAGCAATTTCAGAAACACGAGCACCAGGAAAGCAGTGACTGTGCACCTTACCAACTATGAGGTTTGAGCAGTAGTGCTTCTCAGTGAGGAAAAGTAGAAAATGTTCATTGTAAGTGAGTTTAAAGGGAAAAATCAAGAATTATAAATCAAATCGATAGAGCTCCAAAGACAAAAATGCGTTCAGACGCGACGCATGCGCATTCGAATTCCGGAAGAAATAAGGCCACAAAACACATACTAAATATGTGTCCACAAGACTTTTGAATAATGGGTGTTGTCGAGTTTTTTCTTCAAAATAATCTGAAAATCATCATGCCTAATCATTCAAATAAAACAATACATTGATTTAAACTTTGTAAGACACTTTTTGTTTGGAAAGTCAATATGCGTGTGGGCGTGATTCACACCTGAGAAGACAATGACCCGCATAATGAGCTGCATAATGAGCCTTTCATTCAGGTGTATCACTGAGAGTACCACAAGTAAAGAATGTGAGGACTTATTTTGTATGCATGCAAATTGCATAATATCCATGGTAAACATTGTAACTATGCAGTTAATTCTCATATTGTATTTTCAGAATGTTTTGGAATATATCCTCTCCCCAAATGTGACACTAATAAAAAACTATAATAAATAATTTAATGAGAAGGTTTATATTGACCTATTAAGATGTTGCTTACATCTACCTTGTAAATATGTTTTGCTATTTTATTAAACAGTTTTCACATATAAATCAACAACAATTACAATTTTAACAATATTTCAAGTGTAATCTTTCTTTTTAAAAAGTATACATCAATTTTATCATACGTATTTCAAAGTTAATGATTCATTAGTTTGAATATTGTAACAAACACTATAATAACATCTTAGTTGATAATTCAACATACCTACTTTATTTTTAACAAAACATCACATACTATATATTTAACATATGAGCAGAAATATTTGCATATAAATGTTAATTTGCAGTTTAATATGTTGCTTATACAAAGACATTTTATTTCAACATATTTCAGTTGATTTTTACTCATCTCAGTATAGCAATATAGTTTGGTAAAAGCTAAACTAGTAGATGTGTTCATGTAAAAATAACATGTTTACTAATGTAAGTGTGCGCTGTTGTGTACAGCTGTAGTAAACATCTGTGCCGTTCATTCATTCACACACAGACACGCGATTCATATTTAAACAGTCCTTTTGCATGGATTGCCACAGATCATTTGCGTTTGAATAGCGCGCGCTCTCCGTGGGCGGGGTCACATTAAAACTTAATGAGCTACAATGAGCTGAGATGAGAACGGCTGACATCTCTCTCTTTTCATACAGATTACATAAACTGAGAATATTTGTTTTATATAAATTACTTCATTTAAAAGAAGAGAATTCAAGCTTCATGCCTGTGTGTCTGTATGCCTGTTTGACTGAGTATTCGCTGAGTTATAGTTCATTTTCGGACGCGTTTCAGATTGGACTTCAGTGACAGAGAGAAGGCAGAACTCGCATCATGTTTATTTTTCTTTATTTGGCAAAAAGCACAACACTTTGTTTTTATTGTGAGTATACACAAAAATAATAGACACTTAACAGGATCGAATGATGTATAACACTTGTATTTAAGATCAAAATCGGCAGAGTATAACACTGATAACACTGCACTGATAAGAAAAAAAGCGAGCAGATCACGCCGGCGTGATTGCCGACCCCAGGGGGTTAACTGCACCTGTTTCAACTCGTTACCTGTATAATAGACACCTGTCCACACACTCAATCAAACAAACAGACTCCAACCTCTCCACAATGGCCAGGACCAGAGAGCTGTGTAAGGACATCAGGGATAAAATTGTAGACCTGCACAAGGCTGGGATGGGCTACAGGACAATAGGCAAGCAGCTTGGTGAGAAGGCAACAACTGTTGGCGCAATTATTAGAAAATAATCTCCAATCAATCTCCCTCGGTCTGGGGCACCATGCAAGATCTCACCTCGTGGGGCATCAATGATCATGAGGAAGGTGAGGGATCAGCCCAGAACTACACGGCAGGACCTGGTCAATGACCTGAAGAGAGCTGGGACCACAGTCTCAAAGAAAACCATTAGTTACGCACTACCTCGTCATGGATTAAAATCCTGCAGCGCACGCAAGGTCCCCCTGCTCAAGATGATCCAGAGGAGGAATGAGAGAAGGTCATGTGGTCTGATGAGACAAAAATAGAGCTTTTTGGTCTAAACTCCATTCGCCGTGTTTGGAGGAAGAAGGATGAGTACAACCCCAAGAACACCATCCCAACCGTGAAGCATGGAGGTGGAAGCATCATTCTTTGGGGATGCTTTTCTGCAAAGGGGACAGGACGACTGCACCGTATTGAGGGGAGGATGGATGGGGCCATGTATCGCGAGATCTTGGCCAACAACCTCCTTCCCTCAGTAAAAGCATTGAAGATGGGTCGTGGCTGGGTCTTCCAGCATGACAACGACCCGAAACACACAGCCAGGGCAACTAAGGAGTGGCTCTGTAAGAAGCATCTCAAGGTCCTGGAGTGGCCTAGCCAGTCTCCAGACCTGAACCCAATAGAAAATCTTTGGAGGGAGCTGAAAGTCCGTATTGCCCAGCGACAGCCCTGAAACCTGAAGGATCTGGAGAAGGTCTGTATGGAGGAGTGGGCCAAAATCCCTGCTGCAGTGTGTGCAAACCTGGTCAAGAATTACAGGAAATGTATGATCTCTGTAATTGCAAACAAAGGTTTCTGTACCAAATATTAAGTTTTGGTTTTCTGATGTATCAAATACTAACGTTGTGCAATAAAATGCAAATTAATTACTTATAAATCATACAGTGTGGTTTTCTGGATTTTTGTTTTAGATTCCGTCACTCACAGTTGAAGAGTACCTATGATAAAAATTACAGACTTCTACATGCTTTGTAAGTGGGAAAACCTGCAAAATCGGCAGTGTATCAAATACTTGTTCTCCCCACTGTAGTTAGCCAGTCATTATCACAGAAGAAACCTCTTCAGGATGACTCTTTTATCAGCAGGTTTATTCTGTGACAATGACCAAACTTACTGTCCATTATATCCTGTGTAGTATCGAGACATTTTCTGTACTAAGCATTATTTCCTTACATCCATTCTTACAATTAAACATGTTTTATCATTTGTATTGTTGTCAGAAATAAATCAAAGAAATCCGGCAAGCATAATTCCATTCAATTACTGTGATGTTAAGGGTGGTACTACAATAGTCGTGATTTTTTTTTAAATACATGGGGAGACACATGAAAGCATACCTACCTCGATGTGTCTCCTACTTACAGACAGAATTGGTTAAATATCTCTGGCTGTGTTTGTATGTGAGTTCATATCGTTTTATTGGTGTTTTGCTACATATAATGTAAGTCATTCCCATTTAGAAACTCGCAGCTCACATAAGAACTGCAGTTTATACCATTTGTGGAAATAGGGTTGTGTGTGATACTGTGCACGCAGCATAAAGAGTGTGCGAGTTCATGTGATAAAAAGCAATTCTGAGTGTATCTAGTATTTTCTCTCATATATCAGTTTTCATTTGCTCTTTTCTGTGATATAAAAGCTACCGCAGACTGATGCTTCCCCAGTTTCCAGACTTGATGTTTTGAAATGATCTTTATTGTTGACTGTTGTCATTCAATAGAACATTCTTATATCTTCTATAGTATGCATGCATGTGTAGTTATTTTAAACTAAGGCTATTGGTCTCATACACACATACAAACATTCAACATCACTCGTCCCAGACAAGCATTGTTTACTACATGTGGAGGTTAATTATGCGTTTTATGGGCCATTTACAAGCTCAGGCGAGAGATGCCACAGTGTCCTTCTCACCTCATGAAGGACTTGTCAGGGAACATAAACCATCCATGCTCTACTAGTGAGTTTCTTTGTCTCTTGACCATGACACACACTTTTACACATAGCCAGGCGTACTTTAACAATCATCACTGTGATTCTCCTATGAATCAACTCACGGACACCCTGCCACCCTTCACCTCGACTTCCTCTCAGTCTCATGTCTGTCCTCCTGGCACAGACTAGAGAAAGTGATAATGCATACCACAGTTTGGAACAAGAACATACAGACCCTCACTGATTTGAGTGATGCAGCTGCGAGTGACTCAAATCAAATTGAAAAATATTACACACACATTTCAAATATTCCTTGCATTAAGCCAACACAAGGAATTTAAGTAAAATTACAATGCTTCTTCAGAACGTTTATGTAACAATTTTATGCAACTGAACACTGTTGTTTTTTCTTTCTACAGCAGCTAATGCGAGAGCGCCAGCAGATGGCCAGCCGTCCGTTTGCCTCTGTTATAGTGGCACTCGATGCTCCAGAGGAAGAGGAGGAGCTTCTGCAGGGCCAGGTGGAGGTGGGTACCTTCCATTGTAGGCTTGTAGATATTTGGTTAGTCATCTACCTACATTTGTGAAACAGCAGATGGAATGGATTGTATTATGTATTATGTATGTAATACACACACCTTTTTCGGTAACACTATACTTGAAGGGGTGTGCATAAGACTGACATGACACCGTCATAATCATGACATGACACCGTCATAATCATGACATGACACATGTCATGAATATGAAGGAGGTTTTATGCATGTTTATGACAACTGTCATTAAGGGCCCTATCTTGCACCCAGTGCAATTGACTTTGTACACCGACGCATGTTTCATTCCTATTTTGCACCCGCGCAAAGCGCGCTTTTCCCTCCACAGAAGCACGTCGCTAAACTAGGGAATGAACTTGCGCTCCCGGGGCGGTTCAGTGCAAAAAAGGAGGCGTGTTCCGGCGCAAACAATCCCTGGTGCTATTTTACAGGTTTAGAAAACAATTCCGCCACTGGCCAGAAAAAATGCTTGACCATAATGTATAGCGTGCACAATGCGCATACACTTTGATTCTCTAATCTACACAGAAGCAGCAGTTTTCATTTTTGCAAATCATATTATTACAAACGATAGATAGATAGATAGATACTGTAGATAGATAGATAGATAGATAGATAGATAGATTTATTATAAAAGCATACATCTAGCTTACACATTTACCCACATTATTATATACCTGTTTAACCGAAGTTAATTTGGGTGTGTTTCTCCATCCCCAATGTCACTTCTCTCTCTTTTACGGCCGTGACGAGAGCGTTGCTCTCCTTGGCTGTGAACCGCTCCTGGCGAGCGTCTGGCAAATCCGCCGTTATAATAGCAATACGCCAAGGAAAAAGCGCGTCTGCTTTTAAAGGGAATGTGAGATGATGCTCTGATTGGTTTATTTCACGTTACGCCCAAACCACACCTATGAATAATGAAGCTACTTCAGACCAACCCATTTTAGATTCGCGCCGGGCGCAAAAGTCATTTATCCCGCCGGGAAAATAGCAACAGCGCCGAGACCCGCCCACAAAGTTACTTGCGCTCTGCTCTTTGACACTTGCGTTTCAGATCGTTAAAATAGGGCCCTAAGTGTCATTCGCTCAATTATGACATTTTTAATGCAAATATGACATTGTGTGAGATGTCTTTGTTATGACAACTTGACATTACTAAGACAACACAATCTGTAATAAATACGTCATAAACATGACATAGCAGATTAATTATCAGACTTAAGAAACCACTTAGCTTTATGGGTTAACATTTCATTAAACTGTCATGTGGTTGGTTTTGACATTGGCTGTCATGAAGCCATTATAACATTTTAATGACAAATTAAATTTGTACCACTGTAGTTGAGGTCAAGAAAAACATTCATGACACAGTTATAATGGCCTCATGACAGCCAATGTCAAAACCAACCACCTGACAGTTTAATGAAATGTTAACCCATAAAGCTAAGTGGTTTCTTAAGTTTGATAATTAATCTGCTATGTCATGTTTATAACATATTTATGACAATTTAGGTTATGATGTATTGGTTAATGTCAAGTTGTCATAACAAAGACATCTCAAACAATGTCATATTTGCATTAAAAATTTAATAATTGAGCGAATGACACTTAATGACAGTTGTCATAAACATGCATAAGACCTCCTTCATATTTATGACATCTGCCATGTCATGATTATGAAGGTGTCATGTCAGTCTTATGCACATCCCTTCAAGTAAAGTGTTACCCATTTTTCTTTACATAACCCAATATGACTAATCACAATCCAAACAACATGCATCCGTTTTGGTTGAGCACTTCAAAATACTGCTTCATTTACCTATAAATCATTAGAAAGGTCTGAAGATTTATTGTAAAATATTAAATTATTATGATAAAAATCTGTGATGGTAATTTCTTAATTGAGAAAAAACCCCTCCTGTACACTTCTCTACACTGGAGAAAAACGTATGGATTCGCATATGTTTGTTTATTTTAAATATTTTAAGTATTTCTTCCCCTTTTATTCTTCCCCGCGAGTACACACATGTACAGTAATGTAATGTCTGTTTCATTTATACTCGTAGCCAGAGGGCGCCCTCACGCAGAAAGTCCAGAAGTGAGACTTTATAGAATTCATAAAACTTATGACGTTTCAGGAAATCCCTTTTATGGCCAAAGGCATCCAGATATCACTGTAGCTGAATAAAACGCAGATAGAGACATGTTGGCTGATGAAACATGAAGACAATAAACATACAATTGCGACAATTCTGCAGATAAACCATTTATGTCTAGAAGAACACAACCACATGTGAATAAAATATATTTATAATGCAATGCTAATCGACATAGCCTTTATCACAGTATAGAATACTATAGTTTGTGATATGAAGCCACGTCAAATCACAGAAGGAAGTTATTTCAAACTCTGATGTTAAGAAGTGAGTTTTGAGTAAAAGCATACCATTAAATGTTCTATTTTGTTGGAATAGATTAATGATGTTAGGTGTGTGTTGCTTTTTCAAATGCACATTATGAGTGACTCAAATTCACACCGTTTCCAGAGATGGAGCAGCATTTGCATCCGCTCTGACCTCAGTGCTGCGCTTCACCCTGAAACTCACTGAGCATATACTTATTTAATTAAAACTTTGCAATTTCGGTTTAATTTTGGTTATTTGTGCAGCCCTAAATTAACCTCACGCACACACAAAAAGCACACAAGAAACTCTGTTCACACGAATTTTTTTTCTATGTATGTGAGTCTTGGAGAGGACAGTGTAGTAGAAGTGATAGAAGTGACTGTAGATAATGCAGAGAAGGTGGTTTGAGGATCAGGAAAGGACCCCGGTCAGGCTACAACTCTCTCGTACATGTGCAGTACCTACCAGACCATGTCTCAAATTACATTTTTCCTGTCACTGCATTGCCTCAAAATATTTTGAACCCTTCAGAACTTGCACAATGTGATGTTGCATTACTTGAGTTTATCTATTTTCCCACAATACTTTCTACAGTCTGCTGTTTTTTGTTTGTTTGTTTGTTTTTTTAATAGAAGAGAGTGGAAATCGTGAATTTGCAGCAATTTCCTCATTCAGAGGTTGATTAAACAACATCTGGTGTAACAGTGTAGTCTTCATTTAGCATAATTGCATAATATATGGGTGCATATTCGCTCATTAAGCAGCAAGGCCAAAGAGCAGGGCCATCATCACATTTCATGGCTAAGTTGATGGGTAAGCACAGGCTGCGGATGGATGCTTTCACTAGCCCTGAGCATTTCTGTAGCAGTTAGAATGGAAATGTTTGTTGTCAAAGTAGCCTGATTTCCACATAGATAAAGACAGCATTTGATAATTTTACTAGCCTGGTTAAAACCAGACCATTCTCAGTTGTAACTGAGTTATGGTCTGGCAAAGCTCCATAGACAAATCATTTCCAAAGGGGCGTCACCAACGGACGTCACTCAAATGCCTCTTGTGTAAAGCCATATGCTGCGTCCCAATTCGCCTAAGTTACACTACGCCATAAAAGTATGTAATCTTTTTATGAAGAAATGGTATTTATTTTTTAATGTGTAGCAAAAAAGTAGGCAAGCTTTGGGACATACTACTTCGTCATCTTTATCGGACGGATCTGTCGCGTGCATCCTGTCACTTAAACTGCCCTGTCAATCATCGTGTCACAGTTAAAATCCTCTATTAAATCTAATTTAATTTCCTACCGTTTCGGAGAGAAATGTAGTAGCACGTTCATCTGCCAGTGGGTCTTTCATGGAGACTGTCCTCATGTGTTTGCAATTTGAATATAATAATGCATTTAAAAGTTGAACGGACGTCGCTCAAATGCCTCTGGGCGCAATAGGATAGACCTAAAACCAATCAGAGTGATTGTCATTGTGTAAAGCCTACCTCAACGTTTCTGATTGGTGCCGCGATTTCTCGGCATGGGGAAATGGACTTGAATGAGCTCTTTGCCAGACTTACTTGCAGAGCAAATCTAAATTTGCCGGAAGTTGTCTGGGTTTTCCCAGGCTATAATTTTACACTATCTTTCTTTTCACAATGTTTAATTTCTTTGGTATGTATTGAAAGAGATATGAAAAGATCACATCACACCAATTCAAAGATTAATTACTTGATATCTACTTTACTCTCAGATATATTCTTTTTACGTGATTTAACCAGGCTGTGATTGAAGTATATTTTATAGCATGCCAGCTGAATTGTTTCGATTTATTTTGATGATATGACGTGAGATTTCTTCCTCTAATCAGCCCTGTTTAAACTTCTCTCAGTTCTTTTCAAAGACGCAGACTTTTTCAAGAATCTTTTAAATTCCATCTGCAATCATTGACCTTGAGAGAGGTCTCAACAAAGTCAAACAAATGTTTGGCACTCTGTTATTTATTTGACAGCTTCTTTACATTGTGCGGTTTTGTTGGTAGTGTGTTTTGGAAAAGAGCTCTGGGTACATATGCATGGAAATCTGGATATGCTTTCAAAATATGCCTAAGCCTCTTAGACTTTTTTTAATGGCTGCAATATAATTTGAATCCTACCAGAACACTGCTAATTGCCGGAAGAACATACTGAGTGCTAGAAGTGTGCTAGACCTGCTGTGCTCAAGATCTGGACTGAAGTGTGTGAGAAACTTTCATTGACTGAGGTGTCCTCACTGTTACCTCCAGATATCTTCAGGTGCATACAACATCTGCTGCATTGAAAAACTTTTATTTAAATTATTTTATATTTAACTACTAAAATAAGCTAAAACATTTAAATATATATTACTTTATTTATATATGTATTATTATTATTATTATTTGAGACCTTATTTAGTAGGGCCTCCCCTAATAATCGACTAAATGAGAGGAGGCATGGTCAACCGAGTTTTAATTGGTCGGTTGGTCAAAAAATAAAAATAATGTGGTAATTATGTCGGGCAGAAAATAAAAAGTGTGGGATCATTTTGAGAAACATGCAGGCTTATCATTTCAAACAAGAAAGTAGCAGCCTTACGTTGGTCTCTTTATATGGCCGCCAGCTCTAATGTTAATCTAGATGAATGTGTGCTATTATTAGGCGCATATCCAAGTGTTTGTGTGAAGTGTGGAAGCTAAATTAGTACCTCGCTTACTGCATGACATATAACTTAAAGTGCCTTTCTCTCTATAGGCACATCCACTATACTGTAAGGATGACAAGTCAGTGTCATCAACTTCTTTGCAGTTGACACTGACTCAGAAAACACTGGTTTATTAATAAATCATTAAAATGTTCAGACAGTCTCACTGCTGTTTTTTCTGACACATTCATAATCATTACTTTTGCCATAATCATGCTACTAGTCAAACAATGGCTTACATTAACAACTAGTCGAATAGAAAAATCTTTGGTCAAGGACAGTCCTACTATTTTAGCCTAATGGAATCCACAAATAAGCACCTTATAGCTCAGCTCAGTAGTTGATAACTGTTTTAAATCAAGAGTGTTAAATTATTGATAGATTTTATGGAAGTGTTCCACTATAAGATCTAACAACATGCGTAATAATAACAAGCAGACAAATCATTGGCTGCCATTCCTTAGATATGCTATTGTGTCACATCTGATTGCAGCAGCCTATGACATTGCTGCATTATAAAACAAAGAGGTGAGCTATTAGCATAAATCTTCCATCCATATAATGTCCATACAATGTAGTAAAGCTGATGAAGCCGCAGCCCAGAGCACCTGCACTACGCCAAAACATATCTCTCTCTGTTTGTGGACTGATCGATAGCAGCTCAGTGTTTTTGTAATGCTGGGAGAAATGAATCAATTTAATATGTAATGTTTTAATGTGCTGTATTTACCTCCAGTGGGTGGTGTGAAGATAACGACTATTTATGACACTTATGAGCTGTCTGACTGGGTAAATACGATTAGTATTCACACACATGCACAAACTCGTGTACACATTCACAGGCTCTAATACGGTGAACGAGATATAGGACATATAAATAGAAAAAACACCAGAAAATTAAGAAACCATCATCAGTTTGACAACACGTGTGCCGCAAATACTCACAATGCAACCAAATAAAGAAACTCACTGCAAATACTCACAACGCAATCAAATACAGGTACTCGCTGCAAATACTCACAATGCAACCAAATACAGAAACACGCTGCAAATACTCACAACGCAACCAAATACAGAAACACGCTGCAAATACTCATAACACAACCAAATACAGAAACACGCTGCAAATACTCATAATGCAACCAAATATAGAAACAAGCTGCAAATACTCACAACACAACCAAATACAGAAACACGCTGCAAATACTCACAACGCAACCAAATACAGAAACTCGCTGCAAATACTCACAATGCAACCAAATACAGAAACACGCTGCAAATACTCATAACGCAACCAAATACAGGTACTCGCTGCAAATACTCACAACGCAACCAAATACAGAAACACACTGCAAATACTCATAATGCAACCAAATATAGAAACACGCTGCAAATACTCACAACACAACCAAATACAGAAACACGCTGCAAATACTCACAACGCAACCAAATACAGAAACATGCTGCAAATACTTAAAATGCAACCAAATATAGAAACGCACTGCAAATACTCACAACGCAGCCAAATACAGAAACATGCTGCAAATACTTAAAATGCAACCAAATATAGAAACCCACTGCAAATACTCACAACGCAACCAAATACAGAAACACGCTGCCAATTCTCGCAGTGCAGTCAAATATAGAAAAGCACTGCACATACTTACAATGCAACCAAATACAGAAATGCACTGCAAATACTCACAATGTAACCAAATACAGAAACACACTGCAAAATGCTCCTAACGCAACCAAATACAGATGCGCGCTGCAAATATTCACAACGCAACCACATACACCAAATACAGAAGCACACTTCAAATAGCAAATAGCAAAATGTTTCAGGGGGACCTGAAGTGACGAACCTGGCTGGGATCTCTTATTGTTTAAAGGATACTCGTCAGTGGTGTTGTCGATGACCTGAAAGGTGAGTTTTTTTGTTTATTTTTAACATCCTGATCGAATGTTGGTTGTAAGTATTTGCAGCACATTTCTGTATTTGGTTGTGTTGTGAGTATTTGCAGCATGTGTTATCAAACTGATGAAGATGTTTTCTTAATTTGCTGGTGTTTTTTTTCTTCCAATTTGCTAGTTTTCTTCAGTTGCAGCGCGTTGAGCTCTTTCAGCCACTGTACCTTAAAACATTCAAGGTGTGAACAGTTTTTATTTTTACTTAATGTACACTACCTTTTTTTTAACGTTTTTAAAATGTTTCTTAAGATTACCAAGGCTCAGTTCATTTGTTATGATTAGTTTTTTATTTACATATAAAAAATATATTGTTTTGAATAAAACTAATGGTTTATTAAGTTTAGGTGTTGTAAGATTTTGGTGTAAACTTATTTTGTAGTTTTCATATGGGAAGACAGCTATTGAATATTCTCTTAACTAGTAGCTTTACTGTTGTGTATATAGAAAGAACCTTCTTCTGAATCTGCTTCAATATGAGGTAGCGCATCTCTCTCTCTTCTCTGCTAGGCATCAGTTACATCCTGCACTGTGGCCAAATGTGCTTGATGTTAGGAAGTTGAGAGTGGTGGGAGCGATTAGGGAGTCCACAGAGTAGGGACCCAAACATATGTTCTGTGAGCTGCCTGTCTCTGGACTGCTCTTATCAAAACAATCTCAGCTGTTCAAATCCACAGCGGCATCAGTGCCAACTCTCATGAGCAAAAAAACTATCCTCTCTGTTTCTGTCTGTCATGTCTTGCTCATCATGAGACAGAAGTGGGTGATGTTAAAGAGTGCTTACGCTCTCTACCCAGATTCTCTCTTCCCCCCTGCAGACAGATCTCTTGCTCTTCCTCTTTGGTTAATTCAGAACAATGAGAACTCTTAAATTGTTGACCACAAAACGCATTCATGTCCCATATGTGTCACAATCTTTTGAGATGATCAAATCAAATCAAGTATATTTGTATAGCGATTTTCACAATACAGATTGTATCAAAGCAGCTTCACAGTATTAAATTAAAATAAAATAATACAACAAGGTTTGTTTCTAGTGGAATTTATTGATTGATAGAATAAAATTAAATATCCCCAAAATATCCCCAACTGAGCAAGCCAAAGGCAACAGTGGCAAGGAACCGAAAAAACTCCATCAAGTGACCTAATGGTGTCCTAAAACTCCATCAGGTGACATAATGGAGAAAAAAAAAAAAACCTTGGGAGAACCCAGGCTCAGTCGGGGGCCAGTTCTCCTCTGGCATTTATGAACTAGAGGCCGGATTGTAGTTTGAACTGTAAGATTAACAATATTATATGAATGCCTGGCCGAAAAGATGCGTCTTTAATCTAGTTTTAAACTGGGAGAGCGAGTCCGAGCAACGAACAGTATCAGGAGACTATTCCAGAGTTTCGGAGCCAAATGTGAAAATGCTCTCCCTCCTTTGGTTGATCTGGATATCCTAGGTATGACCAAAAGCCTAGAATTTATTGATCTTAAAGAGCGCGATGGATTATAGGGCGATAGAAGATCCGTTAAATAGACTGGAGCTAAGCCGTTTAGGGCTTTATAAGTCAGTAGCAAGACCTAACTTTTCTGCATCAGAAACTGATAGCATATTACGTAGCTTAGCAATGTTTCTAAGGTGGAAAAAGGCTGTTTTTGTAACATACGAAATATGATTTTCAAAAGACAGGTTACAATCGAGTATAACACCCAGGTCTTTTACTGTAGAGGATAAAGTAACAGGACATCCTACGATGTCAAAGTTGTATTGTGAGAGGTTCTGTGGGCGGTTTTTTGAACCGATAAGTATTACCTCTGTCTTGTCTGGATTTAATAAAAGAAAATTACGCGTCATCCAATCTTTTATATCTTTAACACACTCAATTGTCAATTTGGATAATTTAGCGTTTTCATCCGGCCGTGATGAAATATATATTTGAGTGTCATCAGCATAACAATGGAAACTAATTCCATGTTTCCTTATAATATTTCCAAGTGGCATCATATATATTGAGAATAATAGAGGGCCCAACACAGATCCCTGCGGCACTCCATAGTTTACTGGAGTTATGATCGATTTTTCTCCATTTAAATAGACAAAATGGTAGCGGTCAGATAAGTATGATCTAAACCAGCTTAATCCTTGTCCTTGAACACCAGTATAATTTCGGAGTTGATCTAAGAGTATTGTGTGATCTATAGTATCGAACGCAGCACTTAGATCAAGTAAAACTAGTATTGAGATACAGCCTTGGTCAGAAGCTAAAAGTAAATCATTTGTGATTTTAACGAGCGCAGTTTCAGTGCTATGATGCGGCCTGAATCCAGACTGAAACTTTTCATAGATATCATTTTCTTGCAAGAAAGAGCCCAGTTGAGCGGACACAACTTTTTCTAGTATTTTAGACATAAATGGAAGATTTGAAATGGGTCTATAATTTGCTAGATTATTATGATCTAATTGTGGTTTCTTAATGAGAGGTTTTATAACTGCCAGTTTAAATGTTCTTGGAACATGACCTAATGATAAAGATGAGTTAATAATATTGAGGAGAGGCTCTTCCACTACAGGTAACACTTCTTTCAGTAGTTTAGTTGGTATAGGATCTAATAAACATGTTGTTGTTTTAGATGAAGTGATAAGTTTATTTAACTCTTTTTGTTCTATAGTTGTAAAGCACTGTAATTGTTCTTGCGGGGTGATAATTGAGGCTGAATTATAAGGCGCGATTGAGGATTGAACGTTTACAATTGTGGTTCTGATGTTTTCTATTTTCTCAGTGAAGAAGTTAATGAAATCATTACTACTAAACTGTAACGGGATATTTTGTTCGGTGACGTCTGTTTATTTGTTAGTCTAGCCACGGTGTTAAATAAAAACCTAGGATTGTTTTGGTTATTTTCTATTAGTTTAAGGAGGTGCTCAGCCCTGGCCGCTTTTAGGGCCTTTTTATAACGTGACATACTGTCTTTCCACGCGATTCTAAAGACCTCTAAATTAGTTTGTTTCCATTTGCGCTCTAAATTACGGGTTTCTCTCTTTAGAACATGCGTAGTATTATTGTACCATGGTGCTTTAATTTTCTCTCTGACCTTTTTTAATTTAATGGGTGCAACAACATCCAATGTTCTAGAGAGAATGGTGCTCATAGTGCTAGTTAGTTCTTCTAGTTCATCTGTTTGTTTGGGTTCAGGCAGGAGCTGAGACAGATTAGATAAGCAATTTGAGAAATTATCTATGGTGGATGGAAGGATTGTTCTGCCTGGTCGATAACGCGGCGCAGCATGACATATTACAGCAGTACGTAATATGCAAGTTACCAAGTAATGGTCAGTGACATCATCACTTTGTGGAATGATATCTATATCGGTTGGATCGGTTCCATATGATATAATTAAATCGAGTGTGTGATTAAGACGATGAGTTGGTCCGATGACGTTTTGCTTGACCCCAAAGGAATTTAATAAATCTATAAACGCAGCGCCTAACGCATCATTTGAATTATCTACGTGTATGTTAAAATCTCCAACAATTAATGCTTTATCTACATTGACCAATAGATCTGAGAGAAAATCTGCAAACTCTTTTAGGAAATCAGCGTAAGGCCCAGGCGGTCTATATACGGTAGCCAAGGCTAGAGATAATATGGATTTTTTTCTAACATCTAAGAGCGTAACATTTAGTACAAGTACTTCAAACGAAATAAACTTATAACCCGTTTTCTGAGTAACATTGAGAATATCTCTATAGATTGTTGCAACACCACCCCACGACCAATCAGACGGGGTTCATGCTTATAGGAGTATCCAGATGGAGTAGACTCATTTAGACCGAAATAATCATTTGGTTTAAGCCAGGTTTCAGTAAGGCAAAGTACATCGAAGCTATTATCTGTGACTATTTCATTTACAATAACTGCCTTAGGTGTGAGTGATCTAATGTTTAGAAGACCTAGCTTTAAAAATTGTTTTTGTTTACTAATAGCAACATTTTCTGTTTTAATAACAATTCGATTTTTCCTAGATCCTGCAGTAGAATTATTATTTGATCTCACTAAACGAGGAATAGACACAGTTTCTATGCAATGTTCTACACTAGTATTTATATCATTTAAATTGGTGCAGGAGAGACTATGATTTGGACTTTTGGTTACTAGTCATTTAATGGTATTTAACATTTTGGAGATGTTATCCGACAGAAGATCCACTCCGAATCTGCTTGGGTGTAAGCCATCGGCACGGAAAAGCCTAGGACGCTCCCAAAACAGATTCCAATTATTTACAAAGAGCAGTTTCTGCTCATTGCACCATGACATTAACCATTCATTTAGCGCGAATAGTCTACTAAACTTTTCATGTCCTAGTCGGTACGTGGGAAGCGGTCCTGACACTATGATCGTTATTTCAGGCGATGTGCTGCGTACCGTATCGATCAGATTCCTGAAGTCTTTCTTCAGAACCTCTGTCTGGCGCAGCCTGATGTCGTTCACTCCCGCGTGCAAGACCACAGTTCCGACACGCTCGTCATCGTTCAGAATCTCGGGAACGCGAGCAGCGATTTCAGAAACACGAGCACCAGGAAAGCAGTGACTGTGCACCTTACTTTTACCTAACGTAGCGTGTACGTGCCGAACGATGGAATCGCCGATGATCACAGCATCGTGTTCGGTTTCGCGAAGAGGGGAGAAGCGGTTTTGTGTGGATAACTCGAAAACCGGGAGGGGCGGAGAGAGTCTTTTTGGTCTAGACCTGACTCGCGTCTTCCGCTGCAGAACCATCCAGGCTTCGTGGTGGCGTGTTGGAGCCGGAGTGAACGAGACCATGGCTGATCGCGACCTCGGCGCTCGGGACCGATGCTGAGTAACGCACGGAGTAGACGAGGTCGGAGTCAGCGGGTTAGTAACGTTAATCACTGATTTGTGTGCATCGGCGCGTGATGTTTCAAGAGCTAACCGCCGGTCTATCAGCTCGGCCTGTCTCACTAAAAGGTCGTGGATCTGTTTCTCAACAGCTTCCAGCTCAGACTGCAACGCGTGCAGCTCAAATGTATCTTCACCTGCACCAAGAGGTAGACTACTTACATCTGATATATTCGCCATGTTTGTTTGTAAGTGAGTGTGGAGAAGACGCGCTCAGCCGTGATCCACGGACGTAACCTATAAGAGTATCCGGCGTTGGATCACTAATAGGCTTGAGACGCGTCTGTTCAACAGTCCGCGTTGTAACTATGAGGTTTGAGCAGTAGTGCTTCTCAGTGAGGAAAAGTAGAAAATGTTCGTTGTAAGTGAGTTTAAAGGGAAAAATCAAGAATTATAAATCAAATCGATAGAGCTCCAAAGACAACAACGCGTTCAGACGCGACGCATGCGCATTCGAATTCCGGAAGATTCGATTCCAGATGATGTACATATGTTTTTTTTGTTGTTGTTGTTGTTTTAGTTTAGTTTTTTGTTTATTGTTTTATTTTGGTTTGGTGTGATTTGTTGTTTTTATTTTGGTTTGGTTTATTGTTTTTGTTTAGTTTTTTTAATTTTGGTTTAGTTGAATTTGTTGTGTTGTTTGTTGTTTATTCTTTCAGTTTGGGTTGTTGCTTTCGTATTGGTTTGGTTTGATGTTATTGTTCTTTTGTTTGGCTTGTTGTTGTTTTTTTGTTTTGTTTTTGCATTTACCTGGAAGGGCTAACAATGTTTGTTTGAGCAGTTTGACATGTCAAAGTCTGCCTAAAAAAAATGCAGTGTTTTTGAATGGGGATTTCCACATTGTCTGACAGTGGCAGACATGCAGTCTTTCAGAAACCTGGGTCATTATTTTTGCATTTCTTCTTGGCATCGATAGCAAATGGCACAATTTCACTTTGAAGCAGCTGTATGGTGAAATCTATGATTTCAGTAGAAAGGGGGAGGTTCATTTGTTTGGTCTGTCATCTTTCACAGGTTTTGGACACTTTAATCAAAGCTAGTCCTATGCACTGCATCAAGCAAGCTCAACATAATACTCGGCTCTATGGTTCTAATCATGGTCTTCGAAGAACCAAAATCAGGGTTTTGTTTCTTCTCTTTGGTTCTAATCAGTGTCATGTCAGGGTGCTGATTTCTGTCACCTCTTATCTCTGTCCAAAACACCTCCTAGATCGATGATCTGTGAATGTTTTTTATGAGCTGCTCATAAATCCTACCTCTGCCCCAGAGCTCAACCGCGCTCAGAGCAAAGAGCAAAATGAGCTTCAGTTCATCGCACATTTACAAGTAGCGATTTTACTGTTTACTCCAGGTCAGTGGGAATTGGGCATTGCGATATTTAACAGTGTATTTATTTTTTTCCATACCACAGTGAAACACACACTTCTGAATTATTTGATCAAATCTGGCATCAGTCAACTGAACTGAATTAAAAGCTGAACTCAATGTGCTTTTTGACCTATAGTTAATCCTTGACTACATCACTTAACCCTTATTTCTAGGTTAACAAATGTCAATTTCTTAATAGACTTAATCAAAACTCACAAACCCTACTTAACTGGTCCTTAATCTGAACCTTGACCTTAGTCGTTTGTCGTCCCTTGAGGTCAAAGTGCCCTTGGAGGGCATTTCACGTCCATTTGGATTCTTCCCAGTCAAGCCTAATATTGATGGTGAAAGGCGATGCTTAGAAAAGTGCACACACAGATCACAGTCTATTATCCATATTAGCAGCTTTTTGACTTCATTCCCTTCCCTGTTTCCACTCAGCACTTTTGCTGCTCTGAGAGATATTTGACTTTGCCCTGTCTCATGTTCAGCTGATCCTGCATTTTAATGTAAAACAGACATGTATGCACAAGCCAGATCCGAACCAGACGTTCTCTTGACTGACAGGTGAAACTAAATAGTGTCTCATTCTGTTGTCCCTTTGGCACAGCAGGTTAACAAGTCAACATATGCTTGTACAAGGTGACAGAAGATTGTATTTCAAATAAATGAAAAGGAGAAGAGGTTGACAGAATATTTGCAAACATTATGAAACATATAGACATATTCTGTTGCTTTTTATGGAAGGATGATGGGGAAACTGTTCTTGTCATTTATGTACTTTTGCAAAGCTAAGTTTCCAGTAATATTGTTTTCCAATCAATCGTAAGAGCTAATTGACTTTTGGCCAATTATACTCATCTTTATTTAATAATATAATTTTAACTGAATTAATTACATGATATGCCAATTACAATAGTTAATCAATTACAGTAGTTAATCACACATCAGCATTTGCTGAGAAAAATCCCTTGACATTTATGTTCACCTTTTCTTGCATGTCGAGGATACTGTGCCATGTTTATTATTTTGTTTAAATATGTATTTGTTGTTATTATTATTAGTTATTTTAATTAATTACTAGCAAATTATTGATAAATATATTTAATTTAATCATTGTTTAATTTGAATTATTTAGTCACACTAAATTAACACATTTGAATTTGTTGCCCAGATATTAATTGAATTGGATGTACCTTGTGTTTTTGATGCAGGAAAGAATTCATTAGTGTTTGATCTTGGTTACTGACAAGCTTTCTCCATCAGTACTGTACATTGCAGTCAAAGTTTCATTGGCTGTTTAGCCAATATTAGTTAAAAAGAGTCTGGGAAAGAGCCATTAGCCGATAGGGCTTGGACAATAGTCTTGTAGTCCAGGGGTCATAAACCTTTTATCAATCAATCGATCCATTAGCAGTCTTAATATCACTCTATGTTTTGACTGTACCTGAGCTCTATCTGCCCAGAAAAGATAAGAGTGTATATCATAGTCCTCTCACGAAGGCCTGATTGGTCAGTGTGTGTAATTACTATGTGGACACACACTGTTAATGGATTTAATGTACAGTACAGTATATTTATTCAGCGCAGATAAGAGACATGCACATTGTTAACTTTTGTGGTAAAAGATGAATAAGTAAGTGATGTTCAGGTGAAACTCTATTTAAAATGTTTTCGGGTCATTAAGTTTTGTGATTTCCATGTTTATTGATAAGTAATGTGTATATTTATAAGCACAACTGGAACATTGTGTTGTAAATATTTAGTATTCAAACAACTTCAGTTGATAGACTTGTTGTAGCTTGCCCACCAAATCTATTATGCTGTCTGTCTGAAATATGAAATTATGAAATATGTATAACATAAATCTATTGCTAATACAGTGAGGAAAATAAGTATTTGAACACCCTGCTATTTTGCAAGTTCTCCCACTTGGAAATCATGGAGGGGTCTGAAATTGTCATCGTAGGTGCATGTCCACTGTTAGAGACATAATCTACAAAAAAAAATCCAGAAATCACAATATATGATTTTTTAACTATTTATTTGTATGATACAGCTGCAAATAAGTATTTGAACACCTGTCTATCAGCTAGAATTCTGACCCTCAAAGACCTGTTAGTCTGCCTTTAAAATGTCCACCTCCACTCCATTTATTATCCTAAATTAGATGCACCTGTTTGAGGTCGTTAGCTGCATAAAGACACCTGTCCACCCCATAAAATCAGTAAGAATCCAACTACTAACATGGCCAAGACCAAAGAGCTGTCCAAAGACACTAGAGACAAAATTGTACACCTCCACAAGGCTGGAAAGGGCTACGGGGAAATTGCCAAGCAGCTTGGTGAAAAAAGGTCCACTGTTGGAGCAATCATTCGAAAATGGAAGAAGCTAAACATGACTGTCAATCTCCCTCGGACTGGGGCTCCATGCAAGATCTCACCTCGTGGGGTCTCAATGATCCTAAGAAAGGTGAGAAATCAGCCCAGAACTACACGGGAGGAGCTGGTCAATGGCCTGAAAAGAGCTGGGACCACCGTTTCCAAGGTTACTGTTGGTAATATACTAAGACGTCATGGTTTGAAATCATGCATGGCACGGAAGGTTCCCCTGCTTAAACCAGCACATGTCAAGGCCCGTCTTAAGTTTGCTAATGACCATTTGGATGATCCAGAGGAGTCATGGGAGAAAGTCATGTGGTCAGATGAGACCAAAATAGAACTTTTTGGTCATAATTCCACTAAACGTGTTTGGAGGAAGAAGAATGATGAGTACCATCCCAAGAACACCATCCCTACTATGAAGCGTGGGGGTGGTAGCATCATGCTTTGGGGGTGTTTTTCTGCACATGGGACAGGGCGACTGCACTGTATTAAGGAGAGGATGACCGGGGCCATGTATTGCGAGATTTTGGGGAACAACCTCCTTCCCTCAGTTAGAGCACTGAAGATGGGTCGAGGCTGGGTCTTCCAACATGACAATGACCCGAAGCACACAGCCAGGATAACCAAGGAGTGGCTCTGTAAGAAGCATATCAAGGTTCTGGCATGGCCTAGCCAGTCTCCAGACCTAAACCCAATAGAGAATCTTTGGAGGGAGCTCAAACTCCGTGTTTCTCAGCGACAGCCCAGAAACCTGACTGATCTAGAGAAGATCTGTGTGGAGGAGTGGGCCAAAATCCCTCCTGCAGTGTGTGCAAAACATAGACTGTAAAAAATATGGACAAAGCGTCTGTGACGTCACCCATAGACTTTCTGAAGAACGGTTTTGAAGTCGTTTATGGGGGGTATGGGCGGCGCCATCTTGGAAAACCTTGGGAAATCCTAACCCCGCCCACCTTCTGACGTCACTCAGCTCGCTCTGCTACTCCGGTTATCTCTGTGTATATTTTAGGCAACGAAATATGTTATAAAACACCATACTAACTCTTTTCGTTTTCATTTAAAGAAATCTTAAACATTATAGCCACACAAATGTGGTTCAGGCAACGCGTATTGATTATATTCACTGCACATAACGTTTGCCTATTTATAAAAAAACAAAATATAAAACACAAACCTGCCTCTTTTCGTTTTAAATATAATATAAAAATATTAAACATTTTAATATGGTCCAGGCAATATGTGCATTTGTACTAAACAACAGATTTTGCAGTAAACAACATTACAGATCATCTTCGTTGTATTAAAATTTAAAATGACAAAACTCAACCCAGTCTCTTTTTGTTAAATTTCAGTTTTATCAATATTAGCCATTATAAAAGTATAAGTAAAAGGTATAAGAAGCTATACAAATAAAGCAAACAATTCAGTCAAACATACAAAGTCAGCGCTCTAGTCTAACCATACAACGGTAAAGTTAAATAGCTTATAAAGTTATGAAACTTCCCCTCAGCCAAAACGATTGCCCAGGGAAAAAATTATAGATTCACGAGACCAAAAATCGCCCATTAGATATACACAAAGCGAATTATATCTCATGTTTAACCACTACAGAGACGCCAGAGTCAGCGGCAAACGTCAGAACGACTAGCCAAGGAAAGGCTGTACCAGGCGGGGTACATGAGCGCCGAGCGCCCAGTCATCGCTGCATCTCACAACTGGATAACATTTTCATAAATCTTTAAATAAACCACAGATTTGAGCTTTAAACAACTACATTTTCGCCTGAAAAACTCTTAAAACTACATTTCATGATACAGAAACAGTAGTATTATATTTCAACTGTGTTAAAAAATGCCGATTCTTATGTTGTCATTCTCCTTGGCACAGCCTAAGCTGTCAATCAAGCTGTCAATCAAAGTTAACCACGCCCTTATTTGTCATACATTTTATATCTAAATACGATCTAAACTAACGAGTTAGAAAAAAATTCACCCCCCTCACAGTTGTCAGGCACTCGGAAGCTATCGAAAAATACAATAAAAGTCCATGGGACCAACCTGTAAAAACATGAATTTATGCTGTGAATATGGACATTTTAACATGGGGTCTATGGACATTTGCTCCCTTTTGGGACCTTCCTCTAGCGGATTTTCGATGTATTGCAGTTTTTCGCACTTCCGGGTAGGCTTCATTTTTCAGATTAGAATGTTGCCGCTTGGTGCAAACCTGGTGAAAAACTACTGGAAACGTTTGACCTCTGTAATTGCAAACAAAGGCTACTGTACCAAATATTAACATTGATTTTCTCAGGTGTTCAAATACTTATTTGCAGCTGTATCATACAAATAAATAGTTAAAAAATCATACATTGTGATTTCTGGATTTTTTTTTTTTTAGATTATGTCTCTCACAGTGGACCCCTCCATGATTTCTAAGTGGGAGAACTTGCAAAATAGCAGGGTGTTCAAACACTTATTTTCCTCACTGTATATATATATATATATATATACACACACACAGTGGGGAGAACAAGTATTTGATACATTGCCGATTTTGCAGTTACAAAGCATGTAGAAGTCTGTAATTTTTATCATAGGTACTCTTCAACTGTGAGTGACGGAATCTAAAACAAAAATCCAGAAAATCACATTGTATGATTTTTAAGTAATTAATTTGCCTTTTATTGCATGACATAAGTATTTGATACATCAAAAAAGCAAAACTTAATATTTGGTACAGAAACCTTTGTTTGCAATTACAGAGATCATACGTTTCCTGTAGTTCTTGACCAGGTTTGCACACTGCAGCAGGGATTTTGGCCCACTCCTCCATACAGACCTTCTCCAGATCCTTCAGGTTTCGGGGCTGTCACTGGGCAATAGGGACTTTCAGCTCCCTCCAAAGATTATCTATTGGGTTCAGGTCTGGAGACTGGCTAGGCCACTCCAGGACCTTGAGATGCTTCTTACGGAGCCACTCCTTATTTACCCTGGCTGTGTGTTTCGGGTCGTTGACGTGCTGGAATACCCAGCCACGACCCATCTTCAGTGCTCTTACTGAGGGAAGGAGGTTGTTGGCCTAGCTCTCGCGAAACATGGCCCCATCCATCCTCCCCTCAATACGGTGCAGTCGTCCTGTCCCTTTGCATAAAAGCATCCCCAAAGAATGATATTTCCACCTCCATGCTTCACGGTTGGGATGGTGTTCTTGGGGTTGTTCTCATCCTTCTTCTTCCTCCAAACACGGCGAGTGGCGTTTAGACCAAAAAGCTCTATTTTTGTCTCATCAGACTACATGACCTTCTCCCATTCCTCCTCTGGATCATCCAGATGGTCATTGGCAAACTTCAGACGGGCCTGGACATGCGCTGGCTTGTTCCATTTTCTAATAATTGCGCCAACAGTTGTTGCCTTCTCACCAAGCTGCTTGCCTATTGTCCTGTAGCCCATCCCAGCCTTGTGCAGGTCTACAATTTTATCCCTGATGTCCTTACACAGCTCCCTGGTCTTGGCCATTGTGGAGAGGTTGGAGTCTGTTTGATTGAGTGTGTGGACAGGTGTCTTTTATACAGGTAACAAGTTCAAACAGGTGCAGTTAATACAGGTAATGAGTGGAGAACAGGAGGGCTTCTTGAAGAAAAACTAACAGGCCTGTGAGAGCTGGAATTCTTACTGGTTGGTAGGTGATCAAATACTTATGTCATGCAATAAAATTCAAATTAATTATTTAAAAATCATACAATGTGATTTTGTTTTAGATTCCATCTCTCACAGTTGAAGTGTACCTATGATAAAAAATTACAGACCTCTACATGCTTTGTAAGTAGGAAAACCTTCAAAATCGGCTGTTCTCCCCACTGTATATATATATATATATATATATATATATATATAGCAAATATATATATATATATATACACAGCAAAATACACATATATATATATATATATATATAATCACATATATATGTGTCTGTATATGTATATATGTGTGTGTGTGTGTGTGTGTGTATATATATATATATATGTGTGTGTGTGTGTGTGTGTGTGTGTGTGTGTGTGTGTGTGTATTTTGCTCAATCATGTAAATAGTAAGTAATAAAAATACCTAATGTAAAACCAGTTTGTTCCTGATCTCTAAATGGGTCTTGAACCTGCATGATCTCAGAAAAGTGGGAAATCCACTAAACCTTAAGACAAGTATGCTAAATTTGAGAGTGATTTGAATTGCTAACCCTTAAAAAAAGTCTGTCTATGCATTAATATAATAATTACTTTATTAATTATATAATTACTTTATTACAAGGTGTCTTTGTTACCATGTAATTACACATTTAAGTACTGAGTAACAATTATTAACAGCATATACTTATTATAGGGTTAGGTTTAGGGTTAGTAATTATGCATAATTTACTGTTATTACTACAGTATATAAGTATGTAACATATGTAACAAGCATACTGTAAAATAAAGTGTTAACCTGAATAACTGCAATTTACTTATTGTAAAGATTTAACTAATTTACTTATTGTAAAGTGATACCTTGTTCTTTATAATTCTTTTGCACTTTAATCTTTTTTGTGGAAAAATTACTTTTATAAATGTTTTGTGTATTGCTGTATTGTATTTTAATGTTCAGTTCCCTTATATAAGAAAAAAGTTATTAAACCTGTTATAGTATGACAACACTTTTTTTGCAACTTATTTCAATATCACGATAATACTGTATACCGTGATAAAAGCTTTAGCAATTATCGCAACATGAAAATTTACCGTCATATGCCTACTCCATAATGCATTCACGCGCATTTTAATCGGTCTGACTTGAATCGACACCTTCATTTTTCAGTGATGTACTGCTGTTGGAAGAGGCTGTGATTCCAGTCTGCCCTAGAGATTAGTAATGCTTAAGAGTTAAACCCTCCTTTGTCAAGGAGATTTCAGAGTCTTAGGTCAAAAACCCTGAAGGGGCCTGTCAGGAAAAATGCTTTCATCCAAAATGCTACTGCTCATCAAGAGTGTCTTTGCAAATCCTGATTGCTTCTCTTTTAGCTTTTAAAGATCAAAAGGTTAAAAAAACATTGGGACAAAATGTTTTATATTTAAGAATATTCTTCAAATTCTTAAAGGTGGTATATAATATTCTTAATTTACTTCTATGGATTTGGCAGATGTTTTCATCCAAAGGGACTTGCTTTGCATTCAGAACTGAACCCATGACTTTGGCATTGCTAGCACTATTCTCTATTCCTTAGCTTTTTTTTTATTTTTATTTCGCACCTTGGGGCAGTTGTTGTCTTGATATTTGCAATGTGTCTTTGTTGTTTCAATTTAAAATGACTAAAGCTCAAAAATACACACACATATATATATATGGTGTAGAAATTAAATATTGCCCATTTATCATTTATCTTTCTGTATCTTCCTGAATTGTATTATTTATTTTTTTGTTTGTGCATCCCTATATTTTTCTGTTTAATGTAATTTAAGCTAACACAGAAGTGTGAAATAGAAAAAGATCAAATGCATATAAGGGAGATTAAAAGAGAAAGAGTGGAAGAAAATAAAGACTAAAGATATATCTTCCAGAGACAGAGGCACTTTACACATAACTGCGATAACGGCTCCTTGACAGTCTTTAATCTGTGCTCAAATATGTTGTTTTGCAAAGCTTTATTTTTGCCTAGACTGTAAGTAATTATGTTGTTCATCAACAACAGATGTCTCCGTCACAGATGACATGGCCCTGGGTTGAATTTGTATCATCTTCCATAACTGGCACAGGGCATTCATATGTTGAAGCAGGTTTAGACTGCAGTTGGTTTCGCACCCATAACTTTCTGCATCGGTGAATTTAATTTCTTTCAGTACTTCCTTAAACTGCCTCTGCCTCTCCATTAAGAGTTTCTCTTATTTCCTAATGACAGCTGTGTTTCTTCTCTCCCTTCGTGTTTTTAATCAATAGCTTCATTCTCACAGCGAACTGAAAAAATCAATATTGGATTTGGAGCAAACAGTTTCTGAAATGTTTGGCCGTGTAATGTTTCATGCTTGTTTTTCTTCCGTACTTGTGAGCCGCCCATGTCTGAGACTCTGAAATTGCATTCATCTTCACTGTTAATAGCGGAAGAGGGAGTGAAGGACACACTCCACCTTTTGTTTTGGAAGGGAGAACTCTTGGCTTTTGCCGAGCATTAAGAAGATGATTAATTTGTTGTTCGTGTGGACCGACCTCTCTACCCCAGAGCATTTAATAGGATTGCACTTACTCTCCTTCTGTCTCTCTGTTTCCCTCTCTGCAATTAAAATGGAAATTTGGCAATGGGCCTCAGTGACAGGACGGTCCTTTTTTATATCCAGGAACTGGCTAATGAATCTGTCTGTGGAGTGGAGCTCCACATAACCAACACAATGAGCTCCCCTAAGACCTTGTGCTGTGCACTACTGGATGCCTGGAGCATGCTGGGAGGAATGTTGGAGGCCAAATGTGACTGAAGTGGAAAGGCAAACTCCCTACAGTTGTATATGTTTTTCAAGCAGTAATTCAAGTGCGGTAACACTCTCTCTTTTGTGTTCTCTCGCTGGGAACGTTCACACAGCTGCAGAATACTGCTGTCAGTTCTGGTTTAGAGTGCCGTATGCACAACATGACAGCTTCGTTCTATAAAAGCAATGGTCGACAATTGTCCTCCTAGTTTTTTGTGATACTTTTTTTGCTCCAGTGCTTTATGCTGAGCTGTTAGACACGGTATATACAGTAAATTATTCAGGGCTTCCTTAAAGAGATGGGTTGGCCAAAATATTATTTCTGTCATTTTTTTTCACCCTCATGTCATTACAAACCTTGACTTTCTTTCCTCTGTGGAACACAAAAGATTGAAAAATGTCAGGGTTTTTTGCTCTTCCCTATACAATGGAAGTCAAAGCCAATGAAACTCATTGGCTTTCATTTTATTGACTAAAATATCCAAGTTTAAACACCCTTCAAGATCAGGTGAATCATCCCTTTAAGACAGGGGTGTCAAACTCAGTTCCAGGAGGGCCAAATCCCCTGCAGAGTTTAGCTCCAACCAGCTCCAAAAACACCTGCCTGGAAGTTTCTAGTAATCCTGAAGACCTTGATTAGCTGGATCAGGTGTGTTTAATTAAGGTTGGAGCTAAACTCTGCAGGGTTGTGGCCCTCCAGGAACTGAGTTTGACACCCCTGCTTTAAGACCAAATTAGCTGATTAATTCAGGCAACTCAATGACTAATTAATTGTTTTTATTTCAATGAAATGAATGTACTATATTTTAGTTCAATAATGCTTTTTTTATTTCATACTTTAAATAGTATTGCATATTCTCCTTTTTCTATAACTAAAGTGAATCTTTTTCAATTGAAATTTTCAGGATAAAACTACATTTCAGGACAGTCAGTTTATCTTTAATTGAATATTTTTGGCAAATCTTTCTCTGTATATCAGAGCCAAAACTTGATTGCGGTTATTTTTAATGTTTGGCCTGGAAACAAATCTGATTCAAAGTTTACTAACTCTACACTTCCTATGAAACTAAATTAACAGTTTCTAGTAACTCTTCACAGGAGAAACAAGAAATTGAGGCTGATTTTGAGTTCAGCAAAACAAGCAACAGCTCTGTCTATTGCAAGGTACATGCAATTTCATATATACAGTGAGGAAAATAAGTATTTGAACACCCTGCTATTTTGCAAGTTCTCCCACTTAGAAATCTTGAAGGGGTCTGAAATTGTCATCGTAGGTGCATGTCCACTGTGAGAGACATAATAAATTAAAAAAATCCAGAAATCACAATGTATGATTTTTTAACTATTTATTTGTATGATACAGCTGCAAATAAGTATTTGAACACCTGAGAAAATCAATGTTAATATTTGGTACAGTAGCCTTTGTTTGCAATTACAGAGGTCAAACGTTTCCTGTAGTTTTCCACCAGGTTTGCACACACTGTAGGAGGGATTTTGGCCCCAAAATCTCGCAGTACATGGCCCTGGTCATCCTCTCCTTAATACAGTGCAGTCGCCATGTCCCATGTGCAGAAAAACACCCCCAAAGCATGATGCTACCACCCCCACGCTTCACAGTAGGGATGGTGTTCTTGGGATGGTACTCATCATTCTTCTTCCTCCAAACACGTTTAGTGGAATTATGACCAAAAAGTTCTATTTTGGTCTCATCTGACCACATGACTTTCTCCCATGACTCCTCTGGATCATCCAAATGGTCATTGGTAAACTTAAGACGGGCCTTGACATGTGCTGGTTTAAGCAGGGGAACCTTCCGTGCCATGCATGATTTCAAACCATGACGTCTTAGTGTATTACCAACAGTAACCTTGGAAACGGTGGTCCCAGCTCTTTTCAGGTCATTGACCAGCTCCTCCCGTGTAGTTCTGGGCTGATTTCTCACCTTTCTTAGGATCATTGAGACCCCACGAGGTGAGATCTTGCATGGAGCCCCAGTCCAAGGGAGATTGACAGTCATGTTTAGCTTCTTCCATTTTCTAATGATTGCTCCAACAGTGGACCTTTTTTCACCAAGCTGCTTGGCAATTTCCCCGTAGCCCTTTCCAGCCTTTTCCTCACTGTATATATATTTCTGTGAATATATATATATATTTATATATATATATATATATATATATATATATATATATATATATATATATATATATATATATATATATATATACACACACACACAGTAGTCAACATTTGAAGTGGATCAAAACCTTTAAAAGTTACGCATGAATTTTGAACAATACCCGTTCTTGTCTTAGGACAACTTTGATGAACTTTTTTGATCCACTTCAAATGTTAACTACAGTATACACACACACACACACACACACACGCATATATATATATAATACTTTCTGCCTTTTTACATTTTCAAAAAAACAAAACAAACATAATTTAGTATTATTTATAAGCTGTTTTCTCATGGGAGCTAAAATGTGACATTTGATCACGTAAGATTTTTCTTTGCAGGCAACATGAGTTTTGCAATTACTTTATTTTATTATTATGGGGGAACAGAAGTTTGTCCCAGTATATTATTTCACAGTTAGGTCATTGACTTTCCAAGTGTTTTTGTATTTGTTTATAAGTTACCATCGTTAAATTGCTTCTAAAATTAAATAAGTAGTTGCAGGATTAGCCAGAGTTAGTGAAGTTTGTGGCATCATATCTAGTTAAACTATAAGTTAAACTGCAAGTGGTCAAAGTTGTGTCTTAAAGTTTGCAACATATTTCTGTGAAATATTCAGTGCTTACTGCATCTTGCACAAAAAGTTAACAAATGGAATCCTCTAGTTTCTCTCATGGTTGTCTGCAGAACGGATGTTTCTGTAATAATTTAAACAAGCTTTTAATTTTTTTGCAGAGTAAATTGCAAAATGCAGCAGATTTTATGTGTGATGTTACATTTTCTGATTCAGAAAGCAGATTGCAGCTCTGAAATACTGACAGAAATTACCAGGCACGAAAAAAAAAACAAAAAACATTCAGGACACGTAATACGCATGTGCATGATGTCATCGTCTTCAGAGATTCGCATTTTTGTTGTTTACACGGAGACCGTTTCAAAAACTTGCACTTTGAAATCCGTTTTCAAAACTTTGCGTTTTACGTTAATGTTTTACTTTTTAGTTGAAAACGGTGTCGTGTAAACAGCCCCTAGGTCACTGGACGGAACCAAAAACACAATGAAAACAACAGAACAGGGTATACTCGTAACCAATGCACACCTATCATGCTGCCCACGCTCATCAAGATGAATGGGAATACCAAAGGATAGCTTTCTCTAAGTATTTCAGGCCTGTGACCCATTTTTAAGTGGCGACCCACCGGTTGAAAATCACTGATTTAGACCACTCAGTTCAAAAAAGCACAGCTACAAGGCAACCAGAAGCACAACAGCTAGCCTGACTGCGGCTTGCAGGCTGAAAATGAAAGACACTCGGCGAGAGTGTTTCTGACACGCTTCGGATAACCTGCCAGCCACCCGCATCCCTCTATTTTATTTAATCTCCTTCTCTCTCCCTTCTCTCTCACGTTCACTGTCTCTCCCCATCTTTCTCTCTCAGGATCTCTTTCTCACACTCTCTCCATCTCTCTCTCTCGACCAGCAGATGGCCTGTTTGCCTTTTTGTCTCCCTCTCAACTCCAATCATTTCCAGCATTTTTGCTCTCTGTCAGGCCAACTCAGCACAAACAGGCGCACACACACTCACGCTAATGTGTCTCCCAAGGTACTGACAGGTGTATGAGTAAGTGCGCCTGGCGCCGTAAGGCAAACATGACGGGCTGGTGTGGAGTCTGCTCAGTTTTATAACATTACTGATGCGCAGACAGAAAGATAACACAGACCTGAACCTAGGAGCTGTTAAACTTTCAGTCAAGTATGAGATTCAATCTAAGCCTGATGGATCTGTATAATACATTATTTAAATCTATGTATCTGGTGGTGGCATATCTGAACAATTAAATGGGGAATGACACTCTTTATCACACATGCTGTCTTAATACTGTCTGAATAAAGATATACACTGTCTGTAGATTAGATATAATAGATTTTTAAAATCAAAAGTTGAATTTGTTACAAGTCCCCTCATTTTAAAGTCAATCATTTTACCCCTTAAAACTCACCTTTGATCAACAAAATGACATATTTAAATGTTTTTTCCTTGAAAAAATATTATTCATGCCTTAAAATAGCTTGAATGTAACTACATCCTTGCCTCGTTTAGTATATACGTGCCTCCACTCACTCACACCAGCTCAGAGATCCACTTGTTGATGATCACACGTTGACGTGATTGGTTACAAGCTAGTTTGTGACATCATAAAGACCAGTTTTTGAGACTGTCTTTGGACTGTCTTAGAAAATACTCAGCAATGGTGTTGACTTATGAATTTACACAAGGTTTGTCTTAAAGCATATTGAAAACACCACATAGACATATAAACAACATTAAAAACTTGATTTTCACCACAAGGGGACTTTAACATAGTGGACTTTAACACACTGTGAACTAACATGAACATTTTTATTAAGCAACATTAACAGTGGAGAATCATCCAACATAAATGCAAAGGCATATTTTATTAATATTGCAAAGATGTTATTGACATGTCCTTTCACATGTAGTAGTGGCACGACTGGGTCCCATTTGCCCCATTATATGTTCTGTGGTGGAAATACCAAATGTCCCTCAGGTATTTTCAGGATTCAGCCTACCAATGAACTCAAACTGAAGGTCAATGCTTACTGAAGCAAAAGCCTCCTCTGTTGTCTCGTTTTTTTTTTTTTTTTTTTTTTTTTTTTAAATCTATTAATTGTACAATACTGTTTAAAAGTTTGGTTCAGTAAGGATTTTTTTTTTTTTTTTTTTTTTTAATTGACACTCAAGTGAAAATAAAGACATTTATAATATAAAAAATATTAAGCAGCATGACTCTTTTCAACTTTCCAAATCAGCATATCAGAATGACTGAAGGATCATGTGATACTGAAAACTGGAGTTAAGGCCCGTTCACAACCTACAACTTTAACTTTAAAGATAACAATAATGTTCACACCACCAACGATAACTGTAAAGACAATAACGATAACTATATTAATGTCCACACCAACGCACAATATTGGTCTGTATAGTCTAAGCATGTGCTACAGTTCTGTCATCTGCCATTTCAAATGCTCAAACTCTTTATAAGTCACTTGAATTCTGATTAGCTGTCAATGTTTTTAGCAGCTGAAAGTGATTCTACCAATATTCTCACTCTGCTGTCATTGTTGCAACGTTGTGGTGTGGACTTCCCTATTTTCATAGAATTAGATCAATTATTAAAACTTTATAGTTATAGTTAGGGTTAGGGTTAGGGTAATGCAACCACATAATGAGAGGGCACCCAGTGCTTTTTTTTAAATCCCCATAAATCATAAGCAGTCTCAGAACAACCCATTCTCAGATTCAGGGCAATGTGACATACTTTTGCACAAGCCTCTCCCACGACTGTTGACTGACACTGCCGTATGAGCATATAGACCCGCCCTGAGTGAGCTGTACACAGGCCACCATTGTTTTGACGCTGGAGTAGCTGGTAGACAAGAATGTGTCCTAAGCGATTGAGGTGTTTTGTTATAAGATGTAAAAATGAACACAGCAGTCTTCATTTACTCTCATTGTTACTCGAAGATGGATCTGTACCAACTGTTCGTGATCCAGCTTACAGCCTCCAGAGATAGGCAGAAATGAAAGTGAGAGCGTGCACTCTATGACAGCTCATCGAGTCGTTTTACTGATATAAAGTTTACCAGTTTATTAAGCCCCCCTGAAAAGCTGTGTATATATTTGTTTACTGTTAGTTGTAACAAGTTTTTTTGTTTAATTCGCTGTGTATGTTGATGATAATGAAAGGGAGAGAGAGAGTTTATGGATAAGACTTTAATGCACACTTCTTAAGTTATACTGTGTTTATTCAGCTCTTATGGAGATTTTCTGGAGTACAACTGACGCTTCACCTTTTGTGTGATGTACAATAAACTTCATAAAACTCATCAGTAAATTTTTGGCCATCATTCGAACGTGGTCCGCTACAACAGGCTTGTACTAATAGTGGATAAAAGCAGATGACAAATAAGCTATAACCATAATTAAACTAAACTATACCTGTTATATCTCCATACAGCATATATTCTCTGGCTCTGTAGGCATTATTGTCCGACTTTGGGTCGAAATGAACACCGCTACTGAGATTTTCTGTTCTGATATTATCATTCCATGAGATGAGATTGTCCTGCCACTGAGCGTGAGCTCGTGAGGCTCTGCCCTCTGGGCCGGCAGCAGCAGCTCATTTGCATTTAAAGGGATACACACTAAAACGGCGTGTTTTTCTCAGCCCCAAAAAGTGACAACTTAAACATGCTGTAAATGCATATGTTAATATGTATATATATATAACAGAGTTAATATTGGGTTTTGTATATGTCAATAAAGCAGAGTAGTCCTGTTGTTTTTACCAATTATACTTGATTTTTAACCCTCTGGGGTCTAAGGTGTTTTTGGGGTCCTTGAGATGTTCTGACATGCCCTGACATTTGTGCTTTTTTCAGTTGCTTATAAACATATTAATGGCAAAGGTGTAATTACACTCTATTTAGCACAAACAGGGCTACCATAATATGTGAGCAACATGCATGTACATGTTTGTATTTTTGAGAGAATAATGTTTATGCATGGTTATTGAAAAAACTAAAAACTAAAGTTTCTGAAATAAGGCCACAAAACACATACTAAATATGTGTCAATAAGACTTTTGACTAATGGATGTCGTTTTTCTTCAAAATGATGTAAAAATCATCCTGCCTAATCATTCACATAACACAATACATTGATTTAAATTTTGCAAAACACTTTCTGTTTGGAAAGGCAATATGCGGAGTGGGCGTCAACGATCCAACACCATCATGCATATTTAGTGGTTCGCACCTGAGGAGACAATGGGGCCCGCATACTTAATGAGCCATTCATTCAGGTGTGTCACAAGAAGGAATGCAAGAGCAACAGTTGGAAGCATCTCAATTTTTTTTTATTTTTCCACAAATTGTGCTTGCAAATTGGCCTATAATATCCAAGGAAAACATGTCTAGTAATTGTGCAGTTAATTCTCATACTGTATTTTCAGTTTTGGAATATTTATCCTCTCCCCAAATTTGTCACTAATAAAACACAATAAAAATGATTTAAAGAAAAGGCTTATATTTACCTTTTAATAGTTTGTTTACATCTACCTTGTAAATATTTTTTTTTTATTTTAAAAGGTTACAATTACAACAACAATTCAAGTGTAATCTTTCTTTGTAAAAACTAAAGTATACATTTTATCATACATATTTCAAAGTTAAGGATTCATTACTTGAATATAGCCTAGGCTACATTGGAATAAACACTATAACATATTATTTGATTACTTTATTTTTGACAAAACATACTATATTTAACATATGAGCAAAAAATGGCAAACAAAAGCTTATTTGAGGTGGCAGATATTTTACAGTAAAAATGTATAATCTATCCAAAACTAATCAACGAAATGTTGTCTTTCATATGTCTGTAACATAGTAACTTTCGTTTTTATTATAAGAAATATAAATGTTAATTTGCAGTTTAATATTGCTTATACAAATACATTTTATTTCAACATATTTCAGTCAATTTTTACTCAGTATAGCAATACAGTTTGCTAAAAGCGAAACATTCATTCACACACATACAGAAACGCGATTCAAATTTAAACCATATTTTCCCAGTTGTGGTAAACAGCGCGCATCTCTGCCGTTCATTCATTCACACACAGAAACGCGATTCACTTGAGAATGAAAAAAAAACTTACTACAGTATTCCATAGCTCAGGATCTGTTGCTCCTCGAAATACCAGCACTTCTGAGGTACATTTTCCATTATAGTATTATTCCTCACAGCGCTGCGAGACTGTGTAAACAAGTACAATGATCTGAATAAGCTTGATGTGTTTTCTCGCGCTGATATGGGGGCGTTCACAGGTTGCATGGATGCCTCAGTCATTTGCGTTTGAATAGCGCGTGCTCTCCGTGGGCGGGGTCACATTAAAAATAATTAGCTGAGATGAGAACTACTGACATCTCGCTCTTTTCATACAGATTGCATAAACTGAGAATATTTGTTTTTTATAAAAAATACTTCATTTAAAAGAAGAGAATTCAAGCTTCATGCCTGTGTGTCTGTATGCCTGTTTGAGTATTCGCTGAGTTATGGTTCATTTCCGGACGCGTTTCAGAATGGACTTCACTGACAGAGAGGAGGCAGAACTCGCTTCGTGTTTATTTTTCTTTATTTGGCAAAAAGCACAACACTTTGTTTTTATTATGAGTATACACAAAAAAAATACACACTTAACAGGATCGATTGATGTATAACACAAGCATATAAAATAAAAATTAATATTAGTATTTTGATTATTTTTTGCACTGATAAGGGAAAAAACGAGCCTATCGCGCTGGCGCGATTGCCGACCTCAGGGGGTTAATTACATTTTAAACATGACATTTTGAATTTTGCTCATTCATGAAACACAAGCAGAACATAATCATTCACACAGAATCAAGTAAGAGTGTTTTTTTACGAAGGATTTCATTCTGCTTATGTTTTCACACACTAAACGCGGCGTAGTCACGTGGGAGATCACATCATAAAGCATTTTGGCCCCGGTTTACACCTGGATTTAGTGCTGTCCACTTGTGATCTGAAACCTGAGTTGAATGTTGTTAAACTAATTTACTAGTCTTTCTATAGAAATACTTTAAATTAGGATATATAAAGTATAGTAATGCAATTCTCTTTGTGCTGTAATGTTTTGCACAAGACTTTAACTGGGTGCACAAGACTTTAACTGGGTGCTTGACAACCATTTTTTGCACAACCAGGTAATTGCTTCAATGCCCTAAATCTGGCCCTAAGACACTGCTATTTGACTACTGAAAAGCTGAGGTATCTCTCTTAAGGCCTCTTTTAACTTAGATGTAACTTTTAAGAATTTCACCATTGAACCACCATCACTTTGTGGAAGAAATGCAGTTCCACAAAGTGGAATTTCTTCCACAAAGAAATGCAACTTTGTCAGAGTTTTCATGACTTCATGATACCCCAGAGGTAGATGACAGGGCTGAGAGCTTCAGAGTAAACAGTGTTAACTACAGTGCAGTCTGAGGCCACCCTTACAACTTCTTTAAATTGCCTTTTTCTTACTGCTTGTCTAATTGCTTGTCATTTAGCAGGCAGTTACATGTCATTTAGTAGGAGTTTATTATCCATAACAACTTACAGTACACTAATTGCAGAGTCTCACTAGTACAGCAAGGGGTTAAGTTTCTTGCTCAAAGGCACAGTGTTCATAGAACCGGATGTTGGGATCAATGCTGTGATTTCAGTAACCCTCCATTATATCATGGGGGTTCTACAGGCTTTTCATTTCAGTTTTTAGAAGACATGTTTATTTTAAAGTGTCTCACTTAAAGTGTGGTTATTTTTTTCATGATGAATACTTCAATATGATTGTCTAAATAGTAGTTTAGTAGTTCAGTAGTTATGCAGCTAAATAATTTATTAGAATAGCGTTTGAATGGCAAGTCCTATTGCATTTTTTAAATTAGCTTCAGAAATATTTTCTATAGCATAGTTTGCTTTAAAATTGACTTCCTAAAAACTATATCTTTCTGAAGACCTTAAAACTGAATGGCAGCCATTTAAAATCACATTCTGATTAAAACTAAAATTTACTACATTGTTATTGCACATTAATTGGATAGATGCTGTTTTCAATCATCTTATATAATAATGCACAAAGATATGTAACATTTGGTATTTAAGTTTGAGTATGTGAAACTATTGTGTAATATTTATCATTTATAATATTGATCAAGTTATCTTCATTGTGTTGGATGATTGCACCACACTTTTTTTCATTGTACACTGTAAAAATATTTGTCTGGAAGGCTTCTTGATGTGTATATATATATATATATATACATACATATACATATATACAAAAAAAAAAAAAAAAAAAAAAAATATATATATATATATATATATATATATATATATATATATATATATATATATATAATAAAATTGTGGTGCCATAATGTGTAATACCTGTTTGAAATAAAATCAGGTGTTAAAACTATTGCAAAGTATAGACCGCATTGCCCGGGACGTAATTTTAAATAGATAGTTAAATTCCAGCCAACAAAAGAAGTAAACTGTAGACTGTCTCTGTTTTGCCAGAATGTTTTCTCAGCACTGCTGATCATGCTTTACGTCCCATACGGTATATACATTCCAGTTCTTGAAGGGTAGACATCTGTGTTGGTTGACAGAGAAAATATGGCAGACACTTGAAACATACTCCACTGAATTGTTTTGGATTTGAATGTATTTGACCAGCTATATTTATTCATTCGACAGACACTTTTTCCAAAGCAACTAAAGTTTAAGGTAAATATTTTACAGTGTTATTCCCTTGCAACTGAACCCATGATCTTGGCATTGCTAGTGGCATGCTCTTACAGATGGTGCTGCAGGATCTGTCCTCACAGTGTTTATTACCTCTTCATCACTTCATTTGATGAAGCCTTCACGCTTTATCCCTCCATGATTCACAGACCTGATGGCCACTCAACAAACGTTCCCACTGTTTTAAAGCCCGTCTTTGTGAACGAAGCAGGGACTTCACATTCAGGGACTGATGAAGTTCTGGCTATAACATACGACTGATGTGGGCGCATAATGTTTGAAGGCAGCACATTCAGAATTCAGGACGCACCACCTACCTCAAAATCCCATAGAGCAGTCAGAGCCCCTTAGGGCTGTTCAGCCTCTCTGAAGTGGGAAGACGGAGAGGGAAATGCAGAAAGTTTGCTAAAAAGCAAAGCTCTACCACATAAAGCACATAATGCCTCAGGTTGTCACGAACGCCAGTGAAGAATCCTCTGTCGGCCACCGGAGGTCTCACTCTCCTGAATATTAGTGTTGGTTTTGAACTACATTTCCCAAGAAGCCACATACTGGGACTGATTACTGCACACCTGATCTTCATCACCAGACTATTTAAACCCTGCCTGTTCATGCACAAACTGCGAAGTCTTGTTTGCCCCGGCTGCATTTCTGAGCATTATCTTCTGATTGTATCTTCTGCCTGTGTTTGGACCCTGCCTTGGATTACCGTTTACGACTCTTCTCTGCCTGCCCTTGATCTCTGTTTCACCTGGACTCTCACTTCTGTTGTTAGCTGCCTGCCTTGACCTTTTGCCAGTTTTGACCACGTTTGTTGTTCTGTCTCTGATATTGTTGTTCGCCCTGGTATTTTTACCCACGCCTGTTTGTACACTGAGCTTGCACCTTTGTTAAATAAAACTGCACATGGATCCTAATCAGTCTGAGTCTGCGTCACACAGGTGAAGGATGTTAACACAAATGCAACTTTTTAACAAGCATTTTGTTTTTCTAAATGTCAAATATTCCAATATCAAAACATAAATTTGAAACATTGTTGATCCAAAGGAAGTCTTTAGTGGACTTACCATTAAAAATTCCTTTGGGAGTAAGTGTGTCGACTGTTTTGGTATTTTTATATACTGTATAATATTTTTCATGCACCTGTATCAGTTTTTTTTTTTTTTTTTTTTTTGTATTTGACAGTTTTTTAGCATTTGTAAATGTCAGATATTGAAATTACTTTCTACCGGTCATGAAATGTCCAACACTATAAATGTCACATATGAATATCCACCCATATCTTTTAGTAGATATTTCTCTAAGGCAACAGCCACTATGGGATCCCATACGAGGTATACCACTGCCCAGGACCTGAAGTCCTCCCCTGAAGGCGCCTTGTGCCCCTTTCCTGATTTATATGCTGTATTACTTAGCCTGATTAATTTGGATCACCTCACCACCCGCTCTGAACAGTCAATCTCTCCATTCACACCCTGGATCAGTCTGTCATCAAGAGTCCATCACTTCACTGTTAATGCCCTTCTTCTTGAAGGTGTCATTTTAATAAAATAGCTATTAACGAGGATTAAAATTAAATGTACAAATATCCTGCCCAGCTCTGGTGGATGAACAGGCTGCTTCAGCAAGTGGGGGATGGATAAATCTGAGCTAATGAAGGCTTTTAAAGAGATTAATGCTTCACCCAAGAGAAGCCAAGTCCTGCTTGGATGCACACTGTCTCTCTATCTCTTCCAGTCAATCCATTTTTCTTCCCCCTTTCCCAATGTTTGGGGCCACTGCAACAGGTGCAAATGTGAATAAAGTTCCACTGCCACCTCAAAATAGAATTGAACACTTAATTCACATTTAAAATGTATGACTGTTGTTTAGGGATGCACCGATGTATTGGCGAATAATCTGTATAGGCCTTTAAAAGCAATTATATTCAATATCGGCCATAGAGCTTATACATTTTTCTACCTTAAGAAAATCAAACTATCGGTATCAGCAGATATCATTCTAAATAATCTGCTGTTGTTGGTATGGATGAACTACCTGTGTGAACTTGAAAACTTACTTCATACATCCATTAAACATAACATTATAACCTGTGCCTAAAAGTAATTGCAAAGATGACTTAGAAAAGTGAAGTTAGTTTTGAAATCTTTTGTTTGCTCTATTTGTTGGTCACTTGGTTTGATATTGTGGTAACACTTTACAATAAGGTTCATTAGTTAACATTAGTTAACTACCTTAGTTAACATGAACTAAGAATGAACAATACTTCTACAGCATTTATTAATCTTAGTTAATATTAATTTCAGCATTTATTAATACGTTATTAAAATCAAATGTTGTATTTGTTAACATTAGTTAATGCACTGTGAACTAACATGAACAGCTGTATTTTTATTAATTAACATTAACAAAGATTAATAAATACTGTAACAAACGTATTGCACATTGTTAGTTCATGTTAATTAATATATCTAATGTTAACTAATGAACCTTACTGTAAAGTGTTACTGATATTGTTTCTAATGTAATGATATCCATCCATTTTATTTGTGTCCTACTTTATTTTATTGTTAGACAAAACTATATGGTATTAGCATTCAATCGCTCCAAAATCCTATTTGTGTATTCTCAAATAAGGAGATATCGAGTGTATAATTCATTGTTATATTAGTATCATATTATGTTTCCTAGAATGTATGTGGATGTGGTCCAATACTTTAGGTAGATGTCAAAGTAAACTCTTTGTAGTTTCAGCCATTTGCATAAATTACATTACTGTATGTCATAATTAGTTGACATAATGTTTATACATTGTCAAACACTCCCCCACCCCTTTTTTTTCCTCCATAAGAAGGAACATATTGCTGAGTGCAAAGTTAATGGCCATTGTATTTCAACATCTGTTCCCAAGGCGCGCTCAGTGGCGGGTTCATTTGGAAACTGATGTATGACGGATTGAGGATTAAATGGAACCTATTTCCTTCAAGTTGATGAATTCATCATCTCTGAAACCTAACACAAACATAGGTAGCACAACCTATAATTAGTCTGTACGCTTCAGCACTTAAACCTATTAGCCACATCTGTCAGAGGGAAAGGAGAAAGGGGACAAACAAATTTGTGCTTAGTCAAATGATATGAGTTTTTAAGAGGGAGAAATAGAAAATAGGCAGATGGGGATAAAAAGAAGTTAAAAAGAAAAGAAAGCAAAAAGAAAAATACTCTGCAGAACTTTTGTAATTGTGCACTACTTCTATGTCCATTCACACAGCAGACATTGATTTAGAGATCAAAGGTTAAAAGCTTTAGCTGGCAACTACTGAACTGAAGCATCTCTATCACTGAATATCTCAGACAAGATGTAAGTAAACATTGCACTCCTCTTTGACCCCTGCGGTCATTGTACACCTCCCTATAGTCAGACAGTCTGAAGCATTCAATACAACAGCTCACCCTCAGCTGTGACCTTCAGGCCCCTCAAAACAACAGTCGTAAAGCTCTCACAGTATACTGCCTTTTGTCTTCAATTAATTTACTTAGAAACGTTTGCATCCCTGGTATTTGTTTTGGTAGCTAAATTAGTGTAATATTACACATACTGTATATGAACCCACGTGTAGTTTTGGAAAAACACCTTAAATGCACTTTTCCACTAAGGTACAAGTGAGAAGATGCACTAGTTGCAAAAGTAGTCACTCATATGTGTTTAATCACAAAGTTAAAGCTGGCAGATTTCATGTCCTTGCTAAAGCCAATATTTATTTGGAAAGCTGCAATTGTCTGGATAAGAAAACATACAGAAGTAATTTGATTTGGGAGACTGGCATAGAAAATTGTTTGTTTTTTTACTACGTTTACACTAAATTCTTTAGTTCCAAATACCCTGTAGAGTGGTGGTGTTAAATTTAACATTTTGAACCCATAATAGAGAAAAATATACAACTGACTGAAGCACAAAAGAATCCTGTCCTATGTTAAATTTCCTGTCATTCAAACACACTTTTTTGATGTGTATAACGGAGCTTCTATAATAAACAAACACCCAGCGGTGGGCCAACTGTATGCATTAATTTTTAAAGCTCTGCCCATTTTGTTTATGCACCATAAACAGCCCTTAAAATGCAAATGAAGGAGAAATCCACTTCCACCACCTGCTGGTGCTTGTCTGTGTAGTTTAGGGATTGGACTGCCCTCATTTACACTCAATCAATCATAAGCCCTTATTTTACTATTGAATTTATGTCACCTAAACAGATGATGGGATTTCGACATGGTTTGGTTGTGGGCTTAAACAGAAATGAATTAGCCCTTTTGCCATGTCGCATAGTGGAAAAAAAAATCTTAGTTTTAAATGACAGTGTCAGGAAAACAATAAATGTGTGGTGCCATCAACCACATACTGCTTTGAATACACAATTATTGTTTATTGACCATCATACAGCCACCATCTAATAGTCTTGGGTATATACAAGGAAATAAGAGGGTCTTCTCATTCGGTTGGACTACTAGTATAACAAATCGATCATCCTCGATTGTCTTGTCTCATGAAATTAGACAATGATGCCGAGATGCTCATTCTGAGTTTATTTTTATATGTCTGTGAAGATACAGTATCTTGTTATAAATATTTTGCAGTCATATTTAATAAATGAATGTTTATAGCCATCAAGCCCACGTCATCTGCCTCACCACATGCATTCTAAACAGTGTTGTGTTTGGTAAATGAGTTTTTAAGACATTTTGTGTAAGTGAAGAAAGCAAAAAAATGGCACTTTAGAGATGTTACATCAATTTGAGATCAAAATTTGGCCACCAAGTTTTGCATCAGACTATTACTGATGGCAATTTCATTCAGTGGCATTTTGTTCTTGTGAAGTGCAGTTCATGGCCTGTTCTTTCAGGTGTTTTCATAGAAGGAGTGTGAAATGGTGAAAAGAGCAAGACCATTTACTGATACTCCTTTACTTTTTAAAACAGAAAGCTATTATGAAAAACCTGCAGTGCATTTTTGAACGAGACACGTTTGCCTTTTTGAAGAAAATGCTGGAAAGGCTTGACTGAAGCATAAATTACCTTAAATGCAGGCTTTAATGTGTGTGAATTTTCTTAATTGGAAGAATCACAAGTTATGTTATTATGGTTTGTTTGGTTGGGTTAGTTAAGTTTGAAGGTCTGTTCGCCATTAGTCGAATTAAGAAAGCTTTGCATCATTCTTATGCTTGTCTCTTAGTGGCTTTTGTTGCAGAAAACTCTATTTGTCTTACAGTAAGTTAATCACTCATCTTTTTTTTCTTTCTCAGGCTGGTCCCATAGCTGTGGAGCCGTGTTCTGGGAATTGTGCTGCTGTGCAAACATTGCTGATGAGTCTTCCACGGGCATCTTCTGGAGTGCCTCCCCCCGGCCAGTGTGGTGAGAATTCAACATTCAACATTCATTTTACATCATTTAGCTTTGCTGTAGATGAAGTTGCAGTAAATCTACCACATGCAACTTTAAAATGCAGTTGTGTACTCGTTAATAATTTAGATCGGGTATGTTTGTTTACATTAAATTCACTAGGGAAAAAATCTCTAAACCCTATAAAAAATTTCACATGTGCATTGGCCGTAATCAAACCCTGACAGAGGAATGTGGGCTGAGTTTCAGCTTAGCTTGCAGTTACTTGTTAATATTTTTGATTTGGTAAGTGTATTTATATATTTATATACTTATTTTTAGCTATAGCAAAAATCTCTAAAGCACAGTTAAAAGAAAATGACATTTGCATTTGCCGGGAATCGAACCCTGGCCATTCTGAACCACCAATGCAAATGAATGAGAAATGTGGGCGAGGAGTTTCAGCTTTAAATCTTTTTTATATATATACTAGATTAAAAAGTAAATAAAATAATAGTAATAATAGAAGGCATTAATTGTGAGATGCTCTGAGCAGCCAGATGGTGTAATTATGACGTCTACCAGCAGGCACTAATGAGGCGAGCCAGCCAAACACTGACCCTTTAGATTCTGGCTGTGTACATCTCATATTTTTCTCCTCCTGTCCTTTCTCTTTTTCATCCTCATTTAACCAGCCAAACACTGACCCTTTGGATTCTGGCTGTCTACATCTCATATTTTTCTCCTCCTGTCCTTTCTCTCGTTCATTCTCATTAATTGATTTTCTCATTGTTTCTGTGGTGTGGTTGTGCTCATCATGTTATCGTGATGAATGAGCTGCTGTAAATGGTACTGCAGCAGGAAGTAGCGGTTCAGAGACATAACACTTGCGGCATTCTGCAATCCAGCAACATCCTCTGACTGCAATATGACACCGACACCACTGCACCTCAGTGAAAGACAGAAAAAAATAAAGATAAAGAATGGGAGGGGTGGGAAAAAGGAGAAAGAGAGGAATAAAGGATTAAAGATGAGGTGAGAACAAGAGATAAAATGCATGTTGGGAGTCCAATAGTGCTGACTGATCAGAGGAATAAATCTGACAAGGATAATGTTATCCCCGAGGAAAATCAAATCCATATACTCCAACACACTCTGTAAATGTACGCCTTTATCCCTTAAGCCAGCCCCCTTATTCCGGCACAGTAACTCACGCTCGGTCTATGAGGGCCTAATACCTGCTCTTTGATTTAATGAACACTGGCACATGTGAATCTGTAGGCTCCTGCGCTGCTGCTTGTGATAAAGACTGAAAAGGCGTATTTGGCCTCAAGGCATACATGACAGGTTTTTGGAGATGGTTTTGGTGAGAAGCTGGATGCCTTTGTATTTCACAGACACATATAGCAAGAGTGAATCATAAAATGTGCAACAACATTTCACCTTGAATTGCACTAAAATTTAGACTGATTCGGCCTGCAGTGTGTGGTAATGCCACTCGTAGATAATGGAGAACATGTAAACAAGCCTTAGATCAAAAGAGTTCAATATTTTATCAGTGTTAAGGCAGAATTGTGGTTGCCTGAAGGTCTGCTGAAGTATAATTTTCTTAAAGAAGAAGTGTGCCATTGCTGCACCACCCAACAGAATTTGAAAAATAATAATGATTGATGAAAACAATGATTCAAACATTTCCATCTGTGTGGACTGTGTGGATGCAGCCCAAATAGTAACCATACACGTCATTTGTACCTAAGATTTGTTGCACTAATTGGTGGTCTAAGAGGTGGCAACACTCAAAGTTAGCCTGTTGCATATATGAACTACTCAAAAATGGAAAATGGCCATAAAAACATCAGAACATTGAGATGAATTGACTAAAATGGGTATGTGAGGAGGAAGGTACCTCAGACTTGAGTTTGAATGGCAGGTGAAAAAGAAAACATAGGCTTCAGATCGCTATTCCATTTGGCACTGCTAGTGGGGCAAAAGATTATACACTTCTCCTTTAGCATAAAAAAGAATGTCTGTCTTGTCAACGCAAAGTGAGGAGATTGCTGTGGTTCAATACAAAATCAATGTGTGTATATTTAACTTCAGTTATATATATATAATATCAGTTATATATCAATCATTGCCTAGGAGAATTGACATCTTCACTCTTTATTCAAATTATATAAAAAAAAAAAAGTTAAAGATTTTGTAAGCATAATGTATTGTGTTGTGCTTGCTGTCCATTGTTTTATTTGTGCTAACACAATGAAACATGCCAAATTGTGCGGATGTAATTATTGGCCAGGCTGTCATAAAAATAAATTATGAACACATGCAAAAACAAGAGAGAACCAACAAAATATTATTAACAGATTATGTTATAGTCTATGTATGCTTTTTGCTGTGAGCTTTTTGGTTTGCTATGCATTTGTTTGTTTTTTTGTTTTTTTTGCATAGTCAAATAAAACCTGTAGATGTAGTTTACCCCCTTTTTGCCAAATAATTTTGTCAGATAAATACCTTAACCAAATGTTTTGTTCTTCCATGATATTTAATATTTAAAAATACATATTTGTGTGTGTGTGTGTGTGTGTGTGTGTGTGTGTGTGGGACTTCAACCTGAATATATTGTACACAGACTCATGGGGACTAGTGTCACCGTGGGGACCTAAATTGAGATCCCTGTGAGGAAACAAGCTTATAAATCATACAGAGTGAGTTTTTTTGAAAATGTAAAAATGCAGAAAGTTTTCTGTGATGGGTAGGGTTAGTGTAAGGGGATAGAATATACAGTTTGTACAGTATAAAAACCGTCCCCACAAAGTTAGTTAACCAGACGTGTGTGTGTGGGTGGGTGTGTGTTTGCGTGTGTTTGCGCGTGTGTGTGTGTGTTTTGTGTGTGTGCGTGTGTGTGCGCGTGCGTGCGTGCGTGTGTGTGTGTGTGTGTGTGTGTGTGTTTTGTGTGTGTGCGTGTGTGTGCGCGTGCGTGCGTGCGTGCGTGCGTGTGTGTGTGTGTGTGTGTGTGTGTGTGTACTGGCGATCCATTTCTTCTCAAGTGTGATACTTCTTAAAAGTTGCAGATGGAGGGTGAAGTAAGGAGAGATGTCAAAATAGAAGGCATTTGGTGTGAAAAGTTGTCTTAGTTTATTCTTTTGCTTTCATCTGAAAAGCACTGAAGGAGAGGACAGGGTTGGGTCATGCTAGATCAAATCTGAACTGTGGAGTGCAAACAATTTGTCTCTGAAAAACAATCCAAAAAAGCCAGCTTGACTGTTTTTGGTATATATATTTTTGGTATGTAAAAAAATGCCGAAGGTTTTCTGTGATGGGTAGGTTTATGGGTAAGGTTAGGGGATAGAATATACAGTTTTTACAGTTTTTACAGTGTGTGTGTGTGTGTGTGTGTGTGTGGTTTCATGGAGGCTTTTGAGCCGTGGAGTGATTTCTTTTCTTTCATCATTTGCACCGTCAGCGTCTCTTCATAGGTCGCTTTGGGTCTTTATTTCACCTTTTGGTACAAACTCAATTAAAATTATGGATTGAAATCAAAATTACATCTTATTCACAACCCATTTTACTTCTGTTGTGTGACATATTTCCGAATCAAACTTGATTTTATCCTGCAGGGTTTGATTGAGTTTGCTGAAACAATACCTAAAGAGCTATTTGGCTGTTTAATATGATCTATACTACCATTTAAAAGTTTGGGGGAAGAGAAAGATTTTTTTATTATTATTTATTTAAAGACACATTTAAAGACAAATGAATTAAATAAATAAAAAAAATCAAAAGTGACAGTACACTTTATTTCAAATAAATGCTGTTATTTTGTAACTTTCTATCAAAGAATCCTGAAAAAAAAAAGCATGTGTTTCACAAATTATAATAAGCAATACAACGGTTTTCAACATTGATACTAATAATTTTTTCTTGAGCTCCAAATCTGTTTCTACTGTATGTTTGATTAAAAAAAATGCAGCCTTGCTTAGCTTAAGAGACTATTTTCTAAAATATTAAAAAGTTATACCAGCCCCAAACTTTTGAACAGTAGTATGACAGCAGCAGAAAAGGAAAGTCATTTCAGAAAAGGAGCTGCTATATTCTAATTAAAGATATCGAAAGACAATTTTTGTTTTTATTTGGAATAACATGCAGATATCTTTTTTCAGTTACAAGCACAAAGTGATTATGTACAATCTACCTATAACTTCTGCTTCCCTACATTATAGCCCTCATGAGCACACACACATACACACTTACACAGGTGAATGTAGCGAGTCTCACACTGAGAGTCAGGTGGAAACAGCAGAGCAGAACATCTGTTTGTAAGATAACAGATTGTTTCTCCTGCCAGAACAACCTCAGCTCTCAGACAACATGTCAGCAGAGCACTTGCAAAACACAATCCCAGCTATGCATCCATCTCATCTGCTTATTCTGATGAAGAGGTTCACCGCCAGTGACTGGGACGATGTGTGGTGAACAGGAAGAAGTAATAAGCACTGAAAGTCATTCCAGTCCATCCACATTTCATTTTTACTGTTAACATTTCTGTCAAACATAGATCTAAGCCACATCAGAGCACAATAAGCGTGGGATAATGAACAGTCTTCTGGCCATTATGGCAAAATGAACCCCAACAGGGTGATCAGGACCCTGAAGGGGTTTATTTTATAATAATGATTATTCATTATTGCATTTCCATGGCTACTTATCAAATAAATGCATGTACCTTCGCTATTTATTAGAGTAGAAATAATTATAAATGAAGAAAGGCAGCATGAAAAGTACAAGCACATAAAAACTTTTTTTTTTACTCTTTACTCTTTTTAAACCTTTAATTACTCTATTTTGTTTTTCTTTTTGGCAGGCCATTCAGATTCTTTTTCTCTGGAAAAGAGGCTTTAGATTGCTTAGTTTCAATAAATATTTGAATGTGAATATTTTTTGGTTAATTGTATTACCTTTGACCCTTGATGACCATGACATTGGCTGGTGGGGGTTATAGAGTATCCTCCCAGTATGTTTTTTTTAAAGTGTTTTTTAGTACGAGAAAGCCTGCAATGTGTCTATATTGCCTGTTTACCCTTTTAAAATGTCCATTTAGTGCATTTAAAGCACAGTCAGCACCGTGGGGAAGTCGCATAGGGAGTGAATGAGAGTGCAGTCTTTTGGTAGTTTTATAAGTGAGCAACAAAGCCAAATTGATTTTATTCTGACCTGCTTTATCTGCAGCTCCAATCTGTCGTGGCAGACTGACTTATTTATAACCCTTTCAAGCAAATGCATTTCGGAGTACTTTAAAAAATATTGCTTCTGGTGTAATCATAATATTTATCATTTTATAAACAAAAATAATATTACAGGTTATTTTGGTTCCATTCCATTACTATTGCCAATTTGAGATTATCATTCAAAATAGCAGATATTATTATCCATATTGAAAACGGATAATAGTATAAGACATGTTTCTTCGACAACAAATCAGCATATTAGAATGATTTCTGAAGGATGATGCGACACTAAAGACTATGTAATGATGCTGAAAATTCAGCTTTGCCGTTGGCCATTGTCTTGGTGGGTTTGGGTTTTCCCCCCCTTTTTTTTTTGGTTCTTCTGCTGTTGTAGTGAATTATTAGACTACAATAATTGAATTGATAATGTGTGAAGTGATATGGAAATGTAATGTGGTCAAGACCTTGAACTACTTAATAGACATTATAAAAACATAACCAACACCTTAGTACATCTGTCAGCCAATCAGAATCAAGCGTTCATCAGTGCCGCAGTACAAACGCATGTAAATATGTTTGCAGGACTAATCGACAGTCTATTTTCCATGAAGCCTCTTTCTGAGTGTGGTCCCTTTTGAACATTCTGTTGACTATAAGCAACTACATGTCAACTTATTCTAACCCTAACCCTAACCCTACAAGTCTACTAATACTCTACTAACACTCTAATGAGAGTTAGTAGACATGTAGGTGCACTGTTACTTAGTCAACAGAATGTGTTAAAGGGACCATCAAAATAAAGTGAAACCAAAGTTATGAGCCCATGTGTACTGTATTTGTTCTGCTGCCGCTGTAAACATATTATTAGCAATTATGTATTGTAATTAGTGGCATGACAGGTGTTTGGCTGCGCACGTTTGAGTGCTCAAAAATTGGTCTCAAGGTTACATTGCATACACGTACACACACCCATTTTTCTCTCTTGCCTTTTTCCCCAGCATGTTGTTTATGAGATGTAAAGTAGCTAATTGTGCAGCTTGTTAGCAAGGGCATGGAGGAGCAGACCTGTCTAATCTATTTGTTCGTTGTGTTCTGTGTTTTCTGTCTCTCACTCATGCTTTTGTGTTGGGAGGAACACTATTGACCTTATCATGTCAGGTAACTGGGCTGTGGTCAATGTGGCCAGTCAGCGGCCGACAGTGATAGCAGCACAAAGAGGAGCGTGGGCATTATTGACCCTGAGGAGGGCAGTGGCTCTCAAACGCTTGCAAAAAAATTTTTTGCAAAGGAAAAAATGGCTGCTGTGGTTGCCAGAATAATTCTGTAAAAACACAGTAAAAGGTAAACATATTAATTGAACAACCTGTAAATCGTACAATTATTATTATTTTTTTAACCAGTAAATCAAACAGCCCTTTAGGCTGAATTAGCAAGGCTAATATAAAATGTAAAATAATATAAAATGTATATAAAATAATATAAAATATAAAAGGCTAATATTTTATAATAATATAAAATATAAATTATTAATTTTATATACATTTTATATTAAATTTATTTTAATATAAAACTAAAATATGTCTTGTAACTATTCTGATAACTGGCATAACAACACGGGATAAAGAGAAAGCCATATGATGAATCAAAGTGATCGCAAATAGCTTTTCCACAAGCTTAGGTAAATACTAACATACAAAAGGTGCACACAAAGTCATTCACACTAACACAAAACACCAAAATAGTGCATGCTGCTACAATAATGCAATAAACATTAATTTGACAACATGAGAATTAACATAAAACCTTACTGATTACAACAACAACAACAAACAAGAAAAATATTTATTCAAATGAAAAACCATCAAATGTGTTACTCAGGGAAATCTGCCAATGTCAGTTTTATGGCTTTTGACTGTAAATTATAAGATGATTTGTTCTTTTTTACTTCTAAATTTTTAGATTTAAGAGTTTAAGTGTAAAATTACATGAAATGTAATGTTAAATCTATTGATCTATCTATGATCTATCTATCTAATCTTCCCTGTATGTGTAGTAATAGAACCAATTAACAGGTTTTTACCGTCTTTTACAGGTAAAGTTACAATAATGTTCTACAGTATAAAGTTAAACTATAGTTTAGTAGTTAAGGCTGGAATGCTCTGACTGTATGACTTTTGCCCAGATTTGCAGTCTGGACAAGACGACTTCAGTTGCTGAAAGATCCAGTCTGCAGACTTGGGGCAGTCAGAGTGGACCGATTTCAAAGGAAATTGCATATAGTGTATGATGGCCACATATTTTTTAGCTTCAGACTATGAATCCATCCAGTCGGAGGATATCAAATGTTTGAATTTTAGAACACATATTGTAGTGTATAATGTGTTTTTTTCCCAGTTGTCTCTCCCACCCAAGGCCGCATCCAAATGCACTTTTTTTTTTTCAACTCAGAAAACAACACTAATAACAACAGCTGTCAGCTCCTGTACATAAATGTTTCTTTTCATCTGTCACGCATTTACCAAGCAACAAGGCACATGTTTTTGCGTTTGCGTTCGTATGACTTTAAAGTCTGTGTGATCAGTCGTTTTTAACCAGTTTTTCTGTAACCATTTACAGTGGTAAATATAAAGCTATGGTAGGACTTCAAAAGAAATGAAACATTGCACAACAGTTATATGGACTACTGTTATGTTGTTTTTATGTTTTTTGGCCTTTTCAGGAGCTTGAAAGCCATTTGTCATGATTTATCATGGAAAGAGCTACTGTATGGAAAAATACTATATAACATTCTCTCTTTGTTTTGAAACAACATAAGGGTGAATAAATAATTGGCATAACTGTCATTTATGAGAGAACTATCCATTTAATTGCTGTGGGCCTCATAGCGGATGGATCAAAACCTCTTTGGTCAGCAGAAAACTGAAAGGCGAGATCTGAAGGTCTGCTAATGTGGAAAGTGATATCAGCTAAACGCAAGCTTTATCATAGAAATGAGCAGTGACTATAATTATAAATTATGCCACATATAGCTCAATCATTTCAGCTAAAGAATAAAGATAAATCATTGTTATATGTTATATCCCCCTTTCTTCACTTCTAAACCCCATTAGCATTGTTAGCCGCTGTCATCTGAGCTGCCAGGCCTGTTATACAATAAACACCAAGGGCCCTATCAAACACAAAAGCAAGTGTTTTTTGCTAGTTTTAGCCCGACGCAGTTATCATTTTCACGTCCTGCACCACGTTGTTTAAATAGCAGATGCATTTCCGCATTGTTGGCACGTTGCTATTTTTGAGGCAACTGAAATAGACTGCGCCGTTGACCAACTGAAACCTAGTCTAAAGTCAATGGCACAGTATTTTTTTGTTATTTAAAGGGCGCATTAGTAATATGCGCCTATAGGCGGGTCCACAGCACAACATGCACAAACATGGCAAATATTAAAAATCTCTGATTGGTTATTAAAAGACTCTGATTGGTTTATTGCATGTTACGCCCAAAACACACCCATTACTTATTAAGAGAATAGGGACAACCCTTTTAGACCATGTGCTGACTAAAACTAGCAAAAGTGGATTCGGACACTCCCTAAGTGCACTTGCGCCCTGTGCTTTAGACCATGCGCTTAGATCGTTAAAATAGGGCCCCAAGTGATTTCATTACACTATCCTACATCACATGGGTAACACTGAAGTTAAGTGATGTTGTTGACACCCACCACACCAGATCTCGTGTCTTCTTGACAATGGCCTGCGAATGACGGGTGAAGTCATTATGACTCAAGGAAATAGAAAGTCAGGTTGAGAGTGTATTCCCTCTCAGAATAACCTTGGCGTCACACTGAGGCTGGAGTGTGGCTGATTGCTTGTGGAAAACACTCATCAGTTGGAAGAGTGACCTTGGTGTGGCATAATGACACTTTGTGAAGAGGCAGGTGGTGCGAAGAGGACTCGCTGCAGACAGCTGCTCGCTCGACACCCACCGAGACGTTCTCCCGATTATCACTGGAAACTTGTCTCACGCGCATCGCTCACGCCGAACGCGAGAAGGCATTTAAGTTTCACGTGGACAAGACAGCAGCCATTTCCAATAATGCAGTAGCTGTAAAGTGTTCATTTACAGTGTCTCGGGTCAACAGAGTCTTTCTGATTACCTTTAATGGAGTTCTCAGATTCGCACATCCTGTCTCAAAGTGCAGAATTCATCGGGGTTAATCATGCGCGCAGCTCACCTGCCAAAGATCACAATAACGAGTTTGATTTTCCATTAGTCGAGAGCACTTTAGCCTTCTCCTCATGCGCACCTGATTTGATTCAGCCTCGCAATTAATTCACTTGAGACGGACATCTCTCCTCAGCAGAAAACATTTAGTTCTTCCGAAGATGTTGTCCTTTTGTTATGTCCAGTGTGTGCTGTAAATAAATGCAGTTCGTTGAAATAGTGGGTCAAGAAGGTGAATTTGAACTTTGATATTTTGAAAATGTAATTGCAAGAAATCACACTTACAGTACAATCATGCTTTAGTGGATTGGGAGTTTCATTGTTGCTCCATCCACTAATAAATTTGTTTGTTTCTTTCGTTTGTTCGTTTGATTGAATCAGTCAATGCATTTTTTGTTTTATTCTTTTTATTTCATTTTAATTCATTCAATCATTGTTCATTCAATTTTTTAAAATTTGTTTAATAAGTAATAAATAATCAATAATAGACTTGCAAAGAATTTCTGGTGTGTAAAACAAACACGAATTACTGTCCAGATTACTCAAGGGCTCAAAGAGCCTCCACTCCTTTTTCAAGTTTCTGTTCTGAATGCTCATTGAATGATGATGTAGCATTATCTGATCAAGCAATATCAGATACACCACTTGTTGTTCCACATGAGCTTTCAGAGGCTTTTCTCTTAAATCGATGACATGTAAAAACCAAAAAACACCCCTGCTGCAATTCTAATAATCTTTAGTTTAAGTATATTAGACTACAGTTGCTTTTTTATTGATACTATTTTATTGTTTCATATTTTTAAGTAAATCAGGATTATTCATAAAAGCATGTAAAACTAACTCAAGTCTATTTACTTTCTGTTATTTATTTTTGCTACTTTTCAAATTCATTTTATGTATAGATTTCGTGTTTTGCCATTGTCCCAGACACAGACTTTCAATCTACTCAAATCTATTATAAAGAATAAAAACAAACTTTTAAAAAATATATAATTTGAAAAGAGTAAATACACATAAACCATTTCAAAATGTTATGTCATTTCAGAGGCAACCAACAGTTTTGCAACTAATAAAGTTGTATCAAAAGTTAGTGTATGTGGTCACCATGAAATGAAGTGAAGAGCATGCTTAAGATGAAATATGAGGCCATGTTTACACCTGGTATTAAGATGCGTTTTGGTCAATTGGATCACAAGTGGACAATGCTAAATACAGGGGTAAACAGGGTCTAAAACGTTTTGAGCTTGTCCACTTTCAACCACTTCCAGTGGTAGCCGAAAACTGCTTTCATAGTGTAGACGTTCATGTGGTCGAATGCGTTCGAACATCTGCAAAAGACCGCCAACTCTCTCCGCCTACTGACAGGATTTAAACTTTGTCTGCTTTTTTTTTTAATACTGAGCACAATGTACTCACCATTACTACTTTCAATCACACGCTCGCCATGTTTGGCGTGATCTTGCGGCTGTCAGAGCAGAAATGAGAGCTGATGATCTCCATACGTTTTTCTGTCATCTCTGTGCACATTCATAATTTGGTGAGCTTATTTTGTCCATTAGATTGAAAAATCTGAAAAACCCATCCATTTACCCACCCATAGACCCTCCCCTCAAATAAATCAGGACAGAAGTGGTTGAAAGTGGACAAAACAGGTGTAAACGAGGATGTCTCCCTCCCTCTGATCGACCAAAATGCATCTTAATACCAGGTGTAAACAGGGCCTGAGAAGTGTGGAGAAAATATAGAAAAAAGTGTGAAAATATAATTAAATTGTCTGTATTTGTGATAAATATTTATGTATGATAAATGATAAATACATGTAAAATGCTATGAAATGAGTAAATTTCCATAACCGTCGTTTTGACCGCAGAATGAGTGGAAATGAGGAGAGCTTTTTTTCTAAAATTCCTCATGGCTAGAAGGGCCTATAGTTTTAGAAGAAGAAAAAAGAACAAATAAGGATGTGAACTCTGCGCTGATGATTGTAAGATGATATTGACAGACACAGGTTTGATTGGTAAGCGTCAGTATGCTCTTATCAGGATGCTGCACTCCTCTTCTTTGAAGCTCACTTCCATCTCCTCCTCCTCCCCACAGGCATTACCATAGCCAGTGCTCTTATTGATACGTCTCAGCAGAGGCCCGGCGACTTCAAAGACAAGGGCTTGAGTCTAAAGAGCCGCAAACAGCAGCACACGGTGCACCAGGGAACCTGTGTTTGAACCAGCCGACTGACCTCACAGGAACCTCCGGGACGCACTGATTCTGATCTCTTTTCTCCTCTCTCTCTCTCTCTCTCTCTCTCTCTCTCTCTCGTACCACTAGAAGGAGATGGTGTTGATGAGAGGGGAGCTCTTGAAGTGTAAATGACAAAGGAGGGTCGAGACATTAGTAGTCCATGTGTGGATCCTCCTGAATTCCACGCTCCATAGTGGAGCTTGTATTCCCTCAGTATTGATTGAACCTCTGTAGAGGACATCTGCATTTTGATTGTGCCCACTGTGTTTCTGTTTTTCAACAGCTGCTTCTCAAAAGGGGAGTGAAACTCACTCTGACCCAAAATACTAACCGGTTACAGGCCAGAATTAATCATCTGATCACATATCTAAAGGTAAACCTTTATCTAATTTTAGGGTTTCGTCCCGTCATTTATTGAAATGTATTTTGATGACTCTTTGATACTGTAATTATCGTTAGCCAAGGACTGTATTTAATACATATGGTGCTTTGTAATAGTCTGAGTGAGCAGAAAGGCAGAACCTGATTTCACCATGTGCAATGTGTTCCTGGATCAACATCTTTGTTGATTTTGGAACAACATTCCAATAAACCAATCAGATTTGAGGGACAAGTTTAAAGTTTATGTCAAGTTTAGGCTTACAACCAAGGTTAGTTGCTTCTACATCAACTAGTTATTCACCTGTCACTTCCCTCTGATTTTAGACATAACTTATGGGTAGGTTTAGGGTTAGGGGTAGGGATATGGTTAGCACAAAATTTTCGAACAGGAATGTTGTTCCAGAAACAAAGTATGTTGAACGCGTCTAACTCTGCAAAGTCAGGAAGTGTGTGTGGAAAGTTTAATTTTGTCTTGCAGAACTGACATTTGTATCTCCTAGTGGCCATACACTTAAATTCAAGAACTGAAAAGACCACATAAATTTAAAGCTAGTGTTTTTAGGCTTTTAGTCCATATCATTTAGCTTTGAACTTGACTGCATGCTAGTATGCTATAATATATGCTAGATAAAAGGATCTGAAGGATCATGTGACACTGAAGACTGGAGTAATGATGCTGAAAATTCATTTACATCATTATATTTCACAATATTACTGTTATTACTGTTTTTGATTAAATAAATAAGTCTTAATGAGCATAAGAGATCTAAAACAATAAAAAAAATCTTACCAACTTTTGAAAGATAGTATACACGTATACATTTTATAAATTGTTCTTTCCGGGAAAACAAAGCAATTTTTTGTCCAATCAATGTTTCTAGAATGAAAAAGATTCTCATGCTCAAACACAACACATGATGTTTTGATGGCACTACAGGGAGAACATTTACACTTATTAGCTTGTGTGTGCATGAGATAAAAGAAAGCATTTTAATCATCAATTCCACAGGGTTTTTCAACACTATATGATTGCAGACAGATCTACCTAATGGTACTGTAGATTTGTACAGTTAGTTGTCAGAAAGTAGTGCTGCATTTATCAGACAGTGGTTGTATTGAAACATCTTATGATCAACAGATAATGCCAGCAGAGAGTTAACAAGGTTACCCACAACTGAAGTGGACTTCAAATAGTATTATGGTTCTGTGGCCAAAATCATTGGTTTCTATTTTAAATGTCTGGAGTCATCAGACTAAAATTTCATTAGTACATAATACAAATGTCAGTTTAACTCAGTATTGTTCAACATGTTAATAAAGCCAATAAATTGTTTGCCTGTATTTGTAACTCTAATTATGTATTGTCATAATGTTTTGAGTTGTTTGTCTCAGATAGTCAAGACTGTTTAATTTCTATAAAAAAACTCTTATTATGAAAATAGATTAATAGTTTGTTAAACTAAAATAGGCCCAAAAACATTCTCACATGTCCTCTATAAAATAGTTTTGATGTATTTCTCTATTGTTTTCACAACCAAAATGTGTTGCACTTAAATCCTTCATTTTATTGAATCCTTATATATATATATTTATTTTATTTTTATTTTTTGTCTAAAATGTCTTTAACGAAACCAGCCTAAACTAGTTGACCTAAAAAATTCAAATTCTGTCATTTACTCACCCTCATGTTGTTCCAAACCTGTATGTCATTCTTTCTTCTTTTTTTGAACAATGTTGTTAACCAAACAGTTCTGCTTCCCATTGACTTCCATTGCATAGACAATGCCGAGACATTTTTCTAATTATTGTCTTTTGTGTTGACGACAGAATTGCAGTTTTTGGGAGAACATGGGAAACCTTGTATTCTTTCCAAAGAGACTTACTGATCAATTTTTGGTTTTTCATTGCAATGTTGATTCAGATTCAAGCACTTGTATATAAATGACTCCCGTCCAACTTCAGTCTAACAAATGTATCTCTCATTGGGCTGTTGGCTCTTTTGCACTGTTAAAACATTCCATGCAGCTGCAATGTTACAGCATTGCAGAAACAATAACATTGTTTTGTCTCTCATGTCTCAAATGTATTTGTTTTAGTTTATTTATTCTCATTTGCATACTTGAGTCATAACCTTTGTAAATTGTATAAATGTTGAGGAGATTTCTGCTCTTACAGCGTTATGTAATAATTTACCTTATACATAATCAAGTTTGAACAAATGAAGAGCAGCCAAAGAAAGTTCATGTTTATGCAGAAATAAACATTTTGATAAATCTGTTGTATGCTTTAGTTTTCTTACCGAAACTGCTCTCTCTAGGAGTGAAGTAGTTTCAGCTTCACGGCGCCCACGGACCGTCAGTCTGAAGGCGAGGAGTCGAGTAACTTTTACGCAACATCAGAAGTGAAGATCTGTGTAATGAGATGCAGCGAGTGACTAGCTGGTTCTTACAGGACAAACCATGTGGGTTAAATGGCTTGTAGACTGTTGGCAGTGTTTACCAAGAATAAAATACAAATATCAATTTTGTTGTGTTGAAAGTTACCTACTTTCATGCTCAGATTGTCTACTGATGAATCATCTGTCTATAACCATCTATGTAGTTGACTCAAGTCATTTGAAATATGCTACCAAACCCAGATGAGATTGAAAAGCTGTTCAAATATTATCTACACAAACATACAATAGTTTAATGCACTGGTTGCTGCTATATTGATTTTTCATTTTTAAAAAAGAAAAGGAAATCACATATGTTTGTAATTAAGTGCTGTTGCCATAGGTGTTAAGCGGAACAGAGTATTTATATTCGTACATGACTGATTTAAATGACTTTTTCAGTGAGTTTGCAGTACGATAGACAGATGTTTAAATGTTCTACTTGCCGATGCTGTTATCGGATTGTTTGTCAATCTGGATAAATCCAAGCAAGTTAAACATCAAAGAAATCCTTCCAGTTTGACCTTATTTGACCCTCTTGCAGCCATCTGCTGTGTGTTATGGGTTATAGAAAAAAAAAAAAAAGTATATATATATATATACATACAGTATGAGCTATTGTTCTGCAGTTCTTGTTGTCCCCCCTGCTATGATCATAATGAAAGAAAAGATGAACACAAAAATAAGTACCCTGAAAGTTATTATTAAGCACACTCTGAGTAAATTACAATGCTTTGTTTTAATTGCATTACTTAAATTTCAGCACTCAAAATATGTAGAAATGCACATAATAAAGTTATGTTTGCAAGATGCATTTTCATGACTCATGCTGTGGTTATTCTACGAAATTGGGTCATAAGATTTTTAAAGCACATTTTTGTATAATGTTAAACATGTAAATGTGTTTATGTGTTAAGCTGCACTCTGCCTTTTTAAAATGAATACATTTTAATATTTGTTGGGATGTAATTATGTTCAGGAAAGTAACAAGGTTGACTAACTTTGAGTCAGGAAACTACTCGGTGCTTCTTAGAAAGAATTTTGCTGCTGATATTTCCATTTTTCAATTATCACTTGTGTTCTATACACAATTGCAGCAACTGAGATGTAAGATCATCCCCTACTGACCGACATAAAGAGTAAAGATCAAATATAAAAAAAGAGTAGACCTCGTCATTGGTCTTTCATTCACAAAAAGATAAGATGATGATTATGATTTATGGAATAGTTCTTTAAAAATGTGATGTCAACAGGGTTAAAGCATAACTTGGGCACAACTTCAAGTATGAGTGAAATGTCAACTAAAATATATAGAAAGAAAAAATATTAGCTTTTTTTAATTGTAATTTGTTTTTATTGAAATGTGTATAATGCTAATACAGCATGGAAAAGATTAATACACAGGGGGTGGGACAGAACAAAAATTGCATCTTCATGGCAAAAAAAAAAAAAAAAAAACATAAATAAAACCAAAAATAAGTTGCAGAATTTTTGCTTATTTATTTTATACCTAAAAAATACAGACATATTTAAAAATGTCTGTATTAAGACAAAGTCACTATTTAAACTTTGTGTAAGAGGGATACAAATTTAGTAAAATATCATGTTTTGTAAAATATCATGGTTTGTCTCATATGACCGCGGCATTATGAACCCATTATCCACCCTCCTCTGCCCATTGTGTTTGAATGGCAGTGGTCAGAACGCCTCTCATCTAGAGACTGATGTCTAGGCCAGACCTTAATCTTTACACCATTATGTTCTATTTATGTCTGGTAATTGTTGTCATCTGATGGTGAATGGTCAATCACAGTGCAGTTGGACTACAAAGCCGGCAGTTGTTTTAGGGTCACATGTACCCACACTGTGAGAAGAAAGACTGTCCTGTTGGGCCGGCCGATCACAGCAGCCTACATCACTGCTGACAAAGCCACCGCTCACTGTTCACCAGGCCACAGCCACAATGTGCCATTATGGTAATAGGATTATAATGTCAGTGATGAAGTCACATCGGTCAGAGTCATCAGGTTGCTAATGTGAGTCATGATGATCCGTTTGGTTTTTTAGTTCAGATGATTATATAGAGTGAGTAAAAGAATGAGAAAGCTACTCAGGATGATTATCACGCATCCTTATTGCAAATGAAGTCGGAATAATAGCATAGCTGTTTTGGAATTCAGTTAATTAGTCTTTATGCCTGTGTGAATATACTGCCCACAAATGATGGAGCAAGAAAAAAGGTTTTAAAAATCACAGTCTGCAGTCAACACGCTTCCAGATGCGTATCAGTGAGTAAAATCTGTTACACAAATTGCAGTTCCCATGAATGGATTTTTCATTTGAACATAGCAGGTGGTGATAATGTTTGTCTTGTAATTCAAACTAGGCAAAGACAAGACTGCAACTGCAGGGGTGGACGTAAAGGTGCTGTGAAACATTTCTTTATGGAACGGCATGCAGAAAATGATCCTAATCCCAGAAATGTATCGCTGAAATAACTATCCTGAGATATCAGTTAAAGCAGTTAAATAAACAGTGGCCACAAAACGGGGTCAGATTCTTTGTTTAGCCAATCAGAAGCCTTTTGAGGTTCTTTCTGCCTGTCAACATTTTTTCTCATTCACACGAAGGGAAAACAGAATCCATAAGTAGTCTAACAGAGAGTCTGACTCCGGCTATGACCAACCAGCTACGAAAGTGAATCACAACTTTGATTTGAAGCAAAAAAGTATTGGAAAATCAGACAAAAAGACAAAGGTACACTGCATACTTCATGGCTTTAATGGGGGAAAGAACTACAATCCCATGAAGCACTGCAGATGACATAACTGAACTAAAAGCAATGGAGAAATATAAAACTATTGATTTAAAGATGCTGATTTTATATAGAAACAATATATTTTACTATAATTGCAAAATAAGCATATCATGCATACAAATATTTAAGTAGTTTTTGTTTGTTTTAAGTAGATTTTTAACTCTTTCCCCGCCGGTGTTTTTTTTTTTTTCTTCTAAAGTTGCCAGCCACCACAAGCATTTTTGATAATTAAAGCTGAGAAAATAATGTTTGTACCTTTGTATTTTTGGCCGATTTTTAAACTAACTATTTTGCTTCCAATCGAAACTTGTAATGTTATGATCCACCTCGTAGCTGATTGGTTTGGTTCATGGCTTATAACGCTTTAACGGAAAAAAATTGAAATCCTTATTGGAGAAATAAATGGAAAAAATATTTCTGGAACCAACGGCACTGAAAAAGTGGGCGGGCACTGTTGCACTCTATTTGCTTGGCAAAACTCTCTGATTGGTGGAGAGTTCTCTGCAGAATCATGGGTAGGCTAATGTATTTTTTCGCCAGGAATTCTGCTGTTGAATGTGATTCTTTCAAAATATCAGATATTTCAGCAAAAGCATTTACAGTACGTAAGGGATAATGTAGAGCGAGGCAGTTGTTATTGTATTCGCTATAACAACCGCCTCGCTCTACATTATCCTGCTTATTACATGGCTACCTACCAAATAAATCAATAATTTGACACAAAATATTGATTTAAAAAGGAGTTTATTGATTTAAAAATGATTGTATTGCTTCCGCTAAAGAAAATAGTCCATTCCATCTCTACGGTTAGAATCCTGCGTCCATAGCAACGCTCTGTTTAACATGGCAACGGTGTGTTATACTTAGCAGCGGTCTGTTATCAAGAAATAACAGACCACATTCTACATTAGAATTCAACCAAGCCATGTAATAACATAGATTAACAACCTCTTAGCTCACAGTAAGTCTATCTTTAAAGGTTTATAAGTAAGTTATTGTTAAAAATAAAAAAATAGATTTTTACTTCCAGAACCCGGTTGTTGCACTCTATAAACTTGGAGCAGTTTTCATGAGTTTGGAGCGCGCAAAATGTGTGCTACATGAGGGGAATGCAGAGGCCAAAAGAAGATGTGTAAAAATAAGTTGACAGATAAAATACCATGATTACGCCAAGGCAGTTGAACTGTAGAAAGAGGGGGCGTGTTTTAATCAATTGTTAAATCTGGTGCAAGTCTCTAGAATGGCTTGCATCTTTTACAGTCCCTTTTAAAAGGAATGTTTACATACCAGAAGTTTCACTTTAGTCCTTCAGGATCTTCAGCAAACTCTTCTGGTTGAGTGCTGGGACCTGCACACTCAACCATATCAGACCTCTCTAAACAAACAATTCACTGCATATCAAAGAAACGCAGCAATCTTCCGCATACATATTGTCCCTTGCATTTCGAGTCTCAAACTTTGCCTCAAGACACTGATCAGACTTGCATGAGGTGGGTGTTCATTATTGGACGGTTATGGATGCTGCCATGTTAAAGATAGCTGTTCTCCCCTGCCGATGTGTGTGAGGACCCCACATGCCTGAGGCTCCTGAGCCTGGCCCCTGACACCACACAGCATGAGCCAATATGAGCTAAGCTTCCAGTTCTCTCCATGCTAATGCAATATTATTATTCCATATATGTATACATATTACAACCCATAAACTGTGCACACAAAAATTATTTGTAGATATGATCTAATTCGTGCATGCCTGTGAGGAGCCACATTCGTTCATTAGTTGGAAGTTTCAAGTGCTTAATTTTCATATCATCAGTTTAAATAACAGTGGGGAAATCTGCTGAAATTCAATCAGCAAGTTAGGAGCTACTTTTAGCCTTAAGATGTTTTATGGATATGGCCCCTGGTCTTTCGCATGTGCTTCGTTAAATATAAAGCCGTTTTACTCAAGATGCCTTCAAAGGAGCGAACAAAGATGAGCATAACCAATGTCCATCACATATTGATATCTAGAATGTTTTTTTTTCTTCTTCACACTAACATTCGATCATTAAAATTTAATAATACGCCAACCATAAAAATAATTAGCTATAGGTTAGCCGATCACCTTAAAAGTCCACAGATACTGCTGTCGTACAGCTGTTAACACTTTTCTGACATGCGGATGTCATGAGACCTGTGTTTATTTGTTAGTTCATGTGACGTTCGTTATAAAGCCTATTAAATGCACCTTAAAATTTTTACCCAAAAATGTAATTTAATTTGCCTGTTTTTTCGTTTCCTGTATTTTCCTGTTTTTCTTTTTCTGGAGACATGCTGATGGATGTTTAAAGAGGACATTTGTAATGTGGACTCAGCAAACCAGTGCATTTTCTCCTGTCTCAGGTTATTATTAAGAAGTGTTATTTTTGTAATATTTATAGTATTTATTAATATTTTCATTTCTTTTTAATTTTATATGTTCAGTTTTCATTTTAATTTCAGTTTGAGCTTAACTAGTTTTGCTATGTGCTTTTGTCATTTTTATTAGTTATTTTATATTATAAACTGTAGCTTTAATTTATTTTGATTCCAGTTTTTGTTTTAGTAATATTAGTACTTTAACTTATTTAATTAGTTGCTTTAAGATTTTCAATAGTATTTTAAATAGTAAATAGTAATTTTGTACCTGTACTTGTTTGTTTGTAAGTAAAAAAGAAAAGAAAAAATGCAGGTTGACAAATTAGGGAAGTTAAGTTCAACACAATAATGATTTTTTGAGAGTACAAAAAAAGTAAACCTCACATTCAGAATGTTGCTAGTTGATCAAATTAACTTGCGTGGTTCATTTTACAATATTAGTGGTAAGTGCTGCCACTCTATCAGTTAGTCATTATGTGGGTAGTGAGTTTGTGAGTGGGAATAATTTAGAACTCAAGGCCATTGTGGCAACTTTACTCATGCTGATCATTAAACTGCACCAAAATATGAAACCCAACTCTGTTAGACTGCTCTTATTTGGTCAATATATATATATATAAAAAACAACAGCACAGAATTCACTGTCAAGATGTTTATTCATTTCTCATGACATTACAACACAGCAGCGCACTATATCTGCTCTTCTCTGGTATGGAAGGTTACTTGCTGCTTTTCTTCCACTCGTGCAAACCCATCAATGGTGAATTTCAGATTGTGCCAGTCAATGTAATCACCATGTTTGTATTTCTTTCCGTCCATGTAGGTCTTAATCTGACGGGTGGAAAGGACTTGTTTGTGCATGTGCACATCTGATATAAAACCTGTGAAGACATTGGTTAGCTGGAACCCTCCGTCATAATGGGTCTGATACTGGCCGAGTGTTATGACAGGCTCTCCTTTAAAAGCAGTAGCTGCTTTAGGGCCCGCCACCTTCCTAATGCTGGCTACTTCGTTCACAAACATCTGTGCAAGACCACTGGTGGCATCCCAGGTCGCACACACCGAGTTCCACTGATTTAATTTGAATGTCAACCCACTGAATTGAACAGGGGTCTTATGAATCACCATCTGGTATTGTTTGAGGTCAGCTGACCAAGATAAAGAAAAGTCTTGAGGGAGGGATGGCGTGGCCAGAGAAAACAGAGATGGCTGGCCGGTCACTTGGTCAGAGTAGAATCTCAAACACACAGTGATTGCAGACATATCCATGGATTCATTCGGGTGGAGCTTCGCCCAGCTGCTGGTGGTCAGTTGCGGGAATGTGATGACCTTCTCCCTCAAACATTTTTGGTCTGTTTTCGGCTCTGTTCATGTAATAAGATAAGAAGTTTTGAAAAATTAAGGCATTAAAAACTCTTTCAAACAATGTGAACCCACACTGGTTGACCCATGATCCTACTGTTGTTGATTAACCCTTTCATGCATGAATTATTATAACCTCAGTCAGGATTTTTTTCCTATGTGTTTTTATTGCTCTTAGGGCATGGAAAACAAGAATTGATTTTTATTTTATTTTTTTTACAGATTTTTCAAAGAGATCTTCAGATGTCCACTTGAGTGGACAGCATGCAGTTGGTTTAAACTGAAGATATACTGTATTAAATATAAGACAATAATCAAACAGATAAAGTATGTGAATTTAACAAACTAATCAATGCAATTATATCAAATAATGTGAAAACTATAAAATATATACAAAAAATATAAATGCAAAATATTGCAATGGCTTCATACAACTTCATACAAGTTGCACTTCGCATATCTATGATATCAGAACATGAGGACGTGATTCCATCAGAATTTTCTACAGCCTGTCAAGGTACAACTGTGGAAACCACTCAGATGCTCCCTCCAGTGCACCAGAGTATGGAGATTTACCCTTATTAGCTGATAATTCTGATTATGTTCAAGATGGACATGCACATTTCTATCATAGCCCTCCTCTGAGAAAACCTAGCGATACGTTTTTTCAATCTCATCTGAAATGATCAGTGTTGGGGGTAACGCATTACAAGTAACATGCATAACCCATTCAGATTACTTTTTTGATGTTACAAGTAAAGTAATGTGTTACAAGTAACATGCATTACCTAATCAGATTACTTTTTGATCTAACAAGTAATTAACTACAAGTAATGTGCATTACGTAATCAGATTACTTTTTGATGTTATGAGTAAAAAAACGCATTACAATAACGCACATTACATAATCAGATTACTTTTTGATGTTATGAGAAAGGAAACGCATTACAAGTAACATGCATTATGCAATCAGATTACTTTTTGATGTTATGAGTAAAGAAACGCATTAAAAGTAACATGCATTATGTAATCAGATTACTTTTTGATGTTATTAGTAAAAAAACACATTACAATAACATGCATTATAAAATCAGATTACTTTTTGATCTAACAAGTAAAGTAATGCATTACAAGTGTCATACATTATGTAATCACATGACTTTTTTCGATGTCAATGGAAATTACATTCTAATAATACAAATACATTTATTTACAGTAGAAAAAGTCAATGCATATTAAGTTTTTAAGTTTTAAATTTCAAAAACAATATTCACATTATAATTATGAATTGTAGCTGAAAAATAGCCATTGCATGCATGACGTCCACTACAGTGGACATGTGATTAATCAGAGTTTTCTCTCAATCTAAAATCAAAACTTGGAAAATTTTACTGTGATATGACTCATTAGATATTGCTTTATGCTGCAATATTTTTTTTACCTACAAGAGTCTCCTAGGATAGAAGGAATGGGTGGATATTCTGGAGCAACTTGGCATGTCTGACTGACCCTTGGCCATCTTGGTTTGGAGGGGGAAAAAATCAAAACGCAAAGGCTTGCCACTTGGTTGCAATTTATAGGATGATGCACCAGGGTCCAATGAAGAGATTGATGTGCAACTTTGCCATAAAAACCCATGCAAATTCAAGAAAATGCTTTTTTAATAGCTGTCCACTGTAGTGACCACTATGCGTGAAAGGGTTAAAGAGCAAATATGCAAAGGCAAAAATGAGATGAAATAATGAAAGCAGTCTAAATGAATTCTCTTTGCCCAGAGGTCTTAATTTGATGACCTCTGCATTTTAAAAATCGGATTGTTAGTATTACATTGCTAGTACTTACGGGATAACGCCAGACCACAACAGACAATAAAGACAATGTATAAAGCGAGCCTCTGCATGGTAATCTTGGGTCGAGTCAAGCATGAGAGAAGTAGCTTATATCTGAGCTCTTCACTCGACTCTTTTTATACTACACTACTGTAGAGAGGAGGACACAGCATGTCAGTGATGATTCGGCAGTTCAGTCACAAGTGTAGTTAAGGAGGGGGGCTGCATGATTTGGGCTGCCAAACAACTACCTTATGCAACACAGGCTCACAATGTTCCTTGCACAAATGTTATTACCTCAAAAAACCTTGTTTTTTTTACCATAGTGCATGATTTGTAAACATACTTTGGAGTTTCTTATCACGTAACCAGCTCCATACAGTATGTTCGGTTGGAGCGTAGGCTACTAAGCTTGCTTGATAGCTCAGCTGGTGCAGAATTGTACTGTACTTGTGATGTGGAGATGAGTCACAATAAAAGAGCTCAAAGACAACCCAGACAGCAACATAGTGTCGGCCCATATCCGGTACATGTGGATTCCACGCGTGCCGGATGTGGGCCGACACCATGTTGCTGTCTGGGAAGAGTTCAAAAACAAGCTAAAATGCCATGGTTACGTTTGCTTTGGCATTTTTGTCACATTTGCTTTTGTTAACACTATCGGGTAGGTTTAGGGTTTAGTGTAGGTGTGCGTTATTTTAAAATGGAGCATATTAAGCTTCAATTCAGAACTGCGGCAATATGTATAAACTCCAACGTAATAAAATGGTGCCATATTCAAGTTCATCTGTTCCGGAAAAAAAATGAAACACGCTTTTAGCGCCACTCACCGGACATTTCACTCTGAAACTGCGAAACGTGAAACGTTTTTGGAATTTTTTTTTTGCCACTTACAGTTTTCTTATGATCCTGGGCTGCAGTTGTGATCTGGGATATGAACTAAAATTGGAGCCAATGGAGTTGCTTTTTAAGAGTGAAAAACACTTGGGTTCAGTCTTTATAAGAACCAACTAAGACCTCTTTCAGTGATCAAATGATTGTGTCTCAGTCCACATCACAGTCACACTGGTGTTTTACAGTAGCTCAGTTTGAATAATAGATAATTTATTATAACTTTAACTCTAATTATAAAAATGAAGGTAAAAACACTAAGGATACATGTAATAACACAGTTGTTCTGTAAAATACAAAAATGTATATTTTAATGTAACTTTATTTTGTTTGCAAAATGTATGCACATTATAAGTTTGCAGCATTCACTGTGAACCGAGCCACTCTGAAACCGCAACATAAGCTGAACGCATGTAAATGAACAGAGTGCCGCGGTTCACTCGTTCACAGCGCAACAGACTTTTCATTGAATTAATTAAATCTCTGCATTTTATGATATGGTTATTGCACAAAGCCACAATTTTATTTTTGATTTATTATGTAGCCCTCAAAGCAGTTTTCACTGACGTACTGCAGTCTCCTTTTGTGAACAAAACTATTGCCTTGGCTATTTAGGCTAAATTATTCTTATACATCCTGCACATAAAAAACAAAACAAAATGAAACACTCATCTCAAGAAGAGACAACAACAAAGGTGAATGTGTCAACATTTGTAATCGGTTTCATAGAATACTTTTTACATTTTCACAAGCTAAGAAGAAATGTGACAGATTGTGGAGGAGTCTTGTATTTGCATTTTAAATGCTGTGGAGCAATAAGATGTGAATATAGAGAAATATAGATTTTACAATGTGGGATTCTCACTTTCCTGCTCACATCTGAAGCATACAGCAACTTTGTGTTGCGTTCAAAGCCAGAAACACCAGCCCACCGCAGAATGCCTGCGTAGAATCCATAATACCAATAGCCTTTATTGCATTTCCATCTCTCATGCTTGGTTTTTTAATGTTCATACTTTTAAAGTTCCTGTACTGCTTACCAGCAGAAAAGACAACATTACAATAAATAAACCCATAATGCAAAAAGATACAAAAATAAGAGTTTCTTTCCTTTTTCTTTTTGGCTTACCATAAAACAATATCATAGTGTTATAGTAAATAAATGGCTGTTGTACATTTCCTTCATTTGAGATACTACTGGACAGCAATAATAACAGATGTAAGTCTTCAATTTGTACTGTTATCTCTAAACAAAAATATATACTGTATATATAGTTACTGAGAAAAACAATAAATCCTCATCCAATATGATAATACATTGTACAACCAGATCCCAATTCAAATATAGCAGGCTCTATAAACATAGTTCATGTTGAAGTATATATATGTTTGTGTGTTTTTTTCATTTTTTTTTTATGTAGCACTTAAAATGTTCTGTAAATAACATGAAGTACAACAATACATTATTATTTTTTTTGTTGTTCAAAATGCCACATAGACCAAAGCAGCATGTCATAGACTCTTTTAACGTGTACCGCTGAGGTGGTTTAACTGCACATGCCTCATACTGACATATAGAATTCTCACTGATTTGAAGTAATTATGGCGCAGGATCACTGATACTGACTCTTTCAGTAACTTTTGTATAGACATACAGTACAAAAAACTGGCTACAGTATATAATACATACATGACTAGTTTGCATGTTTAGTTTGGGCCGAAGTATGAAAATCCCTGTCAAAGCAACATCAGAAAGGCAATATACACTTGATAGATACGCGGATGCCGGTTGGTTTAGCCTGGTGAGTGGTGATGTGCAATTTACAGATACTTGTATAAGCAATTGTAAAATAGAACCTTGACATACTCTCCGATTACGCAAAAATCAATAGCTTTTTAACCTAAGTCCATGTTTACTCTGTAATCTGTGCCATAGGAGTTAAGAAACCCCAGTTCTATTGACATATCCAGTCAACCTGTGACCTCATCCTCATGTTCAAACAAAGACAAACCTACAGCATTACGCATTCACACGTGTAGCCACACACACAAACAACATAGGCCTTGTTTACACTGCAGGTCTTGATGCCCAATTCTGATTTGTTACCTTCATCCGATTTTTTTGACCGTCCGTTTACACGTTCTTTCAACTGTGACCCATATCCGATTCATGTGTTTACACTTGCCATACTATCTGAAACATCGCGCATGCTTAAAGGGTTAAATTCTCTTGCACAGATGGGCGGACACGAAATATGCTTGATGCTAGCTCTGCGATATATGCAAAGTTCGCCAAACATCACCATGATTTTGAGGCGAAGGAGGACGAAAAGTGGCATCTTTGCACATATGCTTCAGTTATTGTGTGAGAGAGAGATCTCAGGACTGGTGGGAGCATATTGTGTTTAAATATTGGCTTTAACGAGGAGCAGTGGGTCTGAAATTTTGTTGTGTACAACAATATGTTGTGTCAACGTTTTTTCACATTCCTCTCCTACGACGACACGTTTCGTCGGGCCATCCGTCCCTTTGCAGATGCATGTCGGGGTTTCTCTCGTCATTAAACCGCTTGCCTAGACGTTGCCTAATGCCTCAGAAAATCCGATCTGTCCGTTTACATGACAGTCGCATTGGCACATATCGAGGCCTGAAACCGATCTCGAAATATCCGAATGCATGCGTTTTTATCCTGTTTACACTTTCATAGAACACATCGGATCTGTGTCACATATGAGCAAAAAATCAGAATTGGGTCACATTTCACTGACAGTGTAAACGAGGCCATAGGCTCCTTCTTGTCTTCTTGCTACTGTCCTTTTGGTCATTCAGTTAAGCTTGGGCTGGAACTTTTTATAATTAAACTCCCCTCTAAACCCACCTTTCACTTTCTGTGACTAGATGTTTTGCAAATGTTTTTTTGATATGTTTGACCTACAGACGGGGCAATGATGCTATAGAAAAACTACAGAGGACAAGCACAATTTGTGAGAATCTAATTTTCACCAAAACATCAACTAAAATAAAAGATAGACAGAAGACAATGTGTGTAAATAAACAGTGACCACATCTCTATAGTGTCTTGTTCTCATTTTTGCTGTTTTTGTGTGTACCAGTGAGCAATGGATGGTGCACACTGCATCTTTAAGTACACATATGCACAGATAAGATTAATCTCTACTGCTGTGACAGGAGTCCTTATGATTTCTGGCCCTCGAAACACCAGCGGTTGTGTAGACGGCACAACATCACATGGGAATGCTGCAATGAATCCGAGGCACTCTTGCATTTCTTTCACGTTTCATCTTCCAACGCAAAATCAGGAGGGAAGAGACAGAAACTCGAGTACACCAAGACCACTTAGTTTCATTGCATCAACAACATCAACAAAACCTCTTAAAAAACAGAACAGCGAGAGAAAGAGAGGATGGGATGGGCTAAGAGAGAGAAAGAGAGAGAGAACTGAGTACAACAGATTGACCAGGAACAGCGATCGACTTTATACAAATTGTGACTGTCCATGTTTTATGTTCTTAGGTGGCTACAACATCACTGTGATGAAGATGCAGTGCAAGGAGGTAGCCAGTAGGAGCAGCAGAGAGCTAAGGGCTGATAAGTGGACCTGCCAAGTGGACGAATTCCTGGAGATGGTATTGGAGGAGCTGGGGTCATCGATCTGTGGGTCCTTGGAGGAACATAACAGTAAATATGTGAGAAAGCGGATAAGCAATTATTCTTAACAGCCAAGAGATAGTTAGATAAGTCACAAATGCACAGATTTTTCCATTATGATGTTTTACCTTGAACTGTTCTATCAGAAATTGTACGCATATGTGCTTTCAAGCCTTTTAATACACCGTAATGCGTCTTCTTTTTTTAAAACGGGACTTTCACCTTGCAAACAACTGCAAATGTCTTGAAACACTATAGAAGTGTCCAACAGAACAGCAAAATATACAAAAAACAAAAATAGTGATAAAAACACTTCAAATTCTTTAAAAAATAAAAATGCCATTCTGTGTGAGTTAACATGGGTTCAGATGTCTAAGAGATTAAAAAGCTCTTTGATTCTGCAATGAAATTATTCGCTGAAAAGAGGTCCTCATTTTTAGGGGCTGGTTGGACCTGCCGTTGCAACACTAAATGTCATTCTAGCATATAATGTTGCTTTTATTATGTACAGTGACATTTAGTGAACTTTAAAAGGCAGAAGATAAGCAACGTTCACATTTTGCCATCGCCCACCGCAAAGATCATGTGCATACCGGGCGGGAAGGGCCCTCTAGTGCCGGGTCAAAGTTCAGCAGAACTGGGCTAATGTGACATGAGATAATTACTGCTTTATCTTTGTTTTCATTCATTATTATTCTTCCTTTCAGTAGCACTTGACATATATCAGATGTATGTCTGGTTTGAGATGTGCATAAAAAGAAGCATACTTACCACACATAACACATCTATTGTGTTGTTTGTCTTCTGCTTCTGAGCCTAGAAAGGAAACATAAAGCTCTATTAAATCAATCTGATCGAAATTAAATAATAACATCTTGGACCAAGAAAATCCTTGCCAAACAACATTCTATGTTGACATATAATGCTCAAGAATGATCCACACCAGATAATCATTAACAAAAAACTCAGACTGCTGTTTATAGCTGCAATTTTATAGCTGTTAATTGCATTGTATTAGTAATGTGCTTTATTATGCTATTGTGATTCTGTCCTCAGATACAGTGTCAATATAACAATTGAGAAGTAAATGCGCATGCAAGTTGATATAAATACTAATCATAGTCGGTAGGTTACTGCAAGGTTCTCATTTGAGGCCACCTTAAATTTCTCACAAACAGTAATCAAATTTTAGCATTTTAAATGTAACCCCTCCAGTAGCATACAATTAAGTATGGATTTCACATCCTTATGTGTGTGTTCTTGTTGTGCATAGGTATGTGTGTCTAAGGAAGTGAGAAGCGGTGGTGATATAGGAGAGCTGGTGACAGTATAATGAATGGATTCCTGTGTGCTGGCGGTTCGGTATCCTCCTGAAAGAAGCTGACTTGAATCTAAGCCAGAGCCCAGCATGATAAAGCAATGCCTCGACCAGCATGAAACATTATAAACAACCGCATCAAGAGGCAAAAAGAGGATTTGAGGTTTAATATCAATGATTAATTTCTCCCAGAGCGGTCCTAGCACCCTTTAAACATTTTCAAAATTGAAGAAATAAACCACAAAAAAAAAAAAAAAAATTCTCAGGCACAAAAAAAGTTGGATAATTGTTCTCTGAACACATCAAGTGCTGTTTTAATTACAGCTCCCGAAGCGCAAGATATGTCACTCTAATAGTCCAAAAAAGGAAGAAAAGGAAAAATAGAACAAAACTCATGAAATTGGCCCTTAATCTCACTGAATCACTTGACAGCATACTAAGCAGAGAGTTTCTCACTTTAATTGTATATTTAGAACATGAGTTCATACTGAACCAAGAGATCTGATTTGTACGGCTAAAGCAGAGCATTCAGTAATTTAGCAAATGTACTCAATACTTGCATTTTGACACTTTTACACAAGACAAGGTATTACCATATGTCTCTTTGTTTTGAGGGAGGTAATGCACATCTGGCTCTGTCATTTTACCCACACGAAAACACGCAAAGGCAAAAACCCTTTCTACCATATAACTAAAGGGGGACGCAAGCAGTACAGCTGGTTGTAAACATCTCAGTTCTAAACGAGAGTGAGAGAGAGGCAGTTTGATATGCAGCAAAGGCCACGTTAACATGGCATTTGCATGCTGGAGTCGTCTCGCTAGTTTTCCTGGAGGTCAGCTGCATGTGCTGCGATCATTTGTAACTGATGAAGAAAGACTGACAGACAACTCCCATGAGTCTGCACTCCCTGTATCTGTTCTTCTCCTCATTTTCACATTGACAGCTGCTCCCCCTCAGAGGACTACGTTTAGCAGCGAGGCTAATACAGAAACATGTATACTCATTAATTTTCACTTTCTCCTGCTGCTGTGCTGCTCTCTGTTGGAGTGTACGGGTGTGAGTGTGTGTTCGCCCTAATGTCTGTGATTATATATTTGCATTGTCTCTAATTAAAAGACAAATGCCGTATATATGGCCAGCTCTGACAGTCATTGTAAATTGTATGTGTTGCAGGGATAGTTGTCACAAAGGCAGTGCAATCACATCTACGCATTTTGCAGACACTTTTAAAAGTGACTTGCATTGCATTTAATGTATACATTTTAATCAGTTCATGCATTCCCTGGAAATCGTTCCTATGACCTTGGTGATGCTAACACCAAGCTCTACTGTTTGAGCTACAGAAATGCTGAACTTATAAGATTATCAGTCAAAAGTCCAATTACGCAAATGCTGCTGACTTCAAACACCTAGTTCAAAATTTTTTTTGTGATAATTATGTGGACTGTGAATATCATAACATTTCGTTTATAGCTGGCAAAGATAAGAGTCAATCATGTAATGAAGGCAAATTTTAATAAAAACAATGTTTTGTCATGTTTTACATTTTAATTGAACCTATATTGTCGACAATTTCTGCAATTTTCTGTACAGTATGTTACCTTACATTTTTGCTGTTTTATGAATCATTTTGTGTTTCATAATTGTTTTACTCTTTACATTTTGCTGAGAGACATTTAGTTATATTGAATCATTTAGCAGACAGTTTTATCCAAATCGACTTACAAATGAAAACAATAGAATAAGTTAAATCAACAAATGGCAACAATATGTAAGTGCTGTGACAAGTCCTAGTTAGTCAAGCAAGGTATTTTTGTTAATAAATAGGAAAAAAATAGAATAGAAATGGAAAAGAAAGTGTTAATGGGCCAAGTGTTTTTGAAGAAGAGACATGATATAGCATCTAACTAACAACTAAAATGGGAAACTTTTTTTGGTTTTTGGCTGTTCATTTACACAACGTTGTTTTTTGGGGCCTGAAAATGGAAACTTTTGAAAACGGTTTCAAAGTGCAATTGACTCAAAGTAAAAACGGTGATATAGTACGTGTTCAGTCAAGGTGCATAGTGTTTCTTTATAAAGTAACATTGCCATCTATTTGCCTAGCATGCATAATACAGCATTTTCAGTTGTTTTTGACAACATGGCCCAAAAGGTCATTGATAATAGTTTTTTTTTGTAAGGAAGACTTTAAAGTTTTTACTTCAAAATTTACTTACCCCCAAATATTCAGTGGAGTAAGAAGTAACAAATCGTTCTCCCCTATATTGTAGTATAGCTCTCTCAAATCAAGCATACACAAATGAAATATTCCCTTCATAAAAGCATTATTTTCAAGATCACCAGAGGTATTTATTATCTGCTAACACATAGGCTTTTTTACAACCCTGCATTCCCTGGGGCACATACACCAAACCCCACAATACATACATGAAAGTTGAAGATCTATGTCTGCAATAGTTGCACTGACCTGCAGGCTACCACAGAACTGGTAGAGGGAGTTATCAGCCGGGTTGAGATGGTTGATGTGTGTCGCCGGCTCTATGGCATTAGGTGATCTTTCTCGATTCCTGGCCCTCTGGGATGGTGTTGTTATAGAGGTGGTGGTTTGCACTGGGGGCATCGGCTGCCACACACTCACGTCTGTCCCATTTCCAAACGCCTGGATCGCATTGCCTACATACAAAGAGCAAAGATAGTATTTACCTCATATTAAAAGAGAGATATGAAATCTTCAATAATTAATTGGAGGGCCAATAAAAAGATACACAGGATAAACACTGTGGATAGGTTTTCCTCCTGTTTGCTGTCAAAGGCCCAACGTGATATTCTAGGAGATGTTTAATATAAAATCAGAGTGCCATGACATTTACATTTACATTTAGTCATTTAGCAGACGCTTTTGTCCAAAGCGAGTCATCGTGAAGAGGCAAGAAACAACGCAAGAAGTGCTCAAAATATGAAGTTCAGGCATTGTTCAGAGTAGCATAAGCCAGATAAGCGAGGATTTAAAGGAAAAAGGAAAAAGGTGAGAATTTTGTTTTAAAAAAATTATGAGGTTAAGTGCTCACGGAAGAGATGGGTTTTCAGCTGTCTTTTGAAAGTTGCCAGGGATTCTGCATTCCGGATGAGGGTGGGGAGAACATTCCACCAGCATGGAACTGTGAATGAGAATGTTCTGGAAAGTGATTTTGTGGCTTTCTGTGATGGAACCACGAGACGTCGCTCGTTGACCGATCATAGGCTTCTGGTAGGGATGTAGGCTCGTAGCAGTGAGTGAAAGTAGGAGGGAGCTGAGCCTGTGATAGATCTGTAAGCAAGCGTCAATGCCTTGAACTTGATGCAAGCGGCGAGTGGTAGCCAGTGCAGAGAAATGAACAGAGGAGTGACGTGGGCCCTTTTGGGCTCGTTGAAGACAAGACGAGCTGCAGCATTCTGAATCATTTGTAGAGGTTTAGTTGCACATGATGGAAGTCCAGCCAGAAGAGCATTGCAGTAGTCAAGCCTAGAAATGACCAGGGCCTGGACGAGAAGTTGTGTTGCATGCTCAGTTAGGAAAGGCCTGATCTTCCTGATGTTGTACAGTGCAAACCTGCATGATCGAGCTGTCTTTGAAATGTGATCTGTGAAGGTCAGCTGGTCATCCAATATTACTCCAAGATTTCTGACCGACCTTGATGGGGTGATTGATGATGAATCTAGCTGGATAGTGAAGTTGTGTTGTAGAGATGGATTGGCAGGGAGGACGAGAAGCTCAGTCTTTGCCAGGTTGAGCTGCAGGTGATGTTCCTTCATACATGTCGAGATGTCAGCTTGAGAGCCGTGCAGCTACTGTGGGATCATCTGGTTGAAATGAGAGGAAGAGCTGTGTGTCATCAGCATAGCAGTGGTAGGAGAAACCATGTGCCTGTATGATGTGTCCCAGTGATGTGGTGTAGATGGAGAAGAGGAGGGGTCCAAGAACTGAACCCTGAGGAACCCCTGTGGTCAGTTGATGTGCTTTGGATATCTCGCCTCTCCATGCGACCCTGAAGGACCTACTTGTGAGATAGGACTCGAACCAGTGGAGGGAAGCTCCTGTGATGCCCAGTGATGAGAGGGTGGACATAAGGATCTGATGATTCACAGTGTTGAAGGCAGCAGACAGATCCAGGAGGATGAGAACTGAAGATTTGGAAGCAGCTTTTGCGATCCTTAGGGCTTCTGTGACCAACAGTAATGCAGGTTTAGTTGAATGCCCTTTCTTGAAGCCGGATTGGTTGACATCCAGCTGGTTGTTCAGAGACAAGAAGGATGTTACTTGGTTGAAAACAGCTCTTTCAAGTGTCTTCGCAATGAATGGTAGGAGAGAGATAGGTCTGTAATTCTCTGCAAATTATGTGTTTAGTGTTGGTTTTTTAAGCAGTGGAGTTAGCCGAGCCTGCTTGAATGCAGAATGCAGATCCCATGAGATATCTATGTCTGTTTATTAGTGTTTCAAATGTGTTCAACTGTAAATCAAGGCCTAAATAAATACTGGAATTCATAAACATTTATTTGCATGCTGTATATGCATGTAGCACAGATTTCTCAAAATAAATAAAAATAAATAAATAAATAAATATATTATTCAGGTATAAATATAAAATATAAATATATCAGGTAGGGCTGGGCATCGAGTTCGATACTTTTTAGGCACCAGTGAATTACATCGATCCCATTGATTACGATACCTAAGGGGTTAATCTCATCAAGGTCAGAGATTGGCTATGGTGAGGCATCAAGGGAAAACCCTTGTTTACACCGGTTATGCCCAATAATAACTAGGCTCATGTGTAAGCGTTCCAGCCCCCTTAGATGTAAAATATGTGGAAAAGATCAAAAGTGTGGCAACATTTCACCAGGCTCGATGCCAACAGCGCATGTTGCAATATTTGCGACAAGATAATTGCTGCCAAGACCGGCAACATATCAAATCTGATGAAGCACTTGTAGCGTCTGGACCAATCAGACACACACAATTTTTTTAATTTTTTTTAATGAATAATCCAGCAAAATCACTCTCCCAACAAAGGCCTATGAAACTTCCCCCAAAACTAACATCATAAGTGAAGATAACACATTGGCAGAAGCCGGGGTCCTGTTACAGGACACATTGAGACTGATAAGAGTTTTACGACCCCAAAAGAAAGTTCCAGAGAGCTGTGACTCTCACTTAATTCTCACTGAGAAGGAAAAATAAACCCTGTTAATCCTATATATTCTATATATAACCACTTGAGAAATGCATAAAAATGTATCTAATTATCCCATCTCATGATTTTCCTTTTATGTTGTTTGGCCTATGTTTTCTTGTAAACTCTAATGTGTTAAATGTATCAGACTTTGCATACTATGGTTAACCAAAATCAAATGTGTGGCATGTTTGGTTTCTATAAACTCCAATCTTCGTCCCCCATCTGTTAATTTACATAATAATAATAATAATAATAATACATTTTATTTATAACACACTTTACATCAATTCAATGACCTCAAAGTGCTACAATGCAAAACAGAGTAAAAACAGAAACATTAAAATAACACTTTTAGCCATAAAAGGCTTTTCTAAAAAGATAGGTTTTAAGGACATTACATTTAGCTAACTTTGTGACGCATCAGTATTATAAGAATCTTGAAGATTCTTGTGTTAAACATCCAATCAAACTACATGTTCAAAGGCCTGCTTGAACAATGGGTCGTAAAGAAATTCCCTCCAAAGGAAAAAACTTCTTATTGGCTCACACACCTGCAGAGGGTGTGACATCTTCACGCTTTAAAAATCAGTGATCACAAGATCAGCTCTTAGTCCCTTTCTGAAATGCTGATGTGAAGATGATGCTGAACTAGAAGTTTTCTAAGGACTCCCAAGATTGTGCCAGGCTGCGGCCTTGTCTTTCCATTCACCAAAGATCCTCTGACTCCCACTGGTTCTCTCTCATCAAGACCACATCAGCAAAGATCAACTGGAGCCTCAACAAATTGCATTAGGACAGTTTAATTCAAATGGGCGAGACATGCAAGTATCAAACTTAGTCTCATTATTTGATACATTAAGTTTCCTTAGCCCTTTTAAAGAAGGGTGTGTTAGAACTAAGCTGATGGTTTGCTCAAGGCTGTTGATCTGCTGAATTCCAAACAATGCTATAACTTCTTGCTTTCCTGTATTCTGCTTCAGCTCTCTTTCTCTTGGTAAACTGTATGCATGCATGTATGTGTATGTTAGAGTAGTTTAAGTGTTTAGTCTAGTTTATAAAATCTTGTTCAAGTCACGCGTAAAGTTGTCTGTGTATCAAGCTCATAACTGGAGGTACTGGCTACTTGCCTCACAGACATGAGAAACAGGCATGTAGAAAGCTTGAAATATCTATTTTTAAGCAAAACCAATGCAAATAGAAAACAAATAATCCGATTATGTAATCCAGATGAACGGTCCATTTCTCTCTAAAGGCTCGCGCATTCACTATACTGCGGAGATGACGAGTCAGCAACGTCAACTTCATCTTTGTAGTCAACACTGACTCAGAAAACACTAGTTTATTAATAAACAATTAAAATGTCTCCTTGTTGTTTTTTTCTCTTACACATTCATAACCATTAGGTTACTTTTGCCAGTGCATTGTGGAAAGCTTTATGCATGCTCTCGAGTGTGAGGCATATGTTCCGCCCCCCTAGTGGCCTATATGATTCATTGAGTCTGTAAAACAGTCAACAAAATGAAAAAATAAAACCAATGTTTTTTTTAGGTAATATGTACTGTAATCTTGTTAAAACGGATTTCATAAAATCGGAAACCCCCCCCCCCCCCGAAAAAATATCATTCAGGAACCTGTATTGAAGTCAAGGTATCGTATCGGAATAAAATAAATAAATAACGATACCCAGTCCTACTGACAGGCTCTTGCTCTCTTTGCCATCTCCACTGAAATAGTACAGATAGCACACTAGTCTGTGAAGAGTTTTTAAGAAAAACCCAAGTATGTTTGGCACATACTGTGCGTAGTTGTGTTGTTCTTTATCAGAAATGTCCGCCCTCTCTCATAGTGCTAAGTTCTTTCTGTCGCTACGCTACCTCTTAATGTTTCTTTTTCATCTCCTCCTCTAATTTTATCATACTCAAATGTAAATAGTATGAACAAACACGGGATGAATTTGTTGTTTCTATTTTTAGATGATTTTTTCTCCATCTCTCTAGGAAATACTGGAAAAGACCCACAAGGCTCCGAGCGCTTTGATCATTGTTTTGAGTCTATGAGCCCTGACACATTTTCTTCAGCAGATGAATCGTGTAGTTTCCTCTCATGTGTATGTCTCTCAATGAGTCATGTTCTTTGAATCCAGTCTACACTCCACCAGCTGATGTCTGGAGACCTTTATATCCACAAGGTTTTATGTTTCAAAGAAAGGAAAATGTACTGCAATATCAGGCTACTGTTTTTTTTTTCTGATTAAATGAAGACCAGCTTAAAATAAGCACATTTTTCTGCAACACACATTAACAATGTGAAAGTGTTTGTGTAAAAATGATAAATAAATAATAATTGTGAAAGTGTTCATGTAATACACACACACACACACACACACACACACACACACACACACATATATATATATATATATATATATATATATATATATATACAGTGGGGAGAACAAGTATTTGATATACTGCCGATTTTGCAGGTTTTCCTACTTACAAAGCATGTAGAGGTCTGTAATTTTTATCATAGGTACACTTCAACTGTGAGAGACGGAATCTAAAACAAAAATCCAGAAAATCACATTGTATGATTTTTAAATAATTAATTTGCATTTTATTGCATGACATAAGTATTTGATCACCTACCAACCAGTAAGAATTCCAGCTCTCACAGACCTGTTAGTTTTTCTTTAAGAAGTCCTCCTGTTCTCCACTCATTACCTTATTAAGTGTACCTGTTTGAACTTGTTACTTGTATAAAAGACACCTGTCCACACACTCAATTAAACAGACTCCAACCTCTCCACAATGGCCAAGACCAGAGAGCTGTGTAAGGACATCAGGGATAAATGTAGACCTGCACAAGGCTGGGATGGGCTACAGGACAATAGGCAAGCAGCTTGGTGAGAAGGCAACAACTGTTGGCGCAATTATTAGAAAATGGAAGTTCAAGATGATGGTCAATCTCCCTCGGTCTGGGGCACCATGCAAGATCTCACCTCGTGGGGCATCAATGATCATGAGGAAGGTGAGGGATCAGCCCAGAACTACATGGCAGGACCTGGTCAATGACCTGAAGAGAGCTGGGACCACAGTCTCAAAGAAAACCATTAGATACACACTACGCCACCATGGATTAAAATCCTGCAGCGCACGCAAGGTCCCCCTGCTCAAACCAGCGCATGTCCAGGCCCGTCTGAAGTTTGCCAATGACTATCTGGATGATCCAGAGGAGGAATGGGAGAAGGTCATGTGGTCGGATGAGACAAAAATAGAGCTTTTTGGTCTAAACCCCACTCGCCGTGTTTGGAGGAAGAAGAAGGATGAGAACAACCCCAAGAACACCATCCAATCCGTGAAGCATGGAGGTGGAAACATCATTCTTTGGGGATGCTTTTCTGGAAAGGGGACAGGACGACTGCACCGTATTGAGGGGAGGATGGAAGGGGCCATGTATCGCAAGATCTTCGCCAACAACCTCCTTCCCTCAGTAAAAGCATTGAAGATGGGTCGTGGCTGGATCTTCCAGCATGACAACAACCCGAAACACACAGCCAGGGCAACTAAGGAGTGGCTCCGTAAGAAGCATCTCAAGGTCCTGGAGTGGCCTAGCCAGTCTCCAGACCTGAACCCAATCGAAAATCTTTGGAGGGAGCTGAAAGTCCATATTGCCCAGCGACAGCCCCGAAGCCTGAAGGATCTGGAGAAGGTCTGTATGGAGGAATGGGCCAAAATCCCTGCTGCAGTGTGTGCAAACCTGGTCAAGAACTACAGGAAACGTATGATCTCTGTAATTGCAAACAAAGGTTTCTGTACCAAATATTAAGTTCTGCTTTTCTGATGTATCAAATACTTATGTCATGCAATAAAATGCAAATTAATTACTTAAAAATCATACAATGTGATTTTCTGGATTTTTGTTTTAGATTCCGTCACTCACAGTTGAAGTGTACCTATGATAAAAATTACAGACTTCTACATGCTTTGTAAGTGTGAAAACCTGCAAAATCGGCAGTGTATCAAATACTTGTTCTCCCCACTGTATGTATATTACATGAACACTTTCGTATTGTTACAAAACTGCTGTTCTTTTGAACTTTCCATTTGCCAAAGACTCCTGAAGATATTTAGAGGGAAAATAAACATTCCCAACTTAATATTTTTTTAAACTATTAAACAATCTCAAAGTTTTACTTGAGCTATCTGTTCTGCTGAAGCTTAGCTCTGCTCCATCCTGTGCTGAGGACAGCGTGTTCCAAGGGCAGACAGACGCATAACGCTCAGGGGCGAGTGTAGGGTGTGAGGCCAAAGCGCTTCGTCATAGCCTCCTAAACACCCAGATACTGACGGCGCTGGGAACAAACCCCCAGAACTGTCAGGATGCCTTAACACTGAAATCCGGTAATGAGACACGAGAGAATGAGGTAATGAGAAGAAGAGAGAGAGGGGGGGTAGGGGAAGAAAGATAGAAAAATAAAGATGCAGTTTAACCCAGTTTAACCTCCTGAAGAGTCTCCTTCAACATCCCCTCAAAGCCCTCAGCACTAAAAGAAACAAACCATATATATATAAATATAGCTGCGAGCAGCGATTGCAGGCCCAAGCCGGTGGCACCGCCACCCTGGTGGCTTTAGTTACACTAAAGCCACCGGGGTGGCGGTGTCACCGGCTTGGGCCCTCCATCGCTGCTCGCAGCTATATATATATATATATATATATATATATATATATATGCCAGTTGGTGGCGCTATAACTTTGACTCACAATAGTTACATCCATCTGATCGGCCTCTTACCACAAACACACTGCTGAAGTTTCATCAAGATCAGTTAACGTATGCAGAAGTTATATTACTTCGTGTTTCTCTTTTCCCGATGAGCTCTATATGTGTACCGAGTTTCATATTAATTCATGCAAGCGTGTTTGATATATGGACCAAGTTTTCAGACCGTGTCCAAGGGGGCGCTGTTGAGCCCTCCTGCCACGCCCGGGTACCAGCTTCAGTTTTTGAGCACGTTAAGGGCCCCAAAAGCCCCTGAAACCTTGAAAAACAAAGATTAAATGGAATAGACAACCCCCCCCCCCCCCACACACACACACACACACAGACACACAGAGAGAGAGAGAAAATTCTCCAGAAAATCCACATTCAAACCAAAATATCTGACTTCCTGTGGGTCTGAGGTAATGAGTGTAAATTAGAAAGTTGTCCTGCTTGATGAGAACAATACACCTACCAAGTTTTGTGATTCTAGGAAAAACTAAGCCCCCATTTTTGACTAAAGGTGGCGCTACTGAGCCATTCCACCACGCCCGTTTCTGAAACTTTGCACATGTCTACTGGATAATAAATGTGATGTGTCTGTCGAGTTTCATGCATTTTCAAGCATGTGAAGAGTCTCAAAAGTATCCGAAAAGAATATTAAAGTTTGATGCATTGCCACGGCAACAGTATCTAAGATATCAATAATCCTTTCACAGGTCTACATCTGCCGTGTGTCTACATTATACACATAAAGTTTTAAGCAAATCGGGTAAAAATAAGAGAGTGATTTCAAAGCATTTTGAAAGTGACAAACTTCCTGCAGCCAGTTGGTGGCGCTATAACTTTGACTCACAATAGTCACATCCATGTGATCGGCCTCTTACAACGAACACACTGCGGAAGTTTCATCAAGATCAGTTAATGTATGCAGAAGTTATAACACACTTCCTGTGTCCCATTATTCGCCATAAATTCGTTTCCTCGCCACGGCCAAACCGTTCGAGATATCAAAAATCAGTTCGCAAGAATTCATCCTCAATGTCTTGACTTCATGCACACCGAGTTTGGTGGCGATCGGATGAATTCCCTAGGAGGAGTATTTCACATTCCATTGTATGCGTTTTCCAAACAACGTATAATAACCGACTTCCTGTTGGGCTTTTGTAAAACTTAGAGCACGAAAGTTGTTCGGCCCGATGAGATCTATATGTGTACTGAGTTTCATATTATTACATGCAAGCGTGTTTGATATATGGACCAAGATTTCGGACCCCATTCCAGGGGGCACTGTCGAGCCCCCCTGCCACGCCAGGGTACCAGCTTCAGCCCGGCCCTGATGGCCGCGGGTTCTGACCTGTGTGCAAAGTTTCAAGAGTTTTTGAGCATGTTAAGGGCCCTAAAAGTGGCAAAAAGGCACAAAAAGGCACAAAAAAAAAAAAAATAAATAAAAAATCCTTACGAAAACAATAGGGCCTTCGCCCTTTCAGGGCTTGGGCCCTAAAAAATAATCCTTACGAAAACAATAGGGCCTTCGCCCTTTCAGGGCTTGGGCCCTAATTAAGCTCAGGCTGTTCACAGATACACTCTTCCTACAGTGAATCCACCCTGCCCTATGGTGGTACACGCCAAACAGTCTGATTTGAAGATCTGATCTATTTGCTGTTTTGATTGAATTGGTTTAGAGAAAGTTTTCCAATTCCTACATTTATCATTATTTTTAATCACTTTTTTTGCCTTCAGTGCTTCATTCAATGTAAATGGTCCTGATGTAAAACAGTTTGTTGTGTGCATTTTTAAAAGTTAGTTTCAAATATTCCATGTAGACTCTCAATCAGATTGGGAAATAAACTTTTGCCCACCATCCACAGTGGCTAAATGGTGAATTTTACCAGCTACATACAGCCATTCTTTAAATCAAATATATATAATATATAAGTAACAAACTACAACTTAAACAGCACGATTACTTTGCGATTATAAAATCACAAGGGCTGTGATTTTACCAAGTGAAGCTATGAAGAGCTATTCAAGTGTGAGAACGCAGCTCTGTAATTTTAGTCAAATAATACAACAGTAATAGTTCCTCTTTTTTTTTTTTTTTTTTTTTTTTATTTAGTAATTTTTACATTTTTAATTTAGTAGTAGTTATAATAATAATAATCATAATAATAATTATTATTGATGTGGTAACACTTTAGTTTAGGGTCCAATTCTCACTATTAACTAGTTGCTTATTAGCATGCATATTACTAGGATATTGGCTGTTTATTAGTACTTATAAAGCACATATTAATGCCTTATTCTACATCGCTTAATCCTACCCAATACCTAAACTTAACAACTACCTTACTAACTATTAATAAGCAGTAATTAGGAGTTTATTGAGCCAATAGTCGTAGTTAAAAGTTAGTTAATAGTAAGAATTGGACCCTAATCTCCTAATTTTTTATCAGAAAAATCACAATTCAATTTTTGAGCTGGGAATTGAGCCGTTTCAAAAAGCCCTGGGCATGATGGTTGACAGGACCTTCTTTGTCCATTATTATTTCAATTCATTTCCACAATGTCCTGCACAAGAAACTTAGTTCAAGTGCTTTCTAAACTGATCCCTTCATGGATCTTTCAGTACTACAAGCCCTCCCTGAAAGCTCACTCTTTGCTGTTTCCACTTTGTCTTTCACGCCATACTAAGAGTTTACGGGAACAAAAGGAAACACTTGGTGCAGTTAAGGATGTGTAGCGAGCGAGAGACGTACAGGAGAAAGGGTAAAGAAATAAGTGCACATAAAAGGAAGATTGAAGGGCCTTTTTAGAGGCAGAGGTAAAAACGGGCTGACAGCAGGACAGCTAAAAGCCTTGAAAAACAACTTGCTGGAGTCTGAAGAGATGGACAGAGCAAAGGGAGAATGAGACAAATGGACAGTTAGTAGAAGAGATGGCATGGATGGACGGACGCACAGAGTATAATGGAGAGAAAACAAGACAGAAAAAAAACTAACAGAAGAGTGAGATGAGGAGTGTTGTTTGAAGCTCAGATTGATGTGCCTATTTTATGTACCATATACAGGACTGTTGAATGCTTGATTCTGATTGACTGATGAATGTTCTAAGATGTGCATTTTTTCCCCCAATTAAATGCATAGATAAGTAGTTCCAGGCAGGTCTTGACTTCATTACAGTTCCTTATAACTTCGCCAAATGATTTCAGTTATATCAAAGGTCCTTACAGCCTACAACAGCAAATGAACCAAAAAAACCTACAAAGACATTGACCAAGCAAATAAATATAGTAAAAAAAATTGGATAAAAAGGAAAAACTATTTCCATGTTTTCCTCATGAAATTGCATTTCATTATCTATGAAAACCTTGCTCTCTTCCGCTCTCTCTCTCATAAATGCACACAGTACAGACACACAGACGGAAACATTCACACACAGAAACTTCTTGTCAGCGCTGCCCTGCAATTTTATCAATAATATAGTTTCGCATCTGCAAAACTACATGACATTTCTTAGTATCGAGGAGTAACAACGAACTTTGTTGAGACCAATCAAGCAATCTATCAGTCTCTATCTGCATATCAAGCCTCTGTTATCAGCTCTTAAATTATGTTTTGGAATTAGAAATGGAAACTTGGAATAAGATGCTTAAGAAATTAGTCCTACACACAAGAGAGTTTTGAGGACAAAAACCTGACAAATGTCTTGAAATAAATAATCTGAACAATGTATTGAGTTGTGGTAAACGTTGTATAAGTGAATAGCCTAATTGCCTTCGGGCCGTTAAACTATTTGAAAAATAACACACCCGAGGTGTTTTTATTTGCTTGGTCAATGTCTTACATATAATAGAGCTTACATATAAATGAAGCAGTCACTTTTTATTTGGCCTTACTTTCCTAAAGAGCCTGTCATTCTACTACATACAGTGAGGAAAATAAGTATTTGAACACCCTGCTATTTTGCAAGTTCTCCCACTTAGAAATCATGGAGGGGTCTGAAATTGTCATCGTAGGTGCATGTCCACTGTGAGAGACATAATCTAAACAAAAAAATCCAGAAATCACAATATATGATTTTTTAACTATTTATTTGTGATACAGCTGCAAATAAGTATTTGAACACCTGTCTATCAGCTAGAATTCTGACCCTCAAAGACCTGTTAGTCTGCCTTTAAAATGTCCACCTCCACTCCATTTATTATCCTAAATTAGATGCACCTGTTTGAGGTCGTTAGCTGCATAAAGACACCTGTCCACCCCATACAATCAGTAAGTATCCAACTACTACCATGGCCAAGACCAAAGAGCTGTCCAAAGACACTAGAGACAAAATTGTACACCTCCACACGGCTGGAAAGGGCTACGGGGAAATTGCCAAGCAGCTTGGTGAAAAAGGTCCACTGTTGGAGCAATCATTAGAAAATGGAAGAAGCTAAACATGACTGTCAATCTCCCTCGGACTGGGGCTCCATGCAAGATCTCACCTCGTGGGGTCTCAATGATCCTAAGAAAGGTGAGAAATCAGCCCAGAACTACACGGGAGGAGCTGGTCAATGACCTGAAAAGAGCTGGGACCACCGTTTCCAAGGTTACTGTTGGTAATACACTAAGACGTCATGGTTTGAAATCATGCATGGCACGGAAGGTTCCCCTGCTTAAACCAGCACATGTCAAGGCCCATCTTAAGTTTGCCAATGACCATTTGGATGATCCAGAGGAGTCATGGGAGAAAGTCATGTGGTCAGATGAGACCAAAATAGAACTTTTTGGTCATAATTCCACTAAACGTGTTTGGAGGAAGAAGAATGATGAGTACCATCCCAAGAACACCATCCCTACTGTGAAGCATGGGGGTGGTAGCATCATGCTTTGGGGGTGTTTTTCTGCACATGGGACAGGGCGACTGCACTGTATTAAGGAGAGGATGACCGGGGCCATGTATTGCGAGATTTTGGGGAACAACCTCCTTCCCTCAGTTAGAGCAGTGGTTCCCAATTCCAGTCCTTGTGACCCACTTCTCTGCACATTTTGTATGTCTCCCTTATTTAACACACCTGAACCAGATCATCAGCTCATTAGGAGAGACTCCATGAACTGAACTGAGTGTGTCAGATAAGAGAGACATACAAAATGTGCAGAGCAGTGGGTCACGAGGACTGGAATTGGGAACCACTGAGTTAGAGCATTGTAGATGGGTCGAGGCTGGGTCTTCCAACATGACAATGACCCGAAGCACACAGCCAGGATAACCAAGGAGTGGCTCTGTAAGAAGCATATCAAGGTTCTGGCGTGGCCTAGCCAGTCTCCAGACCTAAACCCAATAGAGAATCTTTGGAGGGAGCTCAAACTCCGTGTTTCTCAGCGACAGCCCAGAAACCTGACTGATCTAGAGAAGATCTGTGTGGAGGAGTGGGCCAAAATTCCTCCTGCAGTGTGTGCAAACCTGGTGAAAAACTACAGGAAACGTTTGACCTCTGTAATTACTGTACCAAATATTAACATTGATTTTCTCAGGTGTTCAAATACTTATTTGCAGCTGTATCATACAAATAAATAGTTAAAAAATCATACATTGTGATTTCTGGATTTTTTTTTTAGATTATGTCTCTCACAGTGGACATGCACCTACGATGACAATTTCAGACCCCTCCATGATTTCTAAGTGGGAGAACTTGCAAAATAGCAGGGTGTTCAAATACTTATTTTCCTCACTGTATATATACTACTACAATATAAGTTTAATCATTTCAAACGGCTCATTTCAATGAAGCAATTCCAAACTGATTTAAAGATAAGTTTGGCATCATCACTCAAAATGTTCCTAAGTGAAAACACTGTAAATTGTTTAAAGGGGTGCTATTATGCTCATTTACAGGTTCATAATTTTGTTTATGGGGTCTACTAGAATATGTTTACAAAATTTGATGTTCAACAAACTCAATATTTATAATTTAAATAATTTAAGTTTCCACCCTCTGTCTGAACAGTCTGTTTTAGTTTTGGTTTCTTTAAAACCTGCCACATTTCAGATGTGACGTTAACTTTGTCATTTATAACCTCTGACCTGCACTGAACTGCATGGTTCAGAGAGCAGTCGTTAGAAAAATGGTAAGAACACAACAAAAAGTTGAGGTTGTATACTGCTGAGGAATAGTGTTAAAAATACATTTTAACTACTGGGAAGAGCGAAAAAAGGAAACAAATACTAATACAAATGATCCAGGCCTCGTCCCCCTTTTTTTGTGTGTGCATTAGGCGGGAATTATTTAAATAAGGAATATTGTGACGTGTGCGTGCCTGGAAGAAAAAATATTTAAGACTACAATTGAGGCATTTTAGGTAGTTCAGAAACAGTGCTTACTGATATAGTTACTGATATAGAGAATAACCTTTACTGTTTTCATTTAATTGGGCCCTAAACATTTTGATTTGGTTTTGCAGCAAAACAAATTCAAAATGTTTAGATCTCATCAAAAGACTGAAAATGTAAAAAAGAGATCTATTTGTTTAGCTATATGGCCCAGCCCTAACACAAACTCTACATGTAAATCAGCAAGTGTGCCTCAGATTTTACTTTAGACAGAAGCAGGGAGAGTCGGGGCCAGAGCAGTAACTCACGCAGGCAAGTGTTGTCAGTGAAGAACTCTGTGAATCTGTCGCATTCCTCTTTGCTGTTGCCGCTGCTGCTGCAGTCGCAGAATGGAGACACGCTGATCTTGGGTGAACGCAGATAATTTGGGGTCATCACCGTACCTGGATAACAAAAGAATACATGTTCCAACATTCTTTAGGAATATTGTATTTTAAAAATTAAAGCATCAGTTTCGAATTTTAAAGCTAAAAATATGCTTGATGTGTGCCTTGTCATCTTAGATTAGCTGTTATCTTCTTCTCACTGAGCTTTCTTAAAAAATAATAATTTTGGTGCAGTGTGCCTCATAAAAACTATGCTGTGGGGATGTGACACTGTTAGCCCACAAAGTGAAACAGTCTCCCACTGGTAGAACAACAACATGAGCTAATCACAGATTAATAGCTGCACTGCTGTATTCCCATGTGTCCAGCTGCTGTTTCTGTGTAGTGCTGCACACACGACATTGGGAAGACTTCCAGCACAAGCAAAACATAAAGAACTAGAGAACAAACACGCTTTCACATATGCTTTCTCTATATGTATCTCAGTGGATTGTATGAAGAGAACTAGCAGTCACCCAGTATTAGTTAATGATCATATATCATGGTCTGTCTGAATACTTGATTCTGATTGGCTGGAAGGTGTGCAATAAAACTGTTAGTTCAGCACAGGTAGTTCCAAGTCAGTTTAATCACTGTTCTATATTAATGCGTTGCTTTCATGGAAGCACACACGTCACTTGTACACACAGAAACAGGAGAACAGAAACATGTTGTCAATGCTGCCCTCGAGACTTTTATTAATAAATTAACTTACTAAATCATTAATTAAAACCGCTACATTATATTACTCAGCAAGGAGGAAGTAACATTGCTGTTTTTAAAATAATTAAATCAAACATCAATGAAAGCTTTAGCTTGTCAAAGCGGTCAAATGACCATGGGATAAGCGGGATAATTCATGTCTAGCTGTGCATTAAACGATTTGAATGCACTCCGCAGGCTCCGTTTCACGTTGGGCGGTTATTTGCCTCCACGTTATGCATTAAAACGGTTTATTGCACAGCTACCCATGGATTATCTCTTAAAAACATACCTCAAATAAAGTTATATATTATATATATATATATATATACACACATATTTGCAATTTAATTAAAAATATATTTTTTTTACGTTGTACAGCATGAAAGATACACTTATAAATGCATTGTTTCTCAGATGTTTTGTATGAACTTGTTTATCCAAGTTACAAGACATACTCACCAATGAGACCAGAGTACGACAGCAAGCAGTCAGCGTAGTTCTCCTTCAGACAACCAGAGAGAGAGCGGGGCTCAGACTGACAGTTAGTGAAGAAATCAGCCAGACGAGACCTGAAACACCAAATACACACTTTATATAGAATAGTTATCACCTTTTCTTGACATCTATTCTGGTACAATGAGTACTAGCAACATTACTTTATAATTAAATACTGTTCATTATAAATGAAATAAAACATATGTTGCCAAATCTGTGTTTGTAAAGCAAACACCACACACAGTTCTTGGCTGTTAAATGTGTTGGAAGACTCTCAGCAGCAGTCTGTCGTTGTGTTAAGGATGGAGAAGGAATGTGTAAATGAATGTGCTGTGCCGTGTGTCCTAAGACACATGGTGTTGGAATAGTGTGGGATCTTTGCACAACTACACAGAAGCTCTTGGTACAGCTAGGGGCTACACCTAGCATCAAAATGATCATGGGTACATAAACAGGATAGATATAAAGAGAAAGACAAATAATGAGAAAAAAAGCGAGCAGAATGGAGAATGTGAACTGTACAGACCCGGAGCACAAGTGCAAATATATTCCATTTATTTGTATAAGTGTCTGAGTGTGCCCCCAGAATGCCAAGCGGTGGCTCTTCTGATTGAGCAGGGTCATTAGCTATCGCTCTCTCTGTGCCTAAAGACGTTTGCTTGGCAAAACTACATCCACGTTGTGCCAATGAATCCTTAACAAGCCACTTAGAGGACTCTGGGGTTGCTTCCTTCCTGCACAAACCAGATTTAGGGCTGCAGTTTTTATTGCTAGACTTCAATAATCACCTCGATTGTCCTCGCAATGTGCTCTCTTGCCTTACCTTAATAAACACTTTATTTCCCAATAGATGCAGCTTAGCTGCTCATAGCCATTTCTGTCCCTAGTGGTGAATATGTGTTAATACAGATGGCGTGTTATTACAGATGACATGTTGTGATCTTGCCTCTCAGATTCAGTGATGCATTTCTTAGCACCTCTAAATAGCTTATTTTGCACTGCCATGTGTTAACACACACAAGATAAGTGTTGCCGTGAAGTGTGGATGTATGGACTTTACTACTATATATGAAGAGTTCAGATGCAAAAGCCTCTAAGTGCCATCTGAAATTTTCTTCTAGAATGATCATTTTTATAAAGCTTGTATATTTAAGTTAAGTAATTTCACTTAAATGACAATTAATAGGTCATTTGCATTGCCATTTAAATGAAATTATTTAACTTAAATATACGAGCTTGATAAAAATGATCATTCTAGAAGAAAATTTCAGATGGCACTTAGAGGCTTTTGCATCTGAACTCTTCATATGTAGTGAAATGCTTCTCTTTTCAGCAGTTTTGTAATGTAATAATATAATAAAAAAAAAATATATACCATTATAACAATTTAAGTAAAAAGCAGACTTTATTTTATATATGTAGTTGTGTTCAGAATTATTGTTCCTCTTGGTAAATATGAGCAAAGCAGGCTGTGAAAATAAATCTGCATTGTTTATACTTTTGATCGATCATCCAAAAAATGTACATCTATGAAATCGAACCTTTCACTGAAGTAAAGTGTTAATGATTTATTATTTTATTAGAACTTCATTAACCTAACAATATTAAGAAAATGCTCAAGAGAATAACATTTTAAGTTGCCTTTTGTAAACCAGTTCAGACCTGCAGATGTAGTTGGTCTTGCATGATGCTTGCAGTGTCAGGCAGTTGGGCCTTTCCTTGTCCTCATATGAACAGGCTGGCACGATGGTCTGGCGTCTGCGCTCAGAGCAGGCCGACTGATCCCCAAGAGGACACGAGCAGAAGAGCATACCGTAGCTGTGCTTGGGCGGCACCTTGTCGAAGAACTGTCGCAGGGCCTTGTGGCACTTCCGTTTGTTGCAGACTTCAGCCGTTGAGACTCGACTTGTGCAGGGGCTTATGTAAGCTGAACGGTATTTCTTACAGGTGTCGTTTAGGTTGCAGGCCTTTGCTGCATTCAAGCAGTTGTTCTCCTTTGCTAGGGCAGGCTCACCTGCAAAGACAGAGAATACACAATGTAACTAAAATGAATTGGTGAAGTGTGTTCCTATTGACTATAGTGTACAGTATTTAACAGTGTTAAGTTTGACAGCAAACTTTGATTTAGTTTTAGTCATATTTTAGTCATCTAAACTGTTTTAGTCTAGTTTTAGTCAACTAAATATCATAAGATTTTAGTCGACTAAATCTATAGTAAATATAATGGGTTTAGTTACATTTTAATGCATCAATTAACCATTACTCTAAAATTTCCAAACTCATTATATACTCTTTTGAACATCCAATACAGACAGATTTAACTGCTTTGACATATAACATGTCTTTATCTTAAAATTAAATAAAACCACTTCTCATAAAGAAACAAGAACATGTTCTTCTTTTCAATTGATATATGCATTCTTTATAACAAAATTGCATTGAACATTCTTCAGTCTTCCAAGCAGATATATTTATTAGCATACATTAAAAATAAAGTTATTCAGTCAAGAGCATTGAGTGATTCTTTTTTTTTTTTTTTTTTTTGATTAACATTAATGACAGACAGCAGCAGGTTTATTAGACTGCTGTCACTTTAAGGCGAATACTGTACACGAATCCAAAACACTGATTCACATCCAATATTCTCCCAAATGTTTACGTTTAAGACATAACCGACTGTTTACGTGAATACTCGCCGAAACGTTTGTGTGTATTAGTCCATTCAAGCGCGAAAAGATGCAAAAGAGAATTCAATTCAGTACTCGTACTGTCTGAAATTCGGCTTTCTGAAAGACGGACTGAATTGAGCTCTCTTTCGCGGTGTCACGCTTTTTCAGATTTATCTATATGTCTGCCCTTTCTCCCAGATGTTCACACTGAATGTTTTATGAGACATGCAGCAAGTGTATGCCAACTTATATCCCGCAGGGTAGATCAGCACGTTACAATTTAATTGTGCTAATCAGAAGCCAATCAGAATCAATAGCCAATTACAGACACTCTCTTTCTGTCCATCATTTTGCAAGTCTTTTGAGGCGGGGTTTTGCAGAGAGGGTGTGTGGTTGAAATGAGCATAAATCAGCAGCTTACATCACCTTTAAATCTGTAAAAATAAATAAATAACGACAAATATATGTAAACTTTTAAAAGTAAAAAAAAAAAAATAGAGAGATTCCATAAAAGAAATAAAAAAAGAAAGCAGAACAAACAGACAATGAAAAACAAACAGTCTGATACTATCCACAGCTCTGAAACCCCTGCTCCACCAAAAAAAAAAAAAAAATCTTTCATTTGAATACCCCACGGCACTGTCAGGCATGTGAATTAATCATCCCTATTTCTGCAGGTCTGCCAAAACACAGAGGCTGTTTATAAGGAACCTGTTTTTTTGTTTTAGGCTGTTTTTTTTTTTATGTTAAATGAAACAGTGCTCGTCCCTCTGGATCCCTGCAGCCTAAACAAACAGTCATCTTGGCCGAACAGGGGAGTCATCAAAGCGGCCAGCACGGCTCTTCTCTCGCCTGTCAGCTGCGGCTAATTGCTGGCTTTCTAGCACATTCCACCATTAACTAACATTTCTGGAGACTTGCTGAGCTACAGCAGCAGTTTGGTTTATAATGAGAGCCAATTAAAAACAAGAGATGGGTTGTATTAGAGCGAGGGTGGAGCGTACATGTGCATGTGTGTGTAAGGCCAGTGCTAATAAGATGGCTGTCTTTAAGGGAGCCCAGGAGGAGACTATATCCACAGAGCCTCTAGCAGGAGGTGATGTCATTTGCTCATGTAAGTCATGTTGGATCAGACCAAGGCTAAAAACAAGTGTATGAAATGGCTTAAGCCACTTTTCCACAATCTCCAACATTAGCGTACAATACGATTGTCGCATTTCGCCCCCTAGTGGCAGTCGCACAGAAGTTTTTTAATTGTTCGTGAAGCAGCCGTTTACCTTTGCTTATGTAAAATGAATGAATGATGAATGTATGAATATATCCACACAAAACAAATAGGCCTACATCTGAAAGAAAAGCACAGTAGGTTTTCTAGGGCTAATCAATGTAAATTATTATGTAAAAATTATTATTTCTGCCCATTTTACAGAAATAATAATTAGTAATTCTCACCTCACGCTCATAGTTTTGATTATAATGTATCACACTGGGTCACACGTGACCTAAAAAATTCCCATACGCAAGAACTCCATTAAAATCTCTCCATTCGAAATTAATGACATCCAGTCTGTATTTGTTGGACATAGTGAAAAGGAGGCTTCAAATAGTGCACAATGCAAAGCAAAATGTAGTAATATTTTATCAAAACTTATTCAAAGTTCTGCCTCTGAAATGCCTTAAATAATTCCATAAATCCCTATTTACCCTTTTAACCCCTTCCAGTACCTGACTTCTTGTGGCATGTAGCTTTTCATGATCTAATCATTTCTTGTCCTGGATTTTTTCTTGTTGAATATCCTGCTTCACTCAGAAATTGTGTAAGTAAAATGGACTGGTAACAGTTTTGCGGTACGCTTCTGATAATGATGCACAATAATAAGTAGATAACTTAGATCAGTGCTGAGTGATGACTGTCTCTATAACAAGTTAATGTCAGTCTGTGCTGAAGTCAATAGCATAACAAAATAATTTAAAAAAATCAAAAATCAAACAAAAAAAAAGAAAGAAAGAAGAAATGAACAATCAGCAAGGATGCATTAAAGACATTTATAATGTTACAAGAGATATTTTTTTTAAATGCTGTTCTTTTGAACTTTCTATTCATCAAAAAATCCTGAAAAAAAACTGCATCAAGGTTTCAACTAAAATTTAAAGCAGCAAAACTGTTAATATAAAGCAACAAGAAATGTTAATTGAGCATTTATCAAATAATTGCTTTCCTGTAGCTCAAACAGTAGAGCATTGGCGCTTGCAACGCCAAGATCATGGGTTCAATTCCCAGGGAGAGCAAGAACTGATAAGAAAAATGTTACCAAAAAAATGTGTACCTTGAAATGCAATGTAAGTTGCTTTGAATAAAAGCATCTGCCAAATGCATAAAATATATGTATATTTTTTTTAAACAGTAGTGTATCATTATGAGATGCACTAAGACCCCTTGACCTTCCATAGAACATTGTAAAACAACACCGCTCCACTCCATCTGTTAGCGGTCTGGACTGTAATTCAACACAACACAACACACACACACACACACACACACGCACACACGCACACACGCACACACACACACACACACGTAGTGTTTTCATGTTTTATGGGGACTTTCCATAGACATAATGATTTTTATACTGTACAAACTGTATATCCTATTCCCTTACACTAACCCTATCCCTAAACCTACCCATCACAGAAACCTTTCAGCAAATTCACATTTTCAAAAAAACATAACTTTTTTATTTATAAGCCGTTTTCCTCATGGGGACCAAAAAATGTCCCCACACGAACAAGGATTTCGGATATTGCCATCCTTGTGGGGACATTTTGTCCCCATAATGTAGGGTTTACCAGGCCACACACACACACACACACACACACACACACACACACACACACACACACACACACAAACACAAGCATGTACACACATTTAATGCCCAGACAACATCTGCCCATTCAAGCCCTTCAGCACAGAAAAGTCTCTGTCTCTCTGTTTTGCTCTCTGAGAGTGGGTGCTCATCTTTGTGTGGAAGAAAAAGTGGAATGCAATCTCGCCTATTCATAAACAGTGTGATGTTCTCAGTCAGAGCATCAGACATGCACACAAACTTTCACACAGACACTCAAAGCCAAAAAAACCCCCCTCTCTGCCGAGTTACACTACTGTCAGATGTCATCATCAAAAAAAAAAGACATTCTCTGTGTGAGTGTTTGTGTGTGTGTGCGATGTGCCCTTCTGATCTGATGCCCTGAGGCTGACAAGAATACCTATTCTGTGGCTTGGCACAAAGGGCTTCAGGTTGAAACAATCCTCTACAGCTGTCTGCATCTTTCACCTCTTGTATGAACCCTTAGTACCAGATGTCACACAGAAGAGACTGACCAAATCACACATGAATGAATGAATGAATGAATGAGGCATTTATATAGCGCTTTCATATGTACTACTGTACACCCAAAGCGCTTTACAATCCAGTGAGGGGATCTCTCCTCAACCACCACCAGTGTGCAGCATCCACTTGCATGATGCGACGGCAGCCACAGTACAACGGCGCCAGTTCAGAATGTGATATTTCACCACACACCAGCTATAGGTGGAGAGGTGAGAGAGTGATAGAGCCAATTCAATGGAAGGGTGATTATTAGGAGGCATGACTGGCAAGGGCTATGGGATGGAATTTAGCCACAACACCGGGATTACACCCCTACTCTTTACGAGAAGTGCCATGGGATTTTTAATGACCACAGAGAGTCAGGACCTCGGTTTAACGTCTCATCCGAAGGACGGTGCTTGTTACAGTATAGTGTCCCCATCACTTTACTGGGGTGTTAGGAACACACACAGACACACAATCCATATAACCAGTGTCTAACATTTACACTCGTCAAGCACCACATAAAAGTAAAAAGGGGCTATGGCGGGTAAATAAAACATATTTATTTGCAGTTAGTTGGTAATTGTGTGAAGAATTGCTATATAATACAAGGTTTAAACACAATTAGCAATTTAAACTTTTTTTTACTAAATCTACTAAATCTGCGGGAATTAGTAAAATGATGCTCAATACAAGCACTATTTAACCGGAGCGAATGAGACGTGTAAGTGAGAGGAGGCGGGTGTTTGTCAATTCACCATTGGAGAGAAGATAGCGAGAACGCACAGCTGGTGTTTTTGCCTGTGCCGCTGGACACAAAACGGACCAGACGTGAGACTGACGGGCCGGTCACCGGTCCGGGCTGATCATGAGGAAAATCTTCCGATTCTGGTCCCTGTCTAGTCGATCAGTGCATCTCGAAATCACACATTCACCCAACACCTCACACACACTGGACATCTTGCCTGGTAGGTAGAGCACGAACACGAACCCCCTCCCCTACTGTGTCTCATCTCTGATAAAGCCTAAAATTGATTAGTGTCTCCTATTTCCTTCCTCTTTTGGCTCTAATTTTCAATTTGCAGGAGAATCAGTCTGAATAATGACCTTGAATGCTATTAGCAAACCTGAGTATTTACAGATCTGTTTTATTTGGACCTCTGTTTTCATCTGTACTTTCCTTGAGCCAGTACAATAGTAAAGTTTTTTTTCCAGATTTTTTATTCATTTATATTGATTTACATTAAACAATAAATTGATAAAAAAAAAAAAAAGGTGGAGCTCACATTATCTCACAGGTTTGTGTTCCTGTAGCAGCTCAACCTGCAAAGTGTAAGGCACTAGCAACACCAAGGACATGGGTTCAATTCTCAGATAGATGGAATGGCTGGATGGATATAAAAAGGCAAAATATAAATGAAAACAATTAACTTGTTTTGTCAGTGCGTAGCAATACAGAGAACATAGACGTTCCAATTCAATAAAATGAGAGCAAAGGCACTGTAGTCTTTTAATTCTCTCTCTCGTCTCTGCTGTTTTAACATACTTTCTCTCCAGGATCAGAAAACAGAGGCCTGATTAAATCCTAATAAAAGCCTCACCTGAGGGTTAATGGGAAACGTACAGTGAAACGAGGAGTCGAGGCCAGCACGCTCCTCTCCTACTTTATCTGGAACTGTAATGTCACCAGCGATTAGCGGAGAGGTCGTGGATTTGATTAAAACACCACCGTGATTAGAACCTGATGTCCTCTTGAGTGTGTGCACTGTGTGTATGTGTGTGTGTTAGTCTCTCACTATAACTTTTTATGTGCCTTTCAGGTGATTGTTTCTATAATTGTCTCATCATTTGCTTTCTCTGCAGTCCAGTGACTGAAAACAAAGACATTTTAATAAGACTAAAAGGATGGGAACATTAACAAATACTTCGAATGACACTGCTGGTGTGTGTCCAGGTTTTCTTTCCCTGTGTTCATCCAGATGTAGATTCCTCACTGGAGATGTTTGATAATATAAGGTAAGGACTGTGATTGATAATGTTTTGTAATTAGTCAGCTATATAGGGGCTCTGCCAAAGCCCTGTGCAGTCCTTATGAACACCTTATGAATAAAATAAATACAAAAGCATATAATAAAATAAATACAATTGAAACATCATGCAATAAAAGCTACGAGTAACAGGTCATTTTGTTGATGGCTTGGTTTCTATTCCTAGCGTTGTGTTCAGTAGCCTCACCCACAGCAAAATCTCATTGGTCCAAAATCCTAATCCCAATAACTGTACATTAAACATTAAAATATTCCACCACTGTACTCAGTACAAGAGCTTTTTCCTTGTTTACCATCAGTGAACCAGAGAAGCCACATGGTTGGAAAGAAGACCCTCTTTTCTCCTGTCTTTTGGTTCTTTGTAGTGCTTAATAAACTCTCTGTTTCTGCAAACAATCCTCCAGTGTAATAACCGTAAATGAAACAGTAGCCGTCCTATAACTCAAGACCTCTGTAATTGATCCCTGAAGCCCTTGTTTCTGTCTCTCCTCACTCTTTCGATCAAGGTGGCATGCTCTCAGAGAAGGACATTCCTCTAAGATATTTCTTCGGAGTGCATAGGGTTTCAGCAGTGATTGGTTAAATCCTAGGGTAGTGGTGGGTTTGGTAAGGAAACCAGTGTTGACAAGATTATGTTGGCTTAGAAAATATGATACTTAGTATTAGTAACAGTTTGAGTAATTCTGAGTAAACTAGCAATTGATGCCTTGGCTATGTGATTAGCCTGAAGGACTTATGAGCAGTACCCATTTTATTTTTAATATGGCAGATATCTCCACTACCACCAAAATGGGAGGTTGTTTGAGAAGTTAACATCCCTCACACACATACACACTCCCTCCAGCTTTAGCTTCACCATCCTGCTAGAACTCTCGAATGATGAGGATTCATGGCCCAGACTGCCTGCTCGATCCTGGCCCTGTATACAAACATGATCTGTGAGGCATTAATATGCACAGCCCATCCCCCCGCACCCCCCAGCCTGTCACAGAGATATACTGTTCTAGCCCCAGAGTACCGGCACACTAAGAGACCTCCGTTTCAGGGGAAGTTATACTAGTGAGAATCATTAGACCTGCTGCTGTATTTGCATGGATACAAGAGACAGTAGAGCTGTGATCTATTTCCCATGATTGGACATGATGAAATGGAGCATGCAAACAGAATGTTGCTGAATCATAGCCCAAACAAGTACCCTTTGACCATGTACAAATAAGACAATACTTATTTGCAACTGTTCTTGTTTGAAAAAGAATATAGAGAAAGTAATGCATTTTTCATTTCATTCATTGTTTAAACAGAAAATAGCTTAGAATTTGTGGTCAATATAAGAAAAAACTGATCAAGTCCAAAAAGTGTGGGGCTGTATGTAGTAATGTAGTATGTTTTTTAATAAAAACAGTAATATTTTGAAATATTATTACAATTTCTATTTTAATATATTTTAAAATGTAATTTATTCCAGTGATAGCAAAGAGAAATTTTCATCAGCCATTACTCCAATCTTTAGTGTCACATGATCCTTCAGAAATCAATCTGATAGGCTGATTTTGTGCTCAAGAAACACAATTGTCTTGTCAATTGTCTTATCTATTTTGTCTTATCAATGTTGAAAACGTTTGTGCTGCTTAATATTTTTGCCGAAACCTAGATACACCCCCCCCCCACCTTGATGAATAAAGTGTAAAAAAGTAACATTTACGAATAAAAGTATACTTTTTAAAAAATGTATTTTTAATTACTGACCCCAAACTTTGGAATGATTATTTATAGTTTATTTAGTGTTTATTTATTTATTAATGGAGGTCCTTCACACTAGGCAAGGCAAGATTGTATAGTGATAATTGATAATTCCGCGAAAAACTGCAATTGCAGATTTCGAACAGAGATGGCGACAAAGAGGAAAAACTGCGGACTGCAGCTTTAAAGAGTTAAAAAGAATAATCAAACATTCACTCACTTTTAATGATGCCAAGATATCATTAAAACCTTTTTCATTTATGGAGTCAGATGAAATAACGAGGTAATACATACTGTATGAGAAAATGTATTTCATTTAATCTTGTTGTGTTGTGTAAAAGGAAAGACAGTAACGCACAAAGACCTTCACCCGTATTATTGGAAAACCGTCATTGGACTGATAGTCGGGCTTACATTACTAAGTTAAGTTAGTTTGGGCAGCCTGTGATATAAAAGTTTTTTAGGTCCAAACCCAATGCTTTCATGACTGTGAATAACTTTCCATTTTATTTGGAATCGATCAACTCACCAAAGTGAGACAGAATGGTAAAAATTCGGTGAAAGTGCATCTATTGCCAGAGGCTTAAAGTGTAGTATATAAACCTCCACAGTGCAATCAGGCTAAAGCAGCAGTGCTTGGCTCTGATTGGCCAGTACTTGTTGCATCAAAACTGGCAGCACTGATAGAGGCCATCTGCTCTGAAACTCAGAGGGCTGTGCGGCTTACCAAGCGCCCTTAAAATGACAGCTAAAACTACTATTGAGACTTGTGAAGCATCAGACAGCTCTAGTCCTATGACATCTGACAGACGTCACAGTCATCACTGCACTCTTTATCACTGCGCCTACTGACTATGAGTCGAAGGTCACGCTGAAGTGAAGAGACATCGCATCAGAGCCCGTCAGGCAGCTCTACTTGTGTGTGAATCCTCTAAGAGAGAAGGAACGATGTGGGAGGGAAAATACTTAAACGGCAGTCATGTTCAAAAGGCGCCCACCTACTGAACTGCTCATAAAGGACCGGAAAAAATTAGAGATTGCTCTGAACTAATGCGGAAAACCACGGGGAGTGGAGTATCAGTGTGGCTATTTAAACTGGCAGTCATCTGCATCTGCTGCACTTCAAAATCATACAAGTACTGTTTCTTTCTGGTCACATTCACAAACAAAAATACAGAGAGCTGTTTAGCAGACCCAGGGGCTTTTGTAATGAGAGAGCAAAATGTGGCTGTGAGATGCAACAAATGGCACGTTTTAACGTGCATTATCACATCATCTCACTTAAGTGTTATTGCTGTATGAACTCAGTTTAAACAACTTATCAAAAGAAAAGAGAAAAGAAAGAAAAGAAAAGTGTGCTTTCTATTAGCGATGGGTCAGCATGGCCAAATTAATAGTTTTTCTAGTCGTTGTTTTAGATTTAAATTGGCCACTGCATCGGGTCTCGTTCTGTTTTTTCAATGTCTCACACATTGAATTTTGTGTTAGGAAGCTGTGTCAAGTTAAAAATAGTAAAACTTTTAAAGTCGCAATGAACAGAAGTAGTTTCTTCCATATTGATAGATCTAAGTAAAACAGATTATCGAAAAAGGAAAAAAATGTAGGGCGTGAACTTGGTTCAACCCAACGGTTGTTGATTGGATGCAGGCAGATCTGAATGAAAGCTTGCGGCGATTGTAAAGACGGGTGGAGTTTGAGCAGTGAGTGAATCAAAATAATTGGAGAAGTCACCGGAAGATCAAGTTTCTACATTTTGATTAAAAATTACGAGGTCAAATATAAAAATAAGGAAAGCATTGAAGAATCATTTACAATAAGACGATAAACTTTTTTTTTCATACCGACTTTAAAAGCACATCTCAGGACCTCAAGCATTTGGTTACATTCAGATGCAGACCATCTAGCTGCTCATTAACACACACATTTTTCCTATGTGTGGTGGACCATAAATCAGCCCAATTATCCAGGGCTAAGACGGTGTACTCAACTAGTCCTTCAGACAACCCACTGACTAGCTGATTATGAAAATATGTAGTTCTATGCATCCCCACTTTCTATTTATTAGGCCAAAATCTCATTTTCGCAAATGAAACAAAATAAAAAAGTTATGAATACCCATTTTATATAAGTTGACAGTTATACATACTATATTTAAATCAGCGTCCCACCACTTTAAATAACTATATGAGACACTTGTAGTTGGGTGCGCTCAGTGTTCAGCGGTGCAAAAGTCATCAGAGAATGTAATCTCGCTTGTTCTCTCCCCAGCTTTTAAGAGTCCCTGGTCTATTATTATCTCAGTGATATGATATTTCTCTTTGCCATCCTTATCATTACTCAGAATGTCAGCTGCCAATCATAGGAGCCATGCAGAGGAAATGAACAGTCTGTTCTAAACGCTGAAAACTACAGCTTTCATTTAGTTTGAGAGGTTACGACAGGGATTCATGCATCTAAAGGGATTTTCAGACACCTGAAAAAAATAACTCTCAAAGCAGGAATCATTTGATATCTAAACTTACAAGAGATGGTTGAATATAAAAACTAAAAACAACATCAACATAAAATACCTAAAATTTATTTCAGAGACAAAGTTAAGGATAGTATTTGAGCTGAACTGTTCTAGAAGACAGGAACAAGAGCTTAAAGATAACAAAGTGATTAACAAAATGCGACATAATTGCAAACGTTTAATCTACACAGTTGGTGGTTACAGTTGAAAAGTTTACATTTTGCCGAAAAACAAACATTGTCTCCAGTCTATCAACGTTTATAATTGGGCTGTAGTGTTGCTGAATTCACAAAGCATTGCAGACTCACAGGTTTGATTGATGATGCTCATTTTCTAAGCGCTGTCTTCGACACTTAAAGTGCATATGACCTAGTTCTGTTGGCTATACATTTTTAATTTAACATCCACAGTGCCAAAGTATGCCCTGAAGATGGATGACTACTGCACTCCCAATTCTGGCAGGTATAGTTGAGGATCACACAGCAAAAACAGTCAGGTTTGGCAGAGATGTGGGCAAAGAGAAACAGAAAGACCTAGAGAGCGACACAGAGGCTGGTAGAGACTAACTTTCATACTGTACATTATAACATTGTGATGCCAACTGTACACCACTATTTCTTTTTTATAATGTTTTTTTTATTTTTTATTAACAATAGTTAGGGTAGTATAGATTTGGTAACACTGTAGTAGTAACACTGGGCAGTTATCGGACATAACATGAACGTAATTATTGGCTTATCATATTGGCCATCCTGAAATTTCAGTATGACCAAGAAAGAAAGTAAGAAATAAAGAAAGAAAGAAAGAAAGAAAGAAGGCGTACTTCACTGCTCTCATATCTAATTGGAGGAGATGTAGGGTCTCTGGAGAATCTGTCTCTCTGCCCTCAAAGAAACAGCAATGATGCAAAGATATTTTTTCACATCAAACACACCAACATGTTACTCTCCTGCATTTTGTTCCTTCTTTGAACGCTAAAAACTGCTGGTGTTTCATTCACTGTCATTGTTGCTGGAGTTTGGATATTTGGTATCCTACTTAAAAAATTTAAGTATAACAGAAATGGATGGGGGGAGAGAACTGAAAACAATGCAGATACGCACAACATCCTGATTTTATTTATTCCCAAATTGCTCGCTTACACCAGTTGGGAGGTAAAGGAACAAGCCAATGAGGTCATTATTACCTAATGAGATTACCTAATGACTTCACAGGGGTTCCAGAGCCAATAACTGCCAGATAACTTCCCCTGTAATTATTTGGAGACACCAGTGTGTGCTTCCTCAACATTAAGCCAACATTTTAATCACATTGTCTGAGTGTTTCATAGAGCACAGCAAGGCTGGTTTGTTGAAAACACTCTTTGATTAGCTGGATTAGTGATATTCATGATTTAAGCCACAAAACCATCACCATGCACCAATACCACAGTTTTTTATTTTTTTATTGTCGTAAAATACTACAAACATAAATCTAGGGTGCATATGATCATGCAAATTTGTAATCCAAGCATAATCTGATATTATTGTTTAATTGTGATTGGCTGATGAAAGTTTAATTAAATTAATGTCTAACAATCATAGAAGCAACAAAGGAACATTTTAGAAAGTGAGCCTACAGTTAGGGTTGTAACGGTATGAGATTTTCACGGTATGATAATCGTCTCAAAAATATCACAGTTTCACGGTATACAGTATTAAACAATCATTATTATTATTATAATCATCAGCTACAATGACCCTTAAATGAATGAAAATAGATAGTTTTTTTTGGTTGAACATATGGTTTATTAAAACAAACTTTTTTAATGAAAAAAAAAAAAAAACTTTATGGAAGTAAGAGTCTACCTTTTGAAAAAATAAGAAAGAAAAAATAAAGCTGCACATCTCCCATTTGAACAAACATGTCTAATCAATTGAATTCATAAAACCGTAACTTATTTTTATTCTTAATTTATTAATTATTATTTAAGATAATTATAAGATAATAGAGTATTATGAAATTTTTGTTTTATTTCCTCAGAAATTCTGGGTTGTCTTGTCTGATATAATTTGTCTGGATTCTATGATTTAATACAAATATATTATTGAAAATACAATCAGATGAAATGCTGCAGACTCTGCACAACAGAGGTTTACTAAATTAAAACACAGACAAAAACTATATTATTTCTTAAATAGTGTTTAAATAAACTTTATTATTATTGTTGGTGGTATAACTTTAAGTTGGCAACATTCTATTGTACAAGAGTAATATTTCAGTCATTATTTCTTTAAAGGGCCCCTATTATGCTATATTAAAGTTTCCTAATGTTGTTTTGGAGTCTCCTACAACAGGTTTACATGCATCAAAGGTAAAAAAAACTGTTTCATTTTCTCATAATATACATTTGCACATCACCAGATTTTCAATGATTCTCAAACGACTCGTCAGATGAATCAATCTCTCTAAATCCCTCCTTTCCACGAGCTACTCTACTCTGATTGGCCAGACAGCTCAGTCTGTTGTGATTGGTTTACCGTGTACAGCGTGTCGAAAACAAGAACTCCCATTGCCATAACGTCAGCTCTGCGTGTCCTGGTCCTGAGGCTTCCTACACTGTAAACTAATCACAGTAACGAACAATGACATCGATTTTACCACATCAATGCGAGCGCGAGTCCGATGATGAAACATTCATTGGAAGAACTAGTTATTCAAACCGAACCTCCATCGCAAGGACAACTAGTGCAGGACGTTTCTCAGTGATACACTAACGTTACTCAGTTTGAGGTACATGAGATGTTGCAACTGTAATTCCTCAGCATCAGCATTAACAAGTGCATGTCCATCAACCGATTATTTATTTACCGAATATTTTTCTAATATATTGCGGTAAACACGTGGAAACTGTATCAATAACAGTCCATGTAAGTTATGCAATACATTAGCCGAGCTCTAGCGTGAATGACTGATGTAACATAAACATTTGTAAAACAAATCTTGCTCCATGCTTAATCTTTACTCAAACTAGTGAGAACGACAGACAATCTGCATTAATAGACACAGTTTTAGATAATAGTGGCCCACAACTGATTAGCAGAAGGATTTCAGTTAGACAGTAATAATGTGAGTTAGCCAGTTAGCAGGAGACCTACACAATATAAAACTCAAAACTACGTATTTTGAACACCATCTTTCAAGAGCAAGCGGTTTATGAATCCTGCATTGAACTCCGAGATTTGAGAAGTCGTCAGTAAAACAAAGGGAACACAGCAAAAGTTTAGGATTATACTGCTGTGATATCGTGGTAAAGATTAACTTTAACCACTGATTCTTCAAATGCTCGTCCTTGGGCAGTGAAAAAAAAAACTGGATTTACCTTCACATTATAGAGCACAACGCCGTCTTCTCGACATGATGCTATCCAGTATCCACAGGAATCAGCTGCAGGTTTGAGGTTCAAGTTTTCCCTGGTGTCTGCGCGTGCAATAAGTGGGCGGGCAATATGCTAATGTTTCGTCTTGACGTCACAACGAAACGGCTTATGACTCGTTTGAAAAACAAATCATTTCATGACTCAGAGTCGACTCTTACTTTTGAAAGACAATAACTTTATATACGGTGCACTTTCAGATTTAAAACTTTGCAGGATGTTTTCATTCACTTAGAGCTATGTTACACACTACATGAAAGGTCATTTTAAAAAATCCATAATAGGGGCCCTTTAAGCTAAACCAAACTTTTATTTTGACAGGTTGTATTAAACTCCTATGAGTTTCAGTCAGAGTGTATTTGACAATCATTCTTTTAAATAAAATTATGAAATGCTCATTAAGTTCTCTCAGAGCAGCTCTGGATATGTTCATGTGTTCACGTCCTCATATAGTGAGTGAGACGGCATATGCTTTAAACACCATGAGCGTCACACATAGGCTACTTGTGTGTACTTGTATGTACTAGGCGAAACGGCGCTGCTCATTCACACAGACACGCAGAACAAGCAGAAAATATATTTACAGTATATAGCAGTTTTTTTGCGCTGTATATTAATAGACACTCATATAGCGATTTGATTTATTGCACAGCTATATTTTAGATTTATTCATCCATCTATCAAATCGCGCTTTTTATGTGACATCTGCATTATTATAAATTCCCTCAGCAACATGGAAGTAATACGGCCTTAAGTTATAAATGGAACTTTATCTGCAGGGAGGGATGGTGTTTGCGAATATGGGAGAACGTATTTCCTCCTTTTGCAGCCACTCTTCGTCCACATTTCTGGACACAACTGGATATCCATCTTCAAGGACAACCCCGTGTTCGTTTTTCGGATACCCAAGTATTCCCACACTGCAGATTTTAACTTTTTTTTCGGCAGGGGATAGAGATTAGAATTCGCAGCTCTGTCTCAGACATTTTCTCCGCTGTAGGCCTACATGTATGTGTGGAGTCTAAGCAGTCAAGTGGAAAGAAGTTGCATATGCACAGGTGAGATCTGGTTTAATTTTGTTTCCAAAACCGTGGATAAGCATAATGTTCACGATATGATAATCGTGCATGTCAATATTGTGATAAACCGCCATACCGGTATACCGTTACAACCCTACCTACAGTATGATTGAATTTGAATCAGACTGAGTACACACAGATTCATCTTACTTCCCTTTTTTAAGTTCATATAGTGGCACATTCAAATGAATGTATAGATGCACAAGCGCTTTCCATAAAATCCGTTCCATCATCTTCATGAATGCATGGCACATAATTAATGGAGCTGCATGGGAAGTGAGAGGATGTATACTCTGAAACAGTCGCTCGTCTGAGTTTGTCAGGCATTTGGCGGCATACTTTACTATGGTCAGACCAGATATGCTTTATGACCTCTCATTAATACCCATTACTATGGAGGTCAGTCAGGACATGCTGGTGGGTTATCTACAGGACTATAAACCACAGCACAATGAGAATGACGGCATCCATCACTCATACAGCTCAGACTATGATAGAGAGAGATGAAGAGATGGCGAGGGGGCTAGAGCAGGAAAAAAAGAAAAGAAACAGAAGACATTGATAATAAATGAAGGGGTGAATCAATAGCTAGGGAAGATGTGATGATGAAATCTTTCAGTGTGAGTGTTAAGTGATGAAACCCAGACACACATAAATAAAGAATTAACAGTCTAAGGAAAAACTGAATGGCAGTAGGCCAAGTTCCTATACCCATGCATCAATATATGAGGAAATGAACAGTTTTACAACATTAAGTGTTGTAAAAAGCCAAACAAGGTTCTAACACTTAATGACCAATGAATTTGCATGACTTTTTCATGACCTTCCACATTCCTTTTTTTTTTTTTTGCACGTGTGATTTGGCTTTTTGAGCCTCCGAGCCCACTTTACCATCTATAATTATTATCTATTAGCTTGTACCATGTGCTGTCCAATGAATAATTACAGGATGGATCGCACAATAACAATACAAAAGAGCAATATCTATCCAATGAAATATGACCTTTCATGTTATACATTTCTGATTTAAAACATTTTTATATTCCATGACATACATTACTGTTCAAAAGTTTGAGATGGTTAAGATTTGTTTTTAAAAGAAGCCTCTTATTCTCACCAGGTCTGCATTTATGAAAAACACAGTATTAAGAGTAATATTGTGATATATTATTACAATTAAAATAACTGCAATTTCAGCAGCCATTACTCCGGTCTTCGGTGTCACATGATCCATCAGAAATCATTCTAATGTGCTTATTTGCTGCTCAAGAAACATTTCTTATTATTATCAATGTTGAAAACAGTTATACTACTTCATATTTTTGTGGAAACTGTGATACATTTCATTCCACAATATTTGAGGAATAGAAAGTTTAAAGGAGCATTATTATTATTTGTAAGTAATAGAATTCTTTCTCAACATTATAAATGTCTTTATAAAACGTCTGATCAATTTAATGCATCCTTGATGAATAAAAGTATAAATTGCTTTTGAACTTTTGAATGGTAGTGAATTGAGTTTTTCCATAAACCCTGTACAAACCCTGTACTAAATCATGGTCACAAATCTCTTATGAGAGACCATAAATACAGAATAAAAGCAGCAATAAAAGACAATGAGATCCACCTATCCAGCTCAAGACTGACTGCACTGCTCTGTGGATGAAAGGAAGCAGTTGTTCTCAAAGGTGGAAACATATGGCAGGGATCACTGCACATAGCTCAGATTGAGTGAGGGTGCCCTTTGCTTTTGCCTGCTACTTCAAGAAACAGCTAAATGGACCCTTAAGGAGTAAGAAAACTAAATCACAATGTCCTGCAAAGTTCTGTTGAAGAGCCGGTGGCTATTGCATTACTTATCAGCCAGCCCAGACAAAATCTAAAGACTTTTTAAAGCATTTCCTCAGCTGAATATTTGGGTGAAATGGATTTAAACACTGTAAAATGTGTTAAATGAAGCTGAGATAACCACATTCCAGTTAAGCATAATCAAATAAACCAAAATATCTCATGAACACACACACACACAAAGGGTAGAACTCTGGGAATAATGGTCATTTCAATTCTGTGGAAATCTGCACATGCATATCAGTTCACTGTTTTCTATCAATTTATCCTGTATATCAGCGATGTAGCGAGTTTTTAGTGTGGCTCCATTATAATAAAAATAAACCATTATTTTCCCTCAGGAAAAAAGCACTGTCGTTTGTCCTTTGATAGTGAAGAGGGAGGAGATCAGACATTTTAGTAAGAGTTATGAATTTAGTATGAGCTTGTCTGACAGGACGAACTTCAGTCTAAAGGAAACTGGATGACAGGAGATTAAAGTCACAGTCTGGACTCTTTGCAGCATTACAAGACAAGTGCCAGGTCTTTGATTTGTACTTAGAGTTAAGTGCCTGTATGCTGTGATGTATATTTAAAGACCAATGCAGTACTTAGCAGTAGAAAGGGAATTTTTTTAAAAAGAGGGATATTTATAAAGGGTGAAATCAGGGGGCTTGAGTCTTGTTCTGTGTCGGGTGAAAGTGTATGCTGGTGATTTTGCATTAGTGCTGAGCCCTGACCCACTGTAATGGACTGAATGATGGAAGAAATGTCTAGTTCAGCAATCGCTTTGAGCCAGAACACGAGGAATTGACTCGTATGCCGATCAATAGTCTTGTAGCATGCCGCTAAATGAACAGGACACATTCAAAGATTTGTGTTCATCGAAGAACAAGTCGATTTTTGTACTTCATGTAATAACTCTACTCTGGATGGAGAGCAGAATTATTAAGCACAACTTAACATGTCACCCAACTTCCTTTCCAACCGACTGAAAAGGCCAACGCAATGCAATATGAGCCACTCGCAGAGCTTCCAGCAATAATTGATTCCAGAGCGCCACTGATGACTTGGAACATGGGCGCTCATCTCATCTCCTCAGGGGTTTTACGTCCTGTGGGTTTTTATTCCAGCTGTGTTCTACTACACACTTACTTGACTAATTAGCAAGTTTGGATTGAACTACAGTGGATGGTTATTAATGATGACAGCAAAGGCTGTGTAAAATCATAACTTGAGCAAGTACAATAGATATGAACAGTACACATGCCAACTTTCACAATTCATAATGTAATCTGTGGATTTCAAAGGGGGCCACAAGGAAGCGTTACAGGGTCTGCGGAAAACAAAAAGATTTTTTTTAGGGCTGTCAAAGTTAACCATATATATATTCCATTCAAAAGTCTAGGGTTAGTAAGTTTCTTGAGAAACTTACTATAGCATATTAGAATGATTTCTGAAGGATCATGTGACACTGAAGAGTGGAGTAGCGGCTGCAACTAAAATTCAGCTTTGCCATCACAGGAATAAATTTAAATTGTAATATTATTTCATTGATTAAATAAATGCATAATAGATAATAAATGCAGCCTTGAAAAGCATAAGAGGCTTATTAAAAAAAATCGTACTGATTGTCGCAAAAATAAACTGTGAATACATTGGGTGGAAAAGTGAAAAAAAAGAGATATAAGTGGACCTCAGGGGGAAAAATAAAACATAAATAATGTGTGACATGATTTTAGAATGTATGACATCCCTGACAAAGAGTATGTGACGTATGATCTAAATACCCATGACAGCTGGCTGTTGGTCTGTAAGTTATTGGGAGAAAAGTGAGTGCCAGGTACTGACTTCACTGGAGCTGCCTACACAAAAGGTGTTTAACCGTTTCTCTGAGATGTGTGTTTGCATGTATTTGTCTAGAATCCTGCCCAGGTCTATGCTAGGCAATGCCAGGCTATAATCTTTTCTGGCTCCCGTGTCTATAATTAATGGCTCTATTCTGGTGTGTGGAAGATGAGAAAACACCCTGGTAAGCATCAATGTGATGCTCTGAGTTTAAATTAGCTCCTGAGTAAAGCGCTCTGCCATTGTGACTCTGCCAAAGGTCATATAAACTCTCCCCCTTTGTGCTTCACCTCTCTATTTCTCAGTCTTGATATAAGCTGTGTCAGAGAACATCTCAATTTTTCTTTGTGCTCTTAATTGGGGGAATTAAGACCTAAAAATCTTCTGGTGAACTTGGAAAATCCATTTGGCAGGCTGTAGCTCTGCCGTGGTTATTTTAAAACCCATAATGTATCTTCAAGCTTAATCAATCCTCTCTACTTGTTTAAAACAATTTAGATTTGCATGATTCTGGATATGTGTTTAAAGGTTCTATTATGAAATAGACAATTAGAGAGAAATAGGGCCCTATCTTACACCCGGCGCAATGCAGCGCTAAGCGCGACGCAAGTGTTTTTTGCTAGTTTCAGTCCGACGCAATTATCATTTTCATGTCCTGCGCCATCTTGGTTAAACAGCAAATGCATTTGCGCCCATTTGTGTGCCCATGGGCGTGAAAACGAGGTGTGTTCAGGCGCATTGTTGGCACGTTGATATTTTGAGGCAACAGAAATAGACTGCGCCATTGACCAACTGAAACCTGGCACAATATTTTTTTTTTGTTATTTAAAGAGCGCGTTAGTAATGTGCGCCTATAGGCGGGTCCACAACGCGCGTACACTCTGCTTATTAAACACACAGGGATGCACAGCAGCACACAAATATGCCAAATATTTAAAATAAAAGGATTACAATGTAAAAGATTATTATTGTGTACATAAAGACATGGTGGAATCCGGCTTGTCCCGTAGATGGTCTGCTTGCGCACTCAAATTCCAAAATCCAAATATCAAATTCCGTCATGTAAATCCGCCACGCCATGCCAACTGGCATTTAAAGGGAATGGGAGATGAGACTCTGATTGGTTTAAAGCACGTAAATCCCAAAACACACCCATTACTCATTAAGAGAATAGGGACAACCCTTTTAGACCATGCGCCTGGCACGTCGACCATTTTTTCCGTCGTTAAACTAGCAAAAGTTGATTCGGACACTCCCTAAGTAAACATGCGCCCTGCGCTTTAGACCATGCGCTTAGATCGTTAAAATAGGGCCCATAGTCTCTCTTGATCAGTGCTTAGGCAGGTGTGTGAGGACGATATGCACATACCCAGCAGAAAAACAGAGACCACCTGCTTTCGTTTAGATCCCATGAGCCTAATCTGTGCCTGTCTGACATTTTAAGAACATAATGAATTGAACAACCCCCTTCAAATCTCCTTTAGAGTTTCTATGGCACTTTCCATTTCCAATGTCTTTTCCTCCTCTCTGGGATTGTGAAGATTGGAGTGGTACCAGACTTCTTTTGTTGAAAGCTTTTTGGTTAGCTGATGCAGTGTTTGAAATGTGTAGTATGGTGATGGAGCATTCACAGGCCCAGGAAGAAATGTGTCTTTCTGCACAACACTACTACTGACACGGTGTCTGGAAAGAAGAGCAAACCTGCAAGTTTTAACAGGTCAAAAAGCCCAAGGAAGCAATCATCCATTGAAACCAGTGACCTGTAGATGATGGAAAGGGTGCCCAGATGCAGGGAAGTGAAGTGTTATCTAAATGTTATACATTCCTTACGCTGATAAGCTGGAATGGTTTTAGTCATGGTTGTAAAGATGTAGATTAGATGACAACATTGTCAAACACGTTAATTAGTTCAAAATCCGAAGTGTAAAAGTTATTGCATATACATCTGTTCAAAAGTTTAGGGTCAGTTAGAGTTGAAAGAAATTAATACTTTGATTCAGCAAGGATGCTTTAAATTAATCATAAATTACAGAAAAAACTTTTACATTATTACAAACAAAAATTATATTTCAAATGTTGTTCTTTTGAACTTTGTATTCATCAAAGAATCCACAGGAATATTGAGCAGCACAACTGCTTTCAGTAATAATAAGAAATGTTTCTTGAGCACCAAATCAGCATATCAGAATGATTTCTGAAAGATCAAGTGCCATGTGACACTGAAGACTAGAGATATGGCTGCTGAAAATTCAACTTTGACATCACAGAAAAAAAGTAAGCACTTGTTAATGTGTGAACGATATTTATGATATATTTGCAAATTACTGACTTAAATCTATTGACAGTCAATGGTTTTATTTCATCATCAATGCTGTATATTTGTTATTAGTTGCCTAAACAATTTGTATCATCAATTTCGAGGTTCAAGAGGCTATGTATCACAGAAAAGCCCACATTTAGGTATATTTGACCCTAATGTGGCTTCTTTAATGTGTGTAGTGTCTTCCCTGTCAGTTAATTTGCTCTCACAATGAAGCCAATTTGATGATATGAAAGATCCCTACAGAGGGACTGGACACATATGACCTGCACATAGCATTGTGGGATATCTGCCCAGAGTAATCAGGATAAGCTTACAGCTATGAGCTTTAATGAGGCAAAAATGGAAACAAATGGAGTGTGTTCTCCCATTACTCTTCAGTGTGTCCAGGGAGACAGAGGAAAAAAGAACAGACGAGGTGCACAGGAGAGGTAAAGAGAGCAAGAGAGACTGCACTCACATGAATTAAACGTCTCTTAATCTGTTTGTGTTCCACCTGAGCTCAGATACATCAGCTCCAACTTAAAAAAAAAAAACAAAAAAAAAAACTGATGGTTAGGAGAAAGTATAATGGGGGAACAAAGAAGATACATGGATCACATGAACACTAAACTTGAGGGTAAAAATGAGATGTGATAAATGTGATAAGTGTCTTCATGTGGAACACCACAATATGCCAGATTCAGTGAGATTTCTCAAATGTAAATAAATCTAGATAGCAGAGCATCACATGGTTTGTGTAGTCAGAACCCAGTGTTAACAATACCATAAATACACACACACACACACACACACACACACACACACACACACACACACACACACACAAAAAAAAAAAATCTGAGCAAAAAACAAACACAGAGTACAAGCATATTATTTACACATTCTCCTCTGACAAAACTTAATTTAGACTATAAACGTAACGACACAAAAAGTGTTATTACTGTTTTCACAGCATTGATTAACAAAGGATGTTATGTCTTGAAGTTTCTTTGCAGTTACAGTATGTGGAGATATTGCTTCCTGTACAAGGTGACTGAATGCACATGAATAAACTGAGGTTTTTCAAAATACTTGGTTGTAATAAAAGTTGTATTGTATTGATTGCATGAAAAAGTGCAATCAATACATTATCAAAATTTCCCCCTTTAAGTTTAAGAGTTCTGTTATCTGCTGTTAGTTACTGCCGTGAGTTACTTGTGATTGGAAAATTTGGAAGTGGAGCCGTGACCTAACTTAATTGGTATTAGCTACAATAGGCTATAGCTTAAGATTTATTATGCTTGGATTACTTTGTTTTTGCTTTGTGGAATAAATGTTCAACTTTGTTTACAGATTTGCTGACTCATGCGTTTGGATGACAAGAAGCTGGAACTCTGCCGCTATTGTAAATGCATCTGTGAGAACATTTACGTCCTGTTAGCAGGGGCTTAGAAAAGTGGGTTGTGTCATTACATATCTATACTGCTGTTTCTGTAGCAAGCAAAAGCCAGGGGATTTTTTTGTAAGTCACAAACGCACATACACGTGTGCACACAGACCGAAATGATTCACTCCATAAACACAGTGATGAGGGTTTGGGGGAGAGTTGCATAATGTCCAAGGATTTATGAGAATGTGCAGCATTTTGTTGCCATAGTAACTTGCAATAAAAGGTATTCTAAAATGCCCTATTAATTTTGAAAATTCACCAAACATCTCCAAGGCAAGTGATTATAATATATTATAAATCTAATCTCTTTTCCCCCTCACAAAACCATATTTGAAAATGCATTACATGAGTCAACCCACACATTATTAAAATATATCACAGCAAAACCTTTGCTGGGAAAACTATGATGCCTCAATATGGTGTCTGTTGGAAAGAGGTCATAGTAATGCAATCAACTTTAAGTCTCTATAGGAAATCTATAAGTTGCATGCAGTGTTCAATTGTAATTTATTTCTAAATACAATCTCAGATGAATAATAATCTCACCAAGTTTGCACATTTGAAACTGTTTGTCAACTTTATAGCTGTAAATCCATTCCATCAGTCTGTCCAGTCTTGTTTATTAGTGTAAATGCATGGATAAACTGACATATTAAGTCAAATCCCTATATACTATTCATCCATTTAATTCCTCACCAAAATCTGCGCATGCTATTAATCTGATTTGTGAACAGTGGAGAGAATGAGAAAATGTATTCTACATTATCTCACAAAGTACACAATATAGTGTATTTAAAAAGCTGGACTAACTTTCACTACTGTTCATTATTTATTTATATAATCAGTTTTCTCCTCACTAACATAAATGCATGCAGTCCAAAAACATCTTTCTTTTTTGCATGTGAAGTAATTATCATAATAAAACGCGAATAATTCTGTTTCATGGTTTAAAAACAGCAAATACGACTCATTTTTCAGAACCTGTATTTCATTATCTTTCTCAGTCCAGCCAAATCTGTAACAATGGCACTGTTTCAAGAAAAACATTCATTGTCATTTTTATTTGTTTAATATGATAGGCAGAGAGAGAAATGAGTTCGCTTTTAACTGCATGCTCCTGATGTGCACAATGACTGAATGTGCATAAACATTAAAAGGAGGCACACATTAATTAAGCATGCAAAATCCACAGATAATGGGAGGCTTTCATTGGCCTACAAAACTAATGAAGACTTAGTGCATTGCTGTGTTTGAACCTGATGTCAGATTTCCTTTCATTTACTCATCCTCTGTTATTTTAACTTGACGCTTTTCTAGGAAAACAGACTTCATTATTTACCGTTCAGCCACACTGAAGTCTCATACAGTTCCCACACTGAAGTCTCATACAACTCATACAGTTCAAGTATAGGATAATGTACAGCCAGACAGTCATTAAGACAAACCCAGACAGGGTGACCAGGACACTGACTTGAATCTGTGTGGGTATAAATAAATGCATGGATATGAAATATTAATTTGTATGGAAGCTTGTTTCCACCACGGAATAAAACATGTAAAAGATAATTTTTATAAAGTCCAATGCTGAGTATTACCAACTTATGGCCTCCTTTGCAGAATAATTTTCATTTAATCGACAGACAGACAGACAGACAGACAGGTAGAGATAGATAGATCTGGTCTGGTTATAAAAGATTTGAGTTTAGGATGAGTGGGTCTGGGAACACATAATTAATCCCTTATGTACCCCCTTCCCAACCCCCTAAAGTACCATCACTCTCAGCTCTAAAGTCCCCACAGTTTTTGAGTCGGAGTCTGAGTCAGTCTGTTTCTGCTCTGCGAGAGACAACATTATTACCTTAAGTGTATGACAGGCATTAAGGGGATAGTTCACCCAAAAATACAATTTGCTGTTAATTTACTCACCCTCAGGCCATCCAAGATATAGGTGATTTTTTTCTTCAGTAGAACAGTAAAGATGTTTTTTGCTGAAACCGTGGTCCTTGGAGTTTCATATAAGTCAATGGCTATCATCCCTTTGAGCCTACATTAATACTGGTGGCTCCTGACAATACATTCAGGTCTTATGAAGCGAACCGATCGGTCTGTGCAAGAAACTGAACATCCTTTAAAACATTATTACCTGTAATCCACAGCCTCGGGAAACAGTCCTGAGTGTGTTTCCAAGCGTGAGCTTCTTGACGTATAATGACGTATGAGCTGGAGCTCAAATGTTGGGAATCTGTTAAAAGTCAATCTTCCCGACTGAGATCGTGCAAACGAACTTAATCTTAATTTTTTATATAGGTTGCGGTATCCAGGATAAGCACAAGTAAGTACTATTTTGATGAACAACACAACACACACGTCTTCCCTGTGCTGTAAACAAATAGTGTCAGCTCATGTGTGAGTTTTCTCCAGCACGTACGTCATACTGCGACAGGAAGCTCACGCTCTAGACTGCCGTGAACACACCCAGGAACGTTTGCCGAAGCTGTGGATTACAGGAAATAATGTTGGAAATAATGTTCAGTTTCTTGCACAGACTGATCTTTTTGCTTCATAAATCCACAGTGTATTGTCAGGAGCCACAGGTATCAATTTGGTTTTGCCTGTATGTGTTTTTTTGACTCTCAAAGTGCCATTCATATAATGAAAGTTCATTATATGAAGCACCAAGGAACACGATTTCAACTAAAAAGAGAAAAAAAACCTACATCTTGGATGGCCTGAGGGTGAGTAAATTAAAAGCAATTTTTATTTTTGGGTGAACTATCCATTTCAATTTATTTATGTTTACTGTGATACAAATAATGAAGTCTAGATGTTTTCCGCAGTCAGCACTTCCAATAACAGTTGCCTATCGGCAATAAATCATTAAAAAGAATTGTTCACCTAAAAATAAAAATTCTGTCATTACTTACTCAACCACATGATGTTCCAATCCATGATGTTTTTTCATAGAACTAAAAAGGAGATTTTTTGAACATTCTTTTCCATATGACCATTCATAGTGACCTTTTTTGTCAAGACATTTTTAGTGACAATTTTTGTGAAGCTCCAAAATAACAAAGAAAACATGTTTGAATTGTTCAGTCCATTTTCTGAACCAAATCAGCTGGTTCACTAAAAAGAACTGATTACAAAGAACGATTCATTTACTGATCCAGTTCTCGAGTTCAACTCATTGACTCTGTAACCCATTTGCCAATTCTCAAGTTAAACACTCACTGAAGGGGAAATATTATCAGTAAATAAATTACTTAAATGTATGTATGGCTATATAGAGATTCTGGAATATAGTGCACAAATAAAGTGGACTTATTGAAAGTCATTTCAACAGCAACATGAGAGTGAGTAAACGATGGCAGGATTTAAATTTTTGGGTGAGCTATCTCGTTATTAAGTGAAAAATAAAAGTGTGCACATCCTAGCAGGGTTTTTTCCCTCCCTTTATAATACTATAGTTTTAAGGCCTGTTTCTCTAGGCAAAACAATGTCCTCATATGACGCTTAAGGTTTACAATACATGTCATTCAACTAGAATGATTCAGAACAGTTGTGGATTATTTACCAAATAACCTGCGGACCACAAGTATAAACAAGCCCTGACTGCACCAGAGTGGGTCTTCGAAATTAAAATTGGTTGATGCCACTGTGAACTGTATATAGAATAATACAGATTGTTTTATTTAAAAGCCAAACACAACCGTCAATTGACCTTGATGTGCCAATCTAGTCTCATTCTGTCAGTCACATTGCGGGCTGCCCTTCAATGAAGCATTCAGCCCCACTTACCAATTTCAACAACTCAAAAAAGACAGTAGCCCTCTGGGTGTTTACGGTCTAGCCTCAGAGCCTGGGATAATAGAGGCTAATTGGGGAAGAAGTTTATCTACTGACTGCTAAAATAGTGGCGAGGGGAGAAAAATTAGAAACAAAAATAGAAAATCAAAAGTATAGACCACAGTGGATGGGAAGAGACAGTAGAAACGAAAAGGACTATGTGCACAGAGGGGATTAAAAGAAAACATGAGAAAAATGAATAAGTACTGTATGTAAAAAGGAATGACAATTATGTATCATAGACAATATATGCATGTGTGAGAGTGAATGTGTGCAACTCAGTCTTTCTGTTAAGCTGATAACGGCATTACCGTGTGCATTTTAAATTCATTGTGCTTAATGTTACGAGACCTCTTAATCCGCAGAAAATCAATGCCTAATAACCTATGAAAATGTACATTTGCTCTTTTACTATTGCCAGAGGCCCAGTCACACACCCCGGGGGCCCTTTTTTCAATTCCCCCGCATTAGCAGTAAAAACCATAAACCACCATTAACGATGGGGGATTTGTGTAAAGCAGTGAGGGGCTGGACTGTGCTCATGCCATTTGGGACAGAGATCAGCTCCAGGAATGATGTGTGCATGATAGAGACAGACACAGGTCTCATGGATATTAAAAATCAAGATGAGAGGAGCTAGAAGAAAGTGGGTTTACCAAGTGAACGGAAAGAAGACAAAAATAATGTTAATGTTAAAGTTAATTTCACCTTTACATTAACATGATAAACTCTGTAATGCATCGCCTATATCATAGTATATGAAGTTGATAACAGTGGCAAGCTCTAGATATTGGCAAGAAAAAAAAGTACTGTGACACTTTCTAGTCATCAGATGTACAACAGGTTCATAATGTAAAGAATCACAATTGTTAGTTAAATTAAGTGATGTTAATTCTTGCAGATGACACCTTGATATTTAAAATAATATAAATACATTCAGACATTTAAGTTTGACATAAAGTTGTGATGTAACAGATTTTTTTTAACAGTTAAAATATTGCTGATTGAATGTAGATCTATATTTGGTGCGATCCATTTGTCCTCGGAAGTGGGAAAATCCTAGTCCCCAGTAGGAACTTTTCACTGGAATGCCCCCTAAAGTTGGAGTTGCGACTGGGAAACTCAGGGGAAGCAAACTACCCCGACTTCAGAATCTAATATGGCTTCTAAGCGCATCAACCGTAGTGAAACAGTAGTAATATATTGTTTATTAGCACTTCTGTTTGACTGTGTCTCAATAAACTCAGTGGTCCACAGTACTATCCAACCTATATTTGTGGACATGATACTTCGGCATTTTCTGTGCACAATACAGCTTTTTTATGCATTTGTATTCCGAAAGAGTAAGCACAACAAAGGTTTGCCTGGACAAGTCCATCTTAGTTTTCTGACCCGTTTACTGAAGCGCGGTCAACTCAGGTAAGACGTCAGTCCCAGCTATAACATTCAGGTAAAAGGAATGCAGCATAAGCTGGCAGTGGATTGTATGAAAGGGGTGGGGTTTAAGCTCACTAAATAATTGGAGAAGTCAGGCAAATGTACCAGAGAGAAGTCCAGTGTTTCACCGGTCGTTCAAGTTGACATTTTGATAATAAAAAATAAAAAAACACAATAAGATCTATAACATGAATTTACAAAATAGATGCCATTTTAAAGTGCCCCTATTAGGCTTTTTCGGATATTGCCCTTCATGTAGAGTGGAATATAGCTGTTTGTGAATGTAAAAGGTTTGAAAAGTTTAAAAGATCAAAGTGCATGATAAATAGAGTTATTGTCTACCAAAAGACAGAACTGATGCATCAGTAATTCCAGTCTTACATCTTGCACGAACCTGTAAAAAATGCTAGCCTATGGTCTTCATTGGCCACCTATACGAACAATATTTACTTTGACCTTCTCTTAAACACTGTAGATGTAGCTGAGACCTGGAAGTGTTTGGTTTGTGCATGCAATTCCAAACAATGAAGACTCGACTCGCATTTATATGGTAAAACTCCGCTGTTTGTATCACTGTGAAAACAAGTGCTAAAGATGAAATTCAGATATGGTAATGTGCACTTAGTTTCTGACATACAGTGTAAGCACTAGACCAATCACAACTAGGGGTGGGAATCACAGGGTACCTCACGATATGATACATAGCTCACACAATACCGATAATACCTAATCACAACAGACTGGGCCATCTGACCAATAAAAGGTTCTCGGGAAGGAGGGTTTTAGAGAGAGAATTTTTGATTGAACCGTTTCAGACACTGTGAGAAAAGAGGTGATGCTACAATGTAGCCTACAGTATATTATGAGAAAATTAAAGTGTTTTTTGATCATGGATGCATGTAAATCTATTGTAGGAGACCTCCAAAACAAAATTAGGAACCTTTAAAATAGTTTCCCAACGTGTTTTAGGAGATTCTGTAAATATCATGTTTTTAGCACCACAGTATGTTCTGTCTGCTAGTGTCTGTTGAGGGTTTTTTTAATTACATTTTGAGTGCTGGCTTGTTTGTTGGTATGCTTGCATGACCGTAAATGTGTTTTAGGATAAGCCTGTGTGTGTGAGCTTGTGTAATTGTGTTGTCTCCGACTGTCAGTTCCACTAAGCCCCAAACTCCCTATACCCACCCCCTAGCACACGGCTGACCTGTTTCCATATAAACAAAGGATGCTGGAGGCAGAATGCTGAACGGCGGAGCTAAAGCTTAGGCATCCTGAGGATGGACGCCTCCGAGGCTTAGGGTCCCTCATCTCCCAGCGACAGAGCTACTAGACCCAGCCGGCCATCCTCCCTGCCACCCGACTATAATTACCCGGCAGAAATGCATGTACGTGCTCACCGCCTGCAGGGCTGATCTCCAGCTGCCGTGATATTAACTCCATCAGGTCTTCTGCTGAAAAGAGCTTTATCCCTCAGCTCTCAGGAGAAGCTCGGCACAGCCATCCCTTAATAACATACATAACTTCTCTCAAGCACAACTTCTTCTCCATGTCCCTGACAACTGAAATACCGCTCATGAGAGGAGAAAGAAATCGATGTCCCTATCTTATGCTGCCTGTGTATAAAGCATGGAGAGGTTATTGAGTATGTGTGGAAGGAGAATATAGGAAAGAAAGAGATGGAAACTATTAATGCACTGCACATTTTTTTTCTGTATTTTGTCAGTGTTTTTGTATTAATTTTCATCATTTAAACAAGATAAATTTACTTGACAAACAAAAAATGGTTAAGATATTAAGATGTGTATTTTGAATTAAGCTTATTGTTCTTAGCATTTTTCCTGTTTTAAGCTCATGACTTTTACCAAATTGTTAGACTGCTTGAGTGGAGCTGATGAGGGTAAATGTTGGCAGGTGTGGATGATCGTGAAGTGTGTGCAGGTGTGAGCCAGGAGGGATTATGGGAAATGTAGTGCGGAGGTGACCGATGACGGTGAAACGACTGGACTGGTGACTGAAGATCATTCCAACTGAGGTGACAACTAGTGAATGAGGACTGTGACAGAATTTGTGTCACATTTCAATTAAAAAATGTTTTAAATGTAAAATAAAAAAACTTTTGTAACTTGTTTAGTTACAAAAACCTCTCTCAAAATAATGATACCACGGTAAAAATATATTCAGGTACATCATCATTGAAGAAAAAAAGACACCAAGACCTTAATGTGACCTACAAGCATAACATCTTTAAATGATTGATGAATGAGCCGTCATATAATGATGTGGCTATGAAGACTCCTGTTTCTGGTTAACAACATGTTATTAATCTTTCCCCCTGCTGAGCAGATATCACAAGGTTATTAGCTGAGTGCCCTCTCATGGACAACCCCCAAAAAGGTGTTGCAGATGCACATTAACAGTTATGACAGCCTATAGTCGGTTCATTTGGGCACATTTAACACCATACAACATTACCTGAACATATCTACTTAAAGCATTTTATCACTACCAAACAACGTATGCAAATAATATGGAAATGAATTCAAAGGCATAACTCCACCAACATGGTAAATGTGGGTGTATGAAATTAACATGCTGAAGTGTAAATTTTTTTGTCCCGATGAGGAAAACGGCTTATAAATCATACAGAATTTTTTGAAAATGTAAAAATGCAGAAAGTTTTCTTTTGATGAGAAGGGTTAGGGGATAGAATATACAGTTTGTACAAAATAAAAATCATTATGTCTATGGATTGTTATTATGTGTGTGTGTGTGTGTGTGTGTGCAACACTGGGCATCAAAAGTCTATATTTCTGCATCTGTTGCTTGTGTAAAGCTCTCATTAAAGCCATGCCCATTGGGAGATCAATCTTTGTTGCCCTATTGATCGGCATCTAGATGCAAGGCGACTGAATGGCAGTGAGGGATTTCTGTGACTTACAATCCTTATGATGTGCAAAGTGTGAGTGCATGTTTCTGAGTGAAAACAAAACTGCAGGACAGATTGCAAACTGATTGGATAGTTCAAGTAATTCTCTCAACAACTCATCTCCTTCTAATTTCAAACAACAAACCTCTCAGCAGACCCATGGTCTCGCTATCTCACAGTTGCTGATAGGCTTTCAACATTCATCTCACCACCTAAATCTGCAAGGAAAAGAGACCCAGATGACATTTTCCCACCAGTAAGCCACCATGTCCTCGCAATAGTCCTGAATTGTTCCTTCAAATAAGCACATGGATTGTGATGCTATCAAGCAGATCGGATCATAAGCCAATCAGGACATGGTGCGTTTACACCTGTCCACATCAAGTGGCTTCTGTATCTGGATAACAGATTGGATTTTGCATTCCCACGAAAAAAAAGTCGGTGCAAAGTCGACTTGAAGTGGTGGGTTTTCTTTTAAAAACAGTTTTCAGTCAGGGTATATTGACAAATCTCTCAAAATGATGAAGAGGCTGCAATTACTAATAATGTGGATAGATGCCGTAATGGAAACGGTAAAGAGAAACGTATGGGTCCGAGAACGTTGCCAGCTGTGGTGGGAAAAATGCGCGTTCTTTACAGAAACTGAATGGTTCTGCAACTTTCGGGTGAGAACTGCGAAGGCAAACATTTCAGTATATTTGCGATGTACTTCACACTCGACTGTATCGCAAAACCACGCAACTACGTGCAGCAATTCCTGGAGTGAGGAGGGGGAATAATGACAGTGGGCGGGGTTTTGTGTGACGTCCACCTGTGAATGCAGACACGATGGCTAGATTGCGTTTACATTACACTGAGATCCGATCACAATGCGTCCTCGACTACCTCCGAACCTGGACACGCTGATCGTGAGCACACTGAGCCTGGGTTCTCCCAAGGTTTTTTTTTTCTCCATTAGGTCACCTGATGGAGTTTTAGGACACCATTAGGTCACTTGATGGAGTTTTTTCGGTTCCTTGCCACTGTTGCCTTTGGCTTGCTCAGTTGGGGATATTTTGGGGATATTTAATTTTATTTTATCAATCAATAAATTCCACTAGAAACAAACCTTGTTGTATTATTTTATTTTAATTTAATACTGTGAAGCTGCTTTGATACAATCTGTATTGTGAAAAGCCTATACAAATATACTTGATTTAATTTGATTTGATCGGATAACATTCCAATCAGAAGCGCATTTACACATGTCTTTTCAATGTGTATGTGGACAACATCCAGATACAGGTCGCATTAATGCCAAGTGTAAACGCAGCCATAGAGTGGAATACTCAAGTGTGTTCAGCTGCAGCAACATACAAAACAGGCGGACATAAAAAAGGTATTATAAATGCACAAAAACAACCAGACTATACACATTCAACGTTTGTAGTTAGAATATTTTTTAAAAGAAGTATTTTATGGTCATCAAGGCTGCATTAATTTAATCAAAAATAAAGTAAAAACAGTAATACTGTGAATTATCATTGCAATTTAAAATGTAAATGATTAAGTTATGTATATTACAGTGGACGGACTGTGGCTGATACATGGGCACACTGACACTGAGATTACAATTACATTCATTCACAATCAAATTTTAGACAATTCAGGAAACTGATTTCAATATTTGTATAAAGCAGTTCATTATACTATTTTGTAGTCATGGCACGACATTTGTGATGGTACAGTGAGTGTTGTGCACTAGCCTGAGAGTGTTTTTTTGTGAGTTAAGTCAACAGCAGATGGTGAATGGACACATGACCCACCATCCTCATTCAACCAGCACTGGTTCAGAGGGAAGAACAGGTGCGTCGTCTGATACAGTCCCCCCTGAAACCCGAACTCGTCCTTTCATTCCCCCTCTCTCATTCACATGGCCTGTCTGCTGCTATGCTTCACGGCAGACTTTTCCAATTAGTCTCACCCATGTAACCCTGGTGTCACTTGAGATGGCATATGGGCCATTGTACTTATAAAACTCAATCTGAAATGAGACACTGCACTGAATCAAATCCCAGCTGTGGGAAAATCATTTAAGCCCTGAATAGATGGAAAAATGACACGGACATAGATGAACATGAGAATGCGTCAATCAATTAGTGACCAATTAATTCCATTCTTTTATCAGCCCTACAAAAAAATATGACCTATGCAAGTGTGAATTCTGTTTACTGCTTACTGCTTAATACACTAAGTAAGCTGTACTGTACAAACTACCTCAGGGGGGACTATGCCGCTAGGTGGAACAAACTGTAATTTGCACTATTGTCGCTTCAAAATAAATTGAAAGACACCTAGAATTAGGGATTTGTTGCTTTTTCATGTTGGACCGAACTTGTATCGATCCGTGACCCCAAAACTGAGGTGCTTACCAAACCGTGACTTCTGTGTACCGTTACACCCCTAACACACACACACACACACACACACACACACACACACACACACACACACACACACACACACACACACACACACACACACACACACACACACACACACACACACACACACACACACACACACACACAAACACACACACAGTTTGGGGTCAGGAAGGTTATTCTACTTTTTAAAAAATCGGTAACACTTTATTTCATTGTGTATATTAACTCTAAATTATGCATGCAACTAAACCAAACTAAACCAAACTCTGTCCTATAGTAAATACATGTAGTTAATTAATATATTACTCAGTACTTAAATGTATAATTATCTACTAAATCTACTATTCTAATATAAAATACTTGTATTAAGCAATGATGCATTCAATTCAATTAAAAACAATGACAGTAAGGACATTTAGAATGTTGCAAAAAAATAAATAAAAAAAGATTTCAAATACATGTACATAAGGATTTCTGAAGGATCATGTAAAACTGAAGACTGGAGCAATGATGCTGAAAAAAACCCTCAGCTTTTACATCACAGGAATAACATTTTAAAATAAATTAAAACAGAAAAAAAGCTATTTAAAATTGTAGTAATATTTTACATTTTACATACAGTTTTTACTCTATTTTTATCAAATAAATGCTGCCTTAGTCTGCATAAGAGACTTCTTTCAAATCCATAAAATCACACAACCCCAAACTGACTATTTATCACAAATCTGAAATATCATACAGCGGTAGTATGCCATTTTCTATCTTTCTATTTTCTTCCCCCTCAGCTATACAAACTGCATTTAAAATTCAGAAAATGGCAAAAATAAATAAATACATAATTTGTGTTTCTATGGTGCTTTTTATGCAAACCACATTAAGCCTTAAAACAGCTTAAAACCTCTGCACCTTAAGTGTCAAATTATGATTAGGATTTTTAATCATGTTAGTATTAGTATTATAAAAGTTTATATAATATTAGCTAGGACATCTAACCTGTTACACATGCACACCTTCAGTTTCCAAAAACTTTCAAAGAAATTACCATGCAAAACACAATAGAACATCCACAGAGATGTTCTCATAAAAGGGAAGTGAGGGGTAAAATCAGTAATAACAACAGAGTTATTAAGCCACCAGGCTGGCATTTCCCATTATGGATATTAAACTGTGCTTCTGCTGCACTTAACCTGCTGGGGCATTTCTAAGTCATCACTACTATTTCAGACCCGCTTTCTCCCATGCACTCCATTCTTTGTATGTAAATCTGAAACTCAAGCACAGAGTCGGGTGCGTCTCTCTCATAAGCAGCCCAGTAAATCCCTCCTCATCACACTGTGGGGATTTGGCCTGTAATACAGCTGCCGTGACTCACCTACCGCGAGGAGGGAAGGAGAATTAAAGGAGGAACCCAAGCAAAACCACACTTTCAAGTTTGTTCTTTCCTTCACTCTTTTCTCCAGTCTCATTGATGGGTGACTTTCAGGTGGTCGAAAGAAGGGTGAGTGGACGTAGTCAGTACTACAGTACAAGCCTAAAGCTGCTGCTTGGGGCAATCATTTCCCACAGGGATCCGTTTGAGGAAAATTGCTCTGCCCGTCATTTAGTCAGCAGAGCGGTATGGCAGAGAGGCAAGCACGCAGTGTATATTATAGAAAACGCAAACAGCTGCACAGGCAGTTTTAGGACCCACAACGCACAGAGCACCGGGTCTTACATACCCTGCGTCCCAATGTACATTCTATCCATCCTAATTTGTACTGTATGAGAGATTAAAATAACTGTCGCAAAGCATAGTGCTGTATGGTGAAGAGAGTATGCCAAAACTACCCGGATTGTCAACTGATTCTGGTAGATTTTGAAGTATGGATGTGTGAACACTCTACCGGCTATTATTGCGCATGACCCATTGTGCTTTGGATGAGGATTTGGCCCAGAACTACAAACATGGCAGATGTTTGTGAGACCAGTGGTTAAGCAGACGCCCTGAAAGGGGTTTACGTGATTAATAATCGATATGTACATTTGTTTATATTATCTGTGTCATATTTCATCTGTAACAACATTGTAAACAATGAGATGAGTTGTCTTTTCCAAAGTTATTGTTAACTAAAACTATTAAAATTTGTTTTCGTTAACTGAAATAAAGCTGGAATAAAATAAAATATAATTATTAGATGAAAAACTAGAAAATTAGAAATGCTAACTGAAAAAGTAAGTTGAAGTTGAAGTAGAAACTAAAACTAAAAACAGAGCAATTCCAAGAGGGTCTAAATACTAAAACTAAAATTAAAGTGAACTGAAAATATTAAAGCGGATTCAAAATATCAATAAACAACAAAAGTATATAAATGATACTAACACAACACTTTTTTTCTACTCGATATGATAGTATGTTGAGTAGCGTAAATGAAATGAAATGTGGAGTGTGCATGGATGATATCTATGACAAGATCACAGGCCAGTTTACAGTGCCATGATGCACATAACTATGCGACAAAACGGTGCGTGGTTTCAAGATGGAATTGATGTGGGAGTGTATCCCAAAGCTTGCCTACCCTTCTGCTACAAAAGTATGTACTTTATCTTCACAAAAATAGAGCAAAGTATAAGTAGGCAAAATGGGATGTAGCAAGATATACTTAAAGGGACAGTTAACCCAAAAAATGGAGAAAAAAAGTCTCCATATCCTTGTTATATATCCTTGTCAGGGTTATGTTTGTTTTTGATCTGTTTCCCTGTTTTGTTTCACATGTTCCTTTGTTCAGTTTCCAACCTTTGTTCAGTTTCCATGGTTACCATGGTTCATTAGTTCATTGGTTTCAGCTGTGTGTCATTTATTAGCTTGTTTCAGTTTAAGCCTCACCCTTGCCTTCACTCTTTGTCCAGTCTGTTATGCTGAGATGTGTTTGCACTGCCTCTTTGCTTGCGTTTTGATTAATTAAACTTATTAGTCTTTTCTGAGAACCTGAGTCTTCTGTCTGCAGCTTCCCTGCATGCATTGTTAAAATCCTGTCACCACATTGAACCCCACTGAATTTCATTGTATGGAAAAATACAGCTGATTTTTTTTTTCTTTTGGGGGACTATTCCTTTAAGCCTAACACCTGCCGCATCTCAGATATACTCACATAAATGCACACACTGCAGGCTTTCTATATATGCTTATGGTGAAGAAACACACAACCACATGTATAGATGTACCTCAGACAGGTCCTATTACTGCCCACTTCCTCTATACATACTCTATCACTTTCCCTTGTTCTTTCACTACCTCTCTCATGCGCCTGACTTCTCAGGTTTCAGTGAATCAGACCTGGTGAATAATGTATAAGGTACAAGCTGTGAAAACCTGGACAGCACTGCAGGCAGCGACAAAATGAAAGTTTAGAGCAGACAGACGGTATTCTGTGCAGTATCCACCAACAGACACTGGTATCTTCATCAGTTCTGCTTTGCTTAAAGGGGCCTGTCATAAAAAATAAAATAAAAAACATTTAAAAAGTGAAATGAATTGCTCAGTGCCTGTTTGTAGAACGTATGCCATTAAGGGTAGAATAACACCACTGAAGGAAACTGCTAGGGGAAAAATTGTGCTTTACAAATTGGCAGACATTTTCTTGTGCTTAAAGTCAAGAAGATTGCCAAATTACAAGTTAGCAGGCTGGGATAAAAGAAAAAATGGTAAAACTTTGATTTATTTCACATTAGCACAATGGAGAGGTTGGCATGAGCTGTTGAAAAGCTGTCCGAGAGGTATGCCACAAAACATTGCTTTCTGTAAGGTTTAGTCAGTGGTTGGAGATTTGATTCATCCTAGTGACTTACATTTTTTTAAATCCGTTCGCTAAAAAGATTCGTTGAAATTTGTTCAGTGCAGGTTACATTATTTATGCCAGTAGGTGATGGCAAAGTCTTTGTGAGTAAATCTTTACACTTGGTGTACACTCAACAGCTGGTTACTAGGGAATACCCATGCACTGTAAACATTATGCCGAATGAACAGACCATTTTGGAGCAGACATCACAGTTCTAACAAAAAGATTCGGGAGGATTCTCGTATGAATAGATTTTATTTTGTAAAATTTTACAGACAAAATAAATAAGTAAATCCTCGACAAGCTCCGTCTCAAAGTTCTTTGGCGTAGGCCAAACTGGTAGGTCCTGCCTGATGATAGAGGCAAGGGCGGAGCCTACCCCCGGACGAGTGGACGGGAGCCATCCTGGTGGTGGTGGGGAGGATGGAGGGGAACTTCGCTACGACACATACAGGCAGCAAAATAGGAGGGTAAGATCAGTCTTTTTATATTTGATTTCAAGCTGTGATTGGCTGCGCGAGATTATAAATTAATGACGTGGCAGTGGAGTCTTTCTGGTAGAACTTATGCTTACGCTTTCATTTCCGTCACTTGCAGCTGCGTGCGCATTGTAGTGGAAGAAAAACAGTGGTAACAAGTGGAGGAAAATGGGCAAAATCCATGGAATAAGACAAAAAAATGTCTAGTGCCTTTTTGGATGTCAGAATCGGAAAACAAAAAAGATAGTCTCCTTTTTAATGAATACCATTGTTGAAGATGCCCTTTGATGCTAAATTCAGACATTTATGGTTGCAAGCCACAGACTGGACTGATGAAACCTGCAACGATTAATCTACTATTAAAGCATGAATATGATGAAAAACATGTGCAGTTCATAGGGGATATAATTTATTAGCCATAATTAGAAATAATATTTAAACCTGTAACATTTTACATAGATAACATTTAAACATGTATTTGCAAGTTTATATCTCCTAAATCGGACTTTATAACTGATGGGGATCAGAATTGTTAGATATAAACTCGGAACTGGGAGGTAAAAAATCTGAATTGTGGGATATAAACTAGAAAATCACTTTTTTACTCTTTTATTCTGTGGCTTCCATAGACTACTACTGCAGAACTGTCATTTTCTGCCACCAGCTCCACCCTAGGGCTGTCGCGGTGAAGGAATTTCCCTTGCGCTAATTTTGAGTGTCTCAATAGCGCGATATGCGGTATTATCGCCATTTATTTATTTATATTTATTTGCACAAAGCATGCACAAAAACGAGGACATTTTCAGTAACCAATGTAACCGAAACTAAACAGCGTCTCTGCGCATTGAAAGGCTGTCACTCAGTGCGCAACGGACTGTCTTTGAGTGAGTCATTAAACCGTTCATTCAACGAACACGTTCAAAAACGCTGATTCATTAAAAGATAGATGTAATGAAACAAGGTGTTAATTATTTTTTAACTTTGAGCTCCACTTTTCAAGGCTCAGCTGACCAGCAATGCGTCGCATGGGTAATGATGAATCTGATGCTTCACTTAATAGAGACCAATGGCATTGATTCAATGAGTGACTTGCTGATTTATTTTTCCCGCGGCTTCCTCGCGCTGTGGAATGCTGACCACTGACGCCATTCATAGAAAATACCCTTAAACGTTAAAAGGATGATACGACAAATATTTCGCTTTCCTTGGACACGGCAACCTTTTCACGAATATACTGTAGGCCTATATGACTTGACCTCAAAGACAGACGCAGGTAATCGCACGCGCTCAGTCGATCTCTCTAATTCACTGTCTGTTTAGGCTTAAGTAGGCTACAAATCGAAGCCTCTGTACAAATCACCATGATAAAAAAGTCTTGTTATAATTATTAACTTATTTAACATTCAATACACATGCACGAAGTTCAAAACAAGAAGGTATAGCCTTATGAAAAAAGAAAACATGCGAATATCGCGGTTGCTGCGGTTACTTGTGGTTGGCTTCAGTGTTGGAAAGTAAATTTCCCTAAAAGTCGCTAAATGTCGCTAGATGACGTCATACGTCAATTAGCATATTCATGGCATAATCGCTTCGTACTTGCGTTCTGCCTGCCTAATGTGTTTTCTCTCTAAATTAATGCTCACATAATGTATATAATATAATATAATATAATATAATATAATATAATATAATATAGCCGAAATTAAAATACAGGAAATTAGGAAATTAAATGGTCAAACTAAACAAAAGAAAAGCAGATAAGTGATAAGTCCGTGGAAAAACACTACTCATTCACGTCTGTCAGCAGCCGTGCGCTCAACAGATGAACTGCTCCTCTCAGCCATTCACTGAACAAGGTAGACGCAGCTAGAGAGAGTGACGGCGGGGAGAAAGCAAGACCTCGCGCTCGCAGGACAGTATTGGCAACATTTGAAGGTTACTGAGGTTTGTCCAAAAAGGTTTGTGGTTTTGTGGTACTACAATATTGCGGTTATCGCGACAGCCCTACTCCACCCACAAAAATGTCATCGCTGTTTGACTCCCAAATGGACTATTCTCATGTCTCACTAGAATTGCCCTTTCAGTGCACTCCGTGTCTGAAGTAGCTCACTCGTTTTCATTCACTTGTTCAAGTGGACTTCATTAGTGGAGTAAAGTAGGGAACAGTGAATGAGGGTATAGGATGTGATTTCAGATACAACTATCGATTCATTATGTGAAGAGGGCGTATTCATTCAATAAGTCCAATCAATGAAATGCTTCTTCACAGTTCGCACTCAAAGGCTACTGGTTTGTGCTATAGTCAGTCTTTGAAGGCAGTAAAGCAGTTGAGTGCATCAAAATGAAGAAACTTGAATGAACAAACAATATGAGTGAAGTGTATAACTTGTAACCAGTGGTGTAGTCTAGTTTTTTGTAGTGAGTATACTCTAATATACCCCCCCCCATCCCAGAGCGTCACCCCATAAGCACCACCACACTCACTAATGCATACAGTATGCATCGACAATTGAGAGCATTATAAAATACTAAGTGTTATCACCATGTCAATTTATTATAAGCAACAAGACTTTAACAGCCAATGACATTTACAGCTGGGGAGACTGGACTGATTTTCTACTGTTTAGTGTTAATCACCATCTAACTCAGTCAGTTAAGAGCTACCTTTAGCCTTAGATGTTATATGAATATGGTCCCTGAAGCACAGGTTTTATCAGTTGACAATTTTCAACAATTTTTTTTAAAAAACATTATAGGCACAAATACAAATTTACTTTTAGAAATGGTGTTTTTGAAAAAAAAATTATTTTAAAATACATTTTACTGTGCAATTTCTATCTAATTAATTTGAGTTAGACCGAACTTTTATTTTGGTGGGTTGTAGACATTTGAGTTTCTGTGTGTTTTAATAAACTATTATTATTATTATTATTATTATTATTATTATTATTAGGCCTGAAGTATACTCTGTGCAATAGCAATATATTTCTGTTATAATTTCTTCAAGTTATACAGAACTTTTATTTTGACAGGTTGTCGTAAAGACATAACAGTTTCTGTGTGTATATGAAACGAATGAATGACGATAGTTTTATCAAATGAAATGGTAAAATTCTCATCAAGTGACTCTCATAGCAGCTCTGCGATGAAATGCACATGTGTAGCTTACATCATGTCTCAATACAGTAAAACGCTGAAAACACCACGAGCGTGAGTCACGCGTGCTTCTGTGTGTGTGTGTGTGTAGTGGAGCACACACTGAGCGCTCATTCCCAGAGACGCGTAGAACAATTGCAGTCTCTTTTAGCTTTAATATTCATAGACGCTAGTCCATATCGAGATTTGATTCATTGTACAGCAGCTACTTTTGATTTATTCATTCAAAAATAGCCAAATTCCGTGACGTTCTGCTTTATATAGCAAGTTCCATTTGTGACTGGATTCCTCGATTCGATCCGTCGCTTCGCAAACACTGACGGGGTGAATTTATGAATGAAAGTGTGAAAGTTCTGACACAAAACGAAGTTGATACGTATCCTCACGCTTTTTTTAAGTGGGTATACGCAAATCCTTGGCCTTTTCTAGTGGGTATACGGCGTATACCTGCGTATCACGTAGACTACACCACTGCTTGTAACCAATCACGTCAACGTGTGATTGTCAACGAGTGGATCTCTGAACTGGTGTGAGTGAGTGGAGGCGGGGCTAATTTGCATATTCATAGAACCGCATATACTAAATAAGGCAAGGGTGTAGAGTTACATTCAAGCTATTTTAAGGCATGAATATTTTTTTCAGGGAAAAAGCATTTAAGTATGTCATTTTGGCGATTAAAGGTGAGTTTTAAGGGATACAATTATTGACTTTGGGGGACTTTAAAAGATTTGTTTCAAAAACAGCACTAAATGACATCATATTTGCTTCCCTACACCAATGTATGAAAAATCAATCAATACCTGTGTAGTAGAATCATAAGTCATTAAATATGAGCAAAATTTAACAACAGTAATGGCTTTTATTCAGATCCACAGTCCGTTGGGCCAACAGTCATTTAATTTGAAAGAAAATACATGATTGTGATAACAGACAACAAGCATCTAGAAAAAAGAGAATAAAACTAGGCTGGTAAATTCTTGGCTAAAACCCGGCACTTTGTAAAGAGCGGCAGTGAGACTGCTCTCTAAAGCTCACGCCATACTTCCATTACCCCTGGTCTATTGCCCTGTAGGCCAGCTGCCATGCCAGCTTGGATCCAGTTAATGCTCTAAAACTGGAAAATAATTTCAAGGTCTCCGGGAATAGCCAGCGCTTTTTGGCATTTTTATATTTATTTATTTTATCCAGAGTCACCTGTCGAGTGGCTGTGATTATGTATGCATGACTGGGCCTGGCCCATGCAAATCCTCCAGGCTCTTTCGCAGAGGGCTCGCTGACCTGCTTCCTGCTTTCATCCCTCCTCTAAATACTGACGCAAACGGCCAGGAACTAAATCAACAGCACATGAAAGGCGCTGAGCGTGGAGGAGAGGGGCCACATGGCTAAACAATCCCCTCCCCAGTCCGTTGTAAACAGCTTGGAATCTTCACGCAGAGCTGAGCACATTCACCAATGCCTCAACAGCACTGTCTGTTATGCAAATGAGCTGGATTTAATTTCTATTCCACTGTTCTCAATAAAATTATTAATATTACCCAGCCTGGTCTGTGTGTTTACTTGGTCCATGTTTGGAGGCTCTGAATGCTAACATATTTGGCTATATATTTAAAATATTGATATACAGTGTAGCACACTTCAAAAAAACTACAGTGAGGATCATACAGCTGTCTGAGGAAATATATTTTAAAAGCAGAAGGGAAGGATGGGAATGAAATATCAATAGTGATGATAAATACTTCAAACTACGATTTCAAAATCAACCAGTCGGTGGGTTGCCTCAACTACTAGTCGGCTAATTGTCTTAAAGTGTTTTTTTTTTTTCTCATTATTTATTTTACCCATAAAGCAATAAATAATATTTAATAAACAATTTACAATTAATTATTTGATTAACATTTTTAAATAAAATAATGCAAATAAATTTTACATTGAGCCTCATTGGTTCAAAAATGACATCATCTGATCAGCCAAATGCTATTTTCTTTACTTTACCACGGTAATCCTACCATAATCAGACAATTTCATTAACTGAATAAAGAAATCATGACAATGTCATTTGTTACTGAACTATTTTTAACTTGACACCATACAAATGCAAGATGCTCAGAAAACATTTCACGACGCACTGGCCAATGGCAATCATTGACGTGTATGGCTGTTTCAGTGTTTTTTTTAAAGACACAATGCCTCTGACAGGGTTTTAACATGCAAACAACTGAAGCACATCATGCTCATGCATTAAATATCCCCTAAAAATGAAGACCTCATTAATTTCTGTTCAGTGACTGTCTGTGCCCTGACAATTACAATGCAGAAAAGATCTGAGAGGAAAACTTGATATATGTGTGTATGTGTGTGTGTATTCCTGTATGCCCTGTTGCAAACGGCATACTAATTTAAGTCTTCCATTCATATTCATTGTACAGAAAACTGCTATTCCAGACAAAATCTGAATAATGTCTCCATATTCAAGTTCTCTTGTCACTGTTCTGTTGGTTTAACATCAAACCCATGAATTGCCATTTACATATTTTCTGTTTTATAACCTTTTGAGTTCAGAGCATGCCAATAACATACCATTGCGGCAATCGGAAAGCAGCATCTGAGGCCCAGGGAATGAGCGCCACTTGTTCAGCAGTACAAGAGGGAAATTGTCTCCCTCTGCAGCACACACAATATTGCAGGTGCTTAAATTATTCATCATGTACAAACGCGGGGGTCTCACTCAGAGCCAAAACTCCAGCCTCTTAATCTGTACTTTATATTCCATTTTATATTTTACAGCTTTGTTTACTCCGAAAAGGGAGATAAAGAGCTTTTCTTTCCTAAGACGTCTAGCTATGTTCTTACTTTTGACAACAAAGAAAACAGTTCTGTGTAATTTTCATATATCACTATGTAACATTTTCCGTCAATTGCCTTCACATTGCTGGCAAACAGGGTTAAAAATTGCACACATTTGTTTTTTTAGTAATTGTGATACAAACGAATGCCAAATCCCAGTGCTTGCACAACTACTCATTTTTAATAGTTAACTAGTCATCCAGAAAACTAATTGACTAGCTGACTAGTTGATTGTTTGCTTTATGCAAATGATTCACCATATGCCATTTAGCTTTCTTTGCTGTTTCTGGCAAGCTTTGCTGATGGAGAGGGTTTGAGTGGAGATGAAGAATGTCAGTGCAAAAAGCTCATATTTTCATTGTTTGCACTGGAAATTAAAAGTCATACATAGCAAAAAAGTAATGTTGAAGTTTCTGTCAACATTTAGGCAACGTTTGACTTGGTTCAAGGCAGTTCACACACATTTTGTCTTGTATTTGAACACACCCCAAATGAAGGCCATCTAACTTATGTCATGTTTTATGACAGCCAAATATTTTGGTTTCATTTAAATTCAACTTTATGTTAAATTGCCAAATTTACTGGTGCACAAACTCATAACCATTTACCCATTTTCTATTGAACCTTAGAGATCATTATGTGACTTGCAGAGGACAGAGAGACTACAACCAAGCAAGCACATGCAAGTCTGAATAGCTATTCATATTTACATTTAGGGCATTTACTCTCTTATCCAGAGTGAATTACAAAAGTGCTTTAGTGCTAAATATAACAACACTGTGATCAACAGATGGCAAGTATGCAACTTGGAACCCTACCTGTTTAGTTGAATGAGTTCATAAATACCCCATTGCCCCCTTTCCTTGGTATATCTGTTTGTTGTCAATGATCAGGTTCAAGAGCTCATATTATTTGCAAGACCTTTTGAAATTGAAGTGGCTCCTTTTGCAAATAGGTATTGGTTCCTGTAACGGAATAACTTTTATTTTAATCCGTTCCTCTTCTATTTCTATTCCCTCAGCCACCTAGAGCAAAATGAGAACACGACCCCTACTGACATTACAAACCAACGTCACAATATAGTCATCGTGGCACACAATGGAGAATGCTAACTTTATTAATGGCATGCACACTTATCCACTTACTCCAGTCTTTTTCAGCGTATTTATTAGTGACGTATTTACCCAGAATTGCCCAGTTTGGGTGTGCCCTTCTGTTTCTACTGGGGTCTTGAGGCTCAAGTGGTCTTGACCTGCCCTGGGACCCTCGCCCTGGGCCCACGGTGACAGGACTGCTCCAGGGACCGCCACCAGTCCCTCCCTCTGCAAAGAGACTAGTACTCAGTACCTTCCAAAGTTATTTTAAAAGACGCCAACTAAGATTAGGAAGTCCATTTTGCGGGCTGTACTAATTGGTTCTGTTTAACAAAGTAAGAATAAACTAGTCGTTTTTACAGATCTTCAGATGCTACTGTGATACAGATTATCTTGTTAATGAAATCATTTTTGCTATCATACTAATGAAAGTAATTTTTGCATTCAAAGTCACTCAATCACATTGCAGAGCAATTAACAGACCATCTGAAACAGACAATGCTCAACTAAACACAAAGACGAAGATCTGTACATTGGGGAGGCGAGGACAAAAACAAGATTAAAACCATGTAATACAAAGCTGGAAAGAGCACAAAAAGATCTGACAACCAGGAACACTCAACAAACAGAACAAGGGAGCTAGTCAGACCCAAAAACTGAATATAAAAATGAGAAGAATATGCATTCAAAAGCAAATAAAAGGAGATGGCAAGGTTAAAACAGAGGGAATCAGCATAAAGCAGAGGTGAGACAAAAGAGAATTATGGGAGTATAGTTCTAAACAAAACAAGAGCAATAACAAGCATCTGAATGAAACCCAGCATCTGAATGTGTACTTCTCTCCTTAAGAATATAGTATGTCAGCTCAAAAGTAGTATGTCAAATGAGTATTATGTCCAAATATGCAGTGTTCATGAAAAAGTAAGAGAAAAAGATGGATACTTTACTATTCCATGAGGCCATGGGAGAGGAGTAAGAGTAGTCATATTCATAAATAGCGCAGAACAGCAATGTGGCTGACGTTGTACAGTAGGTCACATGCCAATACCAACATGGTGGATGTAGTACACTGGGAAAAAAATGCATTTATTCCTAAGGTAATATGTAACTTCATTGATTTTTTTCAAGCCAAAAATAGTAAAATCGCTGAATCCACCTAAATACATTAGGTTACAATAACAAAAATGAACTTAAAGGTATTCAAAATTAATTTAAACATTCAAAAGTTTAGGATCGGTATATTTTTATAGTCTCTTATGCTCACCAAGGCTGCATTTATTTGATCAAAAATAGAGTAAAAACAGTAAAATTGTGAAATATTATTACAATTTAAAATAACTATTTTCTGAAATAATTAATTTAATTAATGTATTCCTGTGAAGGCAAAACTGAATTTTCAGCAGCCATTACTGAATCAGCCCATTACTGAATTACATTCAAAAAGGATTTCAACATGCTGTATTTGGTGCTCAAGAAACATTTCTTATAATTATCAATGTTGAAAACAGTTTTGATGCTTCATATTTTTGTGGAAACCTTGGTGCATTTTTTTTATTTTTTATTCTTTGATGGATAGAAAGTTCAAAAAGAATTTAAAATAGAAATCATTTGTGTAACATTGTAAATGTCTGTACTGTCACTTTTGATCAATTTAATGCATCCTTGAAGAATAAAAGCATTACTTTCTTTTTGAAAAATCTTACTGATCCCAAACTTTTGAAAGGTAGTGTATATTTGGTAGAAAAAGCACCTTAAGGTAACAACTGAAAGTTTTTACAGATTGTATTATTAATACTACACACATGCATAAAGCACACTTTATTAGCAGTCAAGTATTGCAGTATATATACTGACAGGGAACAAATTTGGATGCAGTGCGAGATATTGTACAGCACAATACAGACAGTAACAGAAAGTCCAAGAAACTCTTGGACACAAATTCAAGGTACTTTGAGATGTGATAAAGACCAATTGCAAGTTGGTTACATGAGAAATGCAAAAACGATTATATATTACAAATTTAAAAAAAACATGACAAATATTTTAAAAAAGTATCAAATTTATACTTTCTAAGAATAACTATTTAACAGAGAGAATATATTTACTCAGCAGTCTATGAAATATTGTGACTTGGATTGATGGATTAATGGCCTTTGTACTTGACTTTATATTTCTAGCATAAAAAGGAGTGAAATGAAAACACAACAGAGGATTTGAGTGAGAGGGGTTGATAATTTGTAAGACTGGAACACAGCCAGGAACAGCTGGATACCAGGGCAGCTGTTTTTTTCGTTAATTATTTCATTTATTTTTTTATTTTTTTTGTAGGTCCTGAATATTTGTGGAGAGCAGCTGTGATTAGATGAACAGAGAGAATAAAACAGAGGGATGCTCTGAGAGGAAGTACGATGCATCTAGACTGGTCAAATTGTAGGTCATGAAGCAAAGGCATGATTAGAAGAGTAGGAAGCATGCTGAGATGAAAATCATGTATTAATGTGTATTTTCCCTGGCTTTCAACGTTCATTAATTTGCAACCTTTATCTTCCTTTCTATCTCTTGTTCTTTCAAGCCCTGCCAGCCTCTCTTTTCCCCTCCCACCAAGCTTTCGCCAAATCCTTGGTGAACCAGAGGTCTTGCTGAGACAAAGCCAACATTTCTCAACTGTCTGGACAAAACCACCAACAATGGGGTGCAAAAGTCTGAGACCATTAGTGAATTGCTTCAAATTAGCAATTTTTCTCTAATTTAATGTAGTTTTATTTAGTAGAAACTGCATTATTAAGTGTAAACCTGAGGCCGGTTGCATAAACTGAAGTTATTTTTTTCTTTACCGAACTGATACCGAAAAGTAAGACTGATTACCCCTAACTAACTGTTGGTTGGTCATACTAGTTCTTTATGGAAGCATATGGGTAGCAATATTCAATTTGAAATGTAATATGCAAAATGACAATGCAATTTGTAAAATGACAATGCATTTCTGTATTTAAATTGACATTTTCCATTACATTTGTGCAACAATGGTGCAAAATGAAAAATCAATTATATAATTGATCACCTGCAGACACGTAATAATCTTCAGAAACACTATAATTTCTCTGTTCACGCTCCACTTCATCTGCTAGTGAATTAAACCGCCATGTTTCCTTCCAACACCTCAAAATACGTAACATATATAGCCTATGTTTACCTGTTGCCGAGCCCCGCCTTAATGCAGTGATTGACAGAGCGGGACGGAGCAGGGACGTGATCGGCTCGGAATGCATTTTCAATTTGCACACTGAATTTTGCTACATTCATTGCGGGACATTTAATGAAAATGCAATCACAAGTGTCTTAACTGTGAGTGCAAATGCAATTAAGAAAAATAACATTTAAATGATGATTTTGCTGTAGTTTTTGCTTGAACATGTTAAACATATCTAAGAATTTCTGTAATACATTTTAATTTAGCAACTTATAAAGCATTAAAATATGTATTCAATTTACATATTAAAACTAGTGTATGAAAGGGCAAACTATCAAATTATTAATTATCATTTTCATTTTGCACCAAACGTTGCATAAATGTTATGGAAAATTTACATTTAAATACAGAAATGCATTGTCATTTTACATATTGCATTGTCATTTTGCATATTACATTTCAAATTGAATATTGCTACACATATGCTTCCATAGTTCTTAAGACATGTCTGGCCATCTGTACAAAGGATCACATGATCAAGGTCACATTTACTTATTTGATTAGTGACCCAGAAACAGGTAAAACAGTTATTTTATATTTATTCATATTAGGGATGAAACGATACCATTTTTTCAGAACCGATCCGATCCGATACCAAAAATTCTGAGTATCGGCCGATACCGATCCGTACCGATACCAGCGCAGGTTTTTTTTAATCAAGTAGAATTTCTATAACTCTGTGTTGAACTGATAATAAGAACTGAAAAAAAGAAAAACAACAACAAAAAATATATGATCATAATCTGACATAAATGCTATTATAAACTAGATTAGTGGATAATTCAGCAGTAAAATTTAGTCTAGAAAAATCACGAGTGCACAATAATTGTATAAAATTTGAACATTTTGTGAAAAAAAATGTTTAGTGGGGAACAAATTAGAGACAATAAGTGTAACACTAAATCTGGTAAAACTTTACACATTGCTCTTTGTATTGTTGTAAAATACATTAATGAAAAACAACAACAAAAATCAAAAATATAAATTATTTTATAGCCTACAATAAAATTGAGACATTTTTTAAATGTATAGCACAGCTGTTTAATGAGGTAGCAACATAATAGATAGGACAGAACAAGAACGGCTATTGATAATGTTTCACTGCGTCACTGTATATGAAAGGCTCCAATACAGTGCGGCACAAAGCGCTTATGCGCATCCCAAGCGCAGAATGATGCGCTTGAAGCAACACGAGTCACAGCGCGCAGCGCGTCGAGTCCGCATTGAAAAGTTTAAAGCACAAAGAAAATACATATTGATGCGTAGTGTATTATACAGTATATATCTATGCAATAGTCTATTCAGCATTTTCTTTTAACAGTTTTAAATTTCAGTTACTGTGCGCGTGAAGAACAAATAGTACCTGACTTTACTCCAGCGTTGTGATCTAACAGACACCCTTAGAAAGTAGGCATGATTAAGGTACAGCAATAAAGTCCAGCAAGATAAAGTTGTTTTATGCGAAACCATAGACCTTTATCTACAGATCAAGTATAATAATAGTAACATTGAATCATCTTGGAGAGAGTTTCATCGTGTTAACTGTCGTAACCGAACGCGACGCGCTGTTTGAGTGCTGAATGGAGAATGACTGACAGCGCAGCTGAGGGAAACGTTTACGTGATCTTGAATTTAACGACTTAAATATTCATTTATATCTCACATTATACTATATAATGGCTTCAGAACACTTATAATATTGTGCACGAAAACTTATGGTGCTTTATAATGTTTGTGTGTCTTTTGTGGGGAATAACAATAACACTGAATAGTATGGTCACACAATATCGGATTTGGATCGGCCTTGTCTGACCGATACCTGATCCGCCAAAAATGGCAGTATCGGAGCCGATACCGATATCGGATCGGTGCATCCCTAATTCATATATATATATATATATATATTAGAGCCCGACCGATATATCGGCGGTCCGATATTAGGCATTTTCCAAACTATCGGTATCGGCATTTATAACGGCCGATAAATGATTATTTAAAAAATAAAATAAAAGCGGACGAAACACCCTGCAACCATGTTATGAGTGTTGGCGCTGCATAGTTTGTCCACCAGAGCGCACTCTACAAGGAAGACTGCTAACATCAATGAGCTTGGAAATCACAACAAACTTATTCTGCCTAAATAAAGTAATGATTACTGTATTTATAACTAGCATATCTGTAGTTCCAGTCCCTGCATTGTAAAACGTAAGTTAGGCACGCGAGGAGTGAATATTTAGACAGAGAGAAAAAGTATCAAACATAGCAGCTAGCCTGTGCATAAAAGTTAGCTTTTCTTTTACACGTGTGTGAAATCCAAGTGTGCGTTACTGTAGGGGTAATTAACACATGGTTACCGAGTCGATCGTTCCCTGGGATGCGTTTTCATGAAAATCGAATGTAAAGAGTTATATCTCTAAAAACAGATGATCTTATAACGCTAGTATATGGGGCACAGAGTAAGTAAAAGTAAATCGCTAGTTACAACTAACAAGGCTCAAAATAGCCTCACACTAACACGGTAGCATAATGAGGGTCCCTACATGCAAACCGAAGCATTGAGAACTTTGTAAGTGTACAGACAGTTTAATAAGAAGATACTTTATAAAGACAGTACATTACGCATTTACAAGCATTCGTCATCTTGGAAAACAGACTCGACTAATCGAGTCACGAACGCCGTGCTAAGTGAGCTGGTCAATAGGAATTACGTTTGTGAAATCTAACGTAGCACGGCGTTCGTGACTCGACTAGTCGAGACTGTTTTCCTAGATGATGCCTGTAAACGCGACGCGTAATGTACTGTCTTTATAAAGTATCTTCTTATTAAACTGTCTGTATACTTACAAAGTTCTCAATGCTTCGGTTTGCATGTAGGGACCCTCATTATGCTACCGTGTTAGTGTGAGGCTATTTTGAGCCTTGTTAGTGGTATTAACTAGCGATTTACTTTTACTTACTCTTATATACTAGCGTTATAAGCTAACGTTAATCTGTTTTTAGAGATAAAACTCTTTACATTCGATTTTCATGAAAACGCATCCCAGGGAACGATCGACTCGGTAACCATGTGTTAATTACCTCACATAATGTATTTAGTACATCACTAAGTAGTAGATTTTAGAAGGCAGGCAGCAAATGATGACTGAAAATGGTTTGTTGTAGCTTGATGGAATAGATGGATAGAATTAGGAGTGACCTTTGTCTTGTTTAATAATAATACAAATGATGATGATAATAATAATATCATCATCATTGATTTTTTTTTAATTATTACTGTCAATATTAATAATAATAGTTGATTTTTTTTGTTCAAAGGACTTTAAGTTTCGTATCTTAAGTTTGTATTTTTAATATACATTATATTTATCAGAACTTTAATATATTCTGTTCTGTTGTGACAATAAAGTTAATTTAAAAAAATATATATATATTTTTAAACTGCATTATATTATTTTAGTAAGGCTGAGGACTCTTAAATAACTACAAATAACTAATGTTAGGGAAAATCTGTTCATGTTTTGTTACACGTTTCTGGATTTAAAAAAAAATAATAATAATAATAATAAAAAAAAAAATAAAAAATAAATAAAAAAAAAAAAATATATATATATATATATATATATATATCGGCCGATATATCGGAATATCGGATTTTTAAATCACCAAATATTTGTATTGGTATCGGCCTTAAAAATCCTTTATCGGTCGGGCTCTAATATATATATTTTTTTTTTTATTGAAAACCAATAAAACATTGTTTAAAAGTTTTTAAATCCCTGATTTTCAATGTGGTCTAAAACTTATGGACCCATATCTTCCACAATACTGATGCAGAGTTATGACTGGCTTTCGTGAAATTTACTTTGTACTAGGTTATATATATATATATATATATATATATATATATATATATATATATATATATATATATATATATATATATATATATATACAGTGAGGAAAATAAGTATTTGAACACCCTGCTATTTTGCAAGTTCTCCCACTTAGAAATCATGGAGGGGTCTGAAATTGTCATCGTAGGTGCATGTCCACTGTGAGAGACATAATCTAAAAAAAAAAAAATCCAGAAATCACAATGTATGATTTTTTTAACTATTTATTTGTATGATACCGCTGCAATTAAGTATTTGAACACCTGAGAAAATCAATGTTAATATTTGGTACAGTAGCCTTTGTTTGCAATTACAGAGGTCAAACGTTTCCTGTAGTTTTTCACCAGGTTTGCACACACTGCAGGAGGGATTTTGGCCCACTCCTCCACACAGATCTTCTCTAGATCAGTCAGGTTTCTGGGCTGTCGCTGAGAAACACAGAGTTTGAGCTCCCTCCAAAGATTCTCTATTGGGTTTAGGTCTGGAGACTGGCTAGGCCACGCCAGAACCTTGATATGCTTCTTACAGAGCCACTCCTTGGTTATCCTGGCTGTGTGCTTCGGGTCATTGTCATGTTGGAAGACCCAGCCTCGACCCATCTTCAATGCTCTAACTGAGGGAAGGAGGTTGTTCCCCAAAATCTCGCAATACATGGCCCCGGTCATCCTCTCCTTAATACAGTGCAGTCGCCCTGTCCCATGTGCAGAAAAACACCCCCAAAGCATGATGCTACCACCCCCATGCTTCACAGTAGGGATGGTGTTCTTGGGATGGTACTCATCATTCTTCTTCCTCCAAACACGTTTAGTGGAATTATGACCAAAAAGTTCTATTTTGGTCTCATCTGACCACATGACTTTCTCCCATGACTCCTCTGGATCATCCAAATGGTCATTGGCAAACTTAAGACGGGCCTTGACATGTGCTGGTTTAAGCAGGGGAACCTTCCGTGCCATGCATGATTTCAAACCATCACTAAGATACAGTCTTAGTGTATTACCAACAGTAACCTTGGAAACAGTGGTCCCAGCTCTTTTCAGGTCATTGACCAGCTCCTCCCGTGTAGTTCTGGGCTGATTTCTCACCTTTCTTAGGATCATTGAGACCCCACGAGGTGAGATCTTGCATGGAGCCCCAGTCCGAGGGAGATTGACAGTCATGTTTAGCTTCTTCCATTTTCGAATGATTGCTCCAACAGTGGACCTTTTTTCACCAAGCTGCTTGGCAATTTCCCCGTAGCCCTTTCCAGCCTTGTGGAGGTGTACAATTTTGTCTCTAGTGTCTTTGGACAGCTCTTTGGTCTTGGCCATGTTAGTAGTTGGATTCTTACTGATTTTATGGGGTGGACAGGTGTCTTTATGCAGCTAACGACCTCAAACAGGTGCATCTAATTTAGGATAATAAATGGAGTGGAGGTGGACATTTTAAAGGCAGACTAACAGGTCTTTGAGGGTCCGAATTTTAGCTGATAGACAGGTGTTCAAATACTTATTTGCAGCTGTATCATACAAATAAATAGTTAAAAAATCATATATTGTGATTTCTGGATATTTTTTTTTTAGATTATGTCTCTCACAGTGGACATGCACCTACGATGACAATTTCAGACCCCTCCATGATTTCCAAGTGGGAGAACTTGCAAAATAGCAGGGTGTTCAAATACTTATTTTCCTCACTGTATATATATATTTGTTTATTTATTTTTACCCAAAATCTAATACATATTTTTTTTCCAAAGCAGCTTTACAGAACAGAGTTTTAAAATAATGATTATTGAGTGAGTTAAAGGCGACAGAAAAAGAAAAAAACCTAGAAACACAAATATTATTTATTTTTTATTATTCATTATTCAAATATTATACATATCTATGCTACAAGAAAGAAGAGATGAACATTCAGGGGAAAAATATAATATATTTATCTAATAAACAATAAAATAAAATTTATATAACAGAATATATAAAAATTATTTAAGAAAAATTCAGTTTCGACGTAGTCATATATAGAAGCTGCTTATAAATCCTTGTAGAGTGATTAACAGGATTAGTTTCTCGAAATCCTGTCATGCTATTGCCTGAAAGTCCATTTATTACTGTCTCCTGGGTGCACCCCTCCCAACTGTTTAAAAAGTAATTATGTGGTTGCCCCATCTACCTGCTTCCTGACTGGCACTTGTTGTCTTGGCAATTGTGTAAATTTTGCATGCATCTGTGGTGACTGGCCGAGGCTGGAGCTGGCACAGACATCGCCCCTACTGATTCCAGCTGTCAGCAGTGTCTATTAACAATGATGAATCACTCCCCCACTTCTCAATCCAATCATAGAGACCACAGCAGGCCTTAGATCTGGTCACCTCTGACTAAATGATTTTTGGACAGCGTGGGGCGGCACGCCAGAGCACCCGGTCGACGCTTTGTGTTAGATTACGCTATTAGCCAGCAGGCTTCTGAGCTTTACATCCTCCAGCCTACCCTTGTAACTGTGGTACTCAAACAACAAAGCAAGACACACAACCAAAACATGTAGAGCTCACCATTTTATGTAGCTCTTTGTATTTATACTGTCATGCACAGACAAGACACAGCAACTTCACATGTTGTCAGAACTAAATTATACCCTGGTTTTGGCTATGAGGAAAACAATCTATCAAAATTAAATCCCAATAACTTTTTTTGCCTTTTTTTTTTTGCCAGTTTAGGTGTTGGTGCAATTCCTGCATATTGCCTTATAGAGCAATATAGACATTTATGCCAATTCACCCATAGACTATATTATTATTAACTAAAACTATTAAAGATAGTTTTCATTAACTGAAATAAATAAATAAAACAGAAACCAAATAAAATGTAAATAGTAGATGATAAAATTTTAATTTACAAAAAAAAAAAAGAAAAAAAAAAGAAAATAGTAATGTTGCTTTGGCAACTAACTGAAATAAAATATGTTTAACCTGAAGTACTAAAATGACTAAACCTGAATTAAAAATAAATGAAAGTGAAATATAGAAATATTTAATAAAAAATAATGAAAATGGCAAAAGCACATAACAAAATGATTAAAACAAACTTAAATTAAATTGAAATTAAAACAGAAAATAAAAATATAAAATCTAATCCAAAAAAACAATTATTCTAGTTAAAATAATACTAAAATAACACACAAATGCACACACATACTGGGTTTTCATGTTTTATGGGGACTTTTCATAGACATCATTATTTATTGTATCCCCTAACGCTGTCCTTAAACAGTCCCTCAGAGCCTCAGAGGAGTGCAAAACAACAGCATGAATAAATGAGGAAAGCGAACAGTGGAAACCATAACACTAAAAAGTGCAAACCTGCAAAAATTTGGTAGCACAGCTGTATATGCTACCACAGCCATTACATTTGCTAAAACAGACACACAGTATCAGATATTGGTTTTGCATGACTTTTGAAAGTCTAAAATAAACATTGCAAGCATTTAATTGCAACTGAAAAAATACTACATGAACAGTTGTTCCACCACCATTCTGCATCATGAAGTAGATATGCTATCATCTCTTTGGTCTCACTTTTCATTGGTGTGGTCCTGCAAGTTAGAAGTCAAGGTCAATGGGTATCAATCACTTTCCTTAGCTTTCTGCTTTTCTCTCACCATCTCCCCCTAGGCCATGAGAATGTTTGACCTCCAGAAAGCAGAAAGACAGATGGTGGACTGGATGTGATTGGGTTATGTGATGAGCTCTATGCCACATAAAGTCTAGTTGACATCATGCTGTATAGCCAGTCTGTTAACATTTCCCTCAAGAGCTCCTCAGTCCTCCATCAAAGCCCTAAATGTACTCTGCACATCTCTACACTTCATCATTGGCATTTAGCCAATAACAAGCTCAGTGTTGACAGGGGTGAGCTGATCTCTTAAAGGGGAACACTGTTAATAGAGATCAGTGGCTCCCTACTAGTCTTTGGAGATCAGTGGCTCTCTACTTTTTTTTTAACCCAGATCGTACACTAGACATCATCTTATGGCCCCCCAAAAAAGTAATAAATAAAAAAGTAAAATGTGAAAAAAATGTCCTCAAAAAGATTGCATTGAATATTAATATTACCATGTACTGCCCAGAAATAAGCCAAACTATTAACAAATATATATATATATATATATACACATACATACATACATACATACAGTATATATATATATATATATATATATATATATATATATATACATACATACATACATACATACATACAGTATATATATATGCATGTCAGACTGGAACTACTGCATTTCACTTGAGTTTTAAAATGTTCTATACTGTACTGCAATTGTATACCTGAGCATTAACGACAGACAGATATTCCTCTGATCCATCTAAAAGGAAGGAATGGGAGGAATAAGAGAGAAACAAAGAAATCGATGGTTTCTTGTACTCACAGCTTCAGGTTTCTATTTTAACATGGCCTGCTATTGATTAGCTTTCATATCTGAAGTCTCCCTGAGCAGCAGCTCGCTCAGGAGGATAGAAGAGATTTTAGCAGAACAAAACCCACAAAATAGAGAGAGGGGAGCTGGGAAACGATAGAAACTGATGCTTCCTTGGCCTGCTTGATCTGCACTAACAGTTCCTGCTTAAGCACAGTTAGCGTACAGTTGCCAACATGAAAGGCTTTTGTATTGGGTGATGGACTTTCCCAGAACAGCACCGCAGCGCACAAAGCTTTTATAATGGGGAATAGAGGCTGACTTCGAAGGGTGAATCATTTAAGGAGCGCTTGCAGAGTGCTGTGCTCCCACTCCCTCTGAAATGAAAGGAGTTCCGGTGCTTTGTGTCAAGAGAGGCATCAAATACCTGTGCAGTGGAGAGCAATGGGAAGGCAGTGTGTGGAAACAGCAGAGCTGTAAGTGGCATGTGAATGTCAAGACTAAATACTTGCTATGCTAATTAAAAACCCAGAGAACATTATGCAACATTACTGGTATGATACTATAATCTTACATAAATTATATCCATGTTCTGCTGTCATGGTGAGTTTACGGTGATCAGCATACTCCGTGAAACAACGTGTTCTCGGTCTGGAACTGATTAACCGAGTGTTGCTGCAACTCTAGCAAGGTGTCGACAGCTTCACAGCATCATGTCAGTATAGGGATTTTCAGAAGTGTTACACGGCTAGCCTGGAAGGTCATAACTCACACTGCACAAAGTTGACACCAAAAGGAAAGGGAATTCTATAACTTTCTGCAGACCCCAAAATTACATCAAAATTACAAAGTAAAACAAGACCTTGATTAGCCGAGAAACATACCAAACATCGAACATAACATCATGTAGAGATGATGACAAACTCATACAAACTTAATTTTGTGTGTTGCATTCTGCAACTCAGAAATGAATTGAGAATATTTTCAATTCCTGAATTTGAACTGAGAATTGAGCCGCAAACAGGATGCATAATTACTCAATGATAATGACCATCACACCGTGGATGGACGCGCTTTCTCTTGTTTCATTCAAATGCAGCTGGTGCCATCTCGCTCCTCAGTTATTGACTGTTTTTACTGTAAAGTGAAACCAGAGGATGTCAATATTAAAGTCTGCATGAAACGGAAGTTACAACAGTCTTTTCTTCCCTATTGTGACGTATATCTGAGTAAAACAGCTTCTTGAAAAAAAAAAAAAAAAAGAAAAAAAAAAAAAAAAAAGATCAGAGTAGATAAGGTTTAAACCACCCCTTATAATCTGAATGAAATTTTAATTGAATTCGGCAAATTCATTCCGATTGACGTGGTTACATGAAGCACAGTCGGAATAAGAAAGTCACTAGTCCGATTACAATCAGATTATTAGGGTCCATGTAAACGCAGCTAGTGAGAGAAGAGATGTTGCTGCAAGAGGGATGGGGAAGTTATTTTAATTAAAGATTACACATGAATTTAAAATAATAATAATAATAATAATAATAATAATAATGATGATGTGCATGGATAAATGATTTATAATAAATACAACAATATTCCATAAAAATTGTCAACTTTAAATGCCTCTGTACATTATACATTTGAATTTGTTCGTTCATCTAGGTTCAAAGCTGCTTGCTAAGAACTGTTTTTCTTCGCAGAAGCTTTGTGTTTAATGAGCTAATAAAATATTTCAACTCAAATCAATATTTCATGTCTAATTGTTTACTTAAATGGCAAGTAACTGTGTAATACGCTTATTACATGGCTACATTAACTGGCTTGATGTACATTATCCATACATAAACTAAAGCATAGTTAGTCAAAACAAAAAGTTTAGAGTCAGACAGACAGAAGAATAGACAGATATAGTTAGACAGACAGACAGAAGAATAGATAGATAGATAGATAGATAGATAGACAGATTTCACTCTGAGAGCTATGTCTCCACAATGACAGACAAACAGTTGTTATAACAAAAAGAGCACTCCAGAGAGGCCAAGAAACAACACATTTATACGGTAACTCATCCTTATTCATAGCCGAGCCGTGCTTTCCGAAATTGTTTGATGTCCTGTTCTTTTTCTCATGGCTACCCCATCATTTAGGCAATTTCATCCCAGACAACTCAAGCAGCATAGCTGGCTATTACATTTTGTGTTACATCTTCCCCCTACATCCAACAAACCTAGTCCCATTTGTTTTACAGGGCCACTGAACGCTAAATGGCAATTGCCTGATATTGCCAAGGACTTTATCAATAAACTCCAAATTTTACACCATGCATCTCTCCATGACAATAACAGCTTTTGTGTTCCAACCTTGTGCATTTTTATTTTCCCCTGACAAGGTTAAATTACTACTGCCGAGGCCAGGTTCAGATATTCTGCAACAGAACACTGTAGAAACAGATACTGCTGAGATACAGAACGAAAATGTTGCAGCATAGGAGTGTAAAGGGTGCTCTGAGTGTTCAGGCGCTTCGTTTCTCTCTGTTCTCCTCCTGCATAAAGCCTAATGATGTGGAGGTAATGCAAAGTCAACTCAGATCAGAGGACGAGAGAGTGCCAAATAAGTGTGAATAAACTAGCTGTGAAAAGTGGTGGTTTCCTCGCTCCTTTAAGCATGCTGCTTCCTACTAACTAATTCTGTTTACATCCAGTTCCGTTAGTGAGGAAAATTCTACCCAATTAGGTGTCATTTTTGTAAGTTTTTGTTTCATCACACCTACAACCAGCTACTTCTTTTGAAAAGACCAGCATACAGTAAGGCTTCTTAAAGGGATAGTCCTTCCAAAAATAAAAAATCCGAGGTAACCAAACAGTTTTGGTTTCAATTGACTTCCATTGTATTTTTAGTTTAAACATTGGAAATGAATGGGAATTAATGGGTGTTGGTTACCAACACTCTTCAAATCATCCTCTTCAATGTTCCACAAAAATAAAAATAAAGTCACAAGGTTTGGAAAGATGTGAGGGTGAGCAAATTATAACATTTTTAGGTGGACTATCCCTTTTAAATAGCCTAACTGGTAAAACTTGGGAAAAGAAAAAAAACTGGAACACCTCAGGAAACATTCAGGCCAGGCGAAATGGATCTCTCAAACAGTTTACATTTCCCTGTCCTCACCTATTTGTTGACATTTCAGGCCATTCTGAAGCAAGACTTCTGCACTCAATCTATCTGCAGCAGCTCTGCTATAGAAAATGTAGAAACTTTGACCCCTGCATTACCCTGTCTTTGGATTTGTTTTATTGGCACTGTGACAGAGGCATACGAGGGCACTTCAGGCAAATAAGGGCCAATAGTCCCAAGAGAGAGGAAGCCCTGCAGCATTCAATAAGTCATTTAATCGAGTGGAGAGCAGACATCAATACAGGTAAAACGCAGCAGGATACTCAGCAGGAAAACGGACATGGGAGAGGTAGTTTTCATGAGAACTCAGTATGTTTCACATAGAGAACACACAACCATGCTCCACACCTCAATAGAGCACAGCTGTGTTTTATAAAGGCAGACCGTTTCATGAACAAAGTTTTTGTGACCCCTGGCTGTTTCAGCTTTTATTTTAAAATATGCTCTCAGTGTTGTCACAAAGAATATATTTTCACACGTTAAAGTGTGGGATTTCAAAAACATAAAAATTCAAAAAGTTCTAAGGGGACTGTCCTGCAAAGTTTAGCTCCAACCCCATTTAATCACACCTGAACCAGCTGACACACTCTTACTAGGCATACTAGAAACTTCCAGGCAGGTGTGTTGAGGCAAGTTGGACCTAAACTTTGCAGAACAATAGCTCTCCAGGACCGAGTTTGGACACCCCTGATCTAAATTGACATAAATTAATTATGCAACACTCAGCAGATCTAACAAATCTAAATTCTCACATCCTAAACTGTAAAGTATTAATCCTCTACGTTCGGTTACTGACCAGACAAATTAAAAATTTAGTTAATGGTTCAATAAGGGACAGAAATTATAAATGAATCATAAGCATAACCTTTATTGTTACCATATCTCCACCACATTAAAAACAAACATATGTAAATAATTGAACTAAATTTAAAATTAAAACTAAATTAGCCCAGGCCAATGAAACATGCAAGTTATTTTGAATCTTTTGGCTGTTGAAAAGAAAGTGCTAATCAAACTGACCTACTACTTCCAGACACCCAGAATGTAGTCTGGCTTGTCTCAGTGTATATGTCATAAATCCCCATGTAGGTGGGGAAATGATTCCCCGCTTGGCCTGTTTCTTAGCCATGGAACTCAGCCGTCAATCAATGTAAAAAGCTTTCCCATGGGGAATAAGGAGCACCCTCAGATTTAGAGCAATCTGCCGTGACTCTCTCTGTTCTCACAACCACAGAGTGAGAGAGTCTGAGGGAAGTAGCAATCTACATGTTATTTTAATTACTGAGGTGTTTACCACCTTATTCCGGTTCCCTGAGGGAAGCTCCAACCAGGATTTGCAGTTCTTCGCGTTCGTTATTTTGACTGACATGACTTACCAGTGACATTGAATTTGGAAGGTTTAAGTTTTCTCTTAAGTTTTTTTTCTTTTTTTCTTTTACAACAAATCTCTAACAAATGCTTTAATATTAGTTCATTAAATTTAGTGTTCTCTTTATCTACACTCTCTCATGTTGAAGAAATCAATTGCTTCAGAAAACTCAAACTTTCATCTGGTGCTCTTAAACCTTTGCTGTCACCATCTGGTGTGCACACCTTTGGCAGTGCATCTCTGCTCTTTTTATTAGGTCCCTTTACATGGTGAAGTAGGGAACAACATTGCCACCTAGAGGACGATCCAAGTCAGCATCCAGCATCTCAGGCCAGATTCACACAACCCCTGCTACCCTAACGACCATTTTTCCTAAGTAACCCGAGGCACATTTAAAAAGTAATTTCATTGCAACCCCTCCCCCAAATAAAACACATTCAACTGCTACTACTGTCACATCAGCAGCACCTCACATAGGCTGCATCCCAGAACCGAGCGATTTCCATTTCCCATAGAGTTCGGTGAAGTGTACAGCATTTATAATGGTTCATTGAGCACTAACCATGAACATTCAGAACTATATCTCCCCATGCAAGATCCAGAGGATCAGAGACCGGAAGATAGCATGCATCCACAAGGGCATAGAGGAAAAAGAGGGAGGAAAACAAGTATGACATGAGATACCAACCCCACTGGTTGAACTGTACAATCTCAAAGTCTTATTTTTTCTTCTTCTCAAACAGCATCTTTATTAAATAAGCACATACCTGCATAGATGGGGGCCAGTCGAAATATATCTGAAAGCCGGCTGTTCATAGGCTCATATGGAGAATCCTCAAGTAAATCATTCCCTGCAATATTAACAAATGAAATGTGATTAAATACCAATAATGAAATGCTATATTAATTATTAAAACTGTTTTTCTTAACTGCACTCTTAATATTATTATTAAACAACAAAGCTGCAAAACTGTCCTTTATGTTTGTTAGTATTTGGGCCATTGATTCATGGGACTGGTTTACATTTCTGAAGCCAGTTTCTGGTTGATTAGCTACACTGGTCAGTTGAACTGAAAAAGTCCCCTCCCCCCTCCAGCACACACACACACACACACACACACACACATATAGACTAACATAAAGCATCAGATGACCTCACACTCCATAAACTTTAATGGAAACACTTCAGAGAGGCATCTGAAGACTTACACTGACCCTATCTGATAACAGAACCCAGAAAAGCAACTCCTTGGCTTAGTATTATTGCTTGCTAAGTATTAAAAATAAAGAGAATGTCAGAAAAAATTATGTGTGTAACTTCAAACTTCAATCTAAACCTAAATATGATCACAGGCACAGCTATAATTAATGATTATTAGTGCATGAGGTCCGCGCACCCTGTAAATGCTGATAGATCCCCCAGTAGACGCGCAGGCAGTTCTTTTCTTTCTTCATGGCTCTTTTACAGCGGCAGTTATACAAAGGGCTCTGCTTTAAAGCGTCCAAGGCAAGCCGACATTCATCCTTCGCCTCCATTCCAGTCACCATACTGAAGTTGGTCTCCCTCCCCGCCACGCACTGCCTCATAGTTCGATACTTTGTGCTGCATCCCGGCTCCTTCAAACACAGCTCGTTCGCCTTCACACAGTCCAGCCGGTTTGAACTAGTAAAGTAAGACTCCTCGGCAGATAACAGCACATCTATGGAGGACAATACAAAAAAAAAAAAAAAATCATATCACGGACAGGATCCCGTTTTATTTAAAATGCTCCAAGAACTAGCCTACTCAGACTGTTACAAGCAAAACAAGATCTGTTAGGCTACTAACAAATTAACAATTCAGATTTAATTTGTATAAATATTACATTTACTGTTGTCCCATTAAATATTTGTTAATATTATTCAAGAATACAAAGGGATTTAATAAACTTTAGGTGCTTTAGAGATTAAAATATTAACACAAGAAGATTTAAGAAGACTTAAGTGGAAGTAGAGCCGATTCTCAATAGCTAAAATTTGTCCCAGTTATGAGACAATTGTAACATCCTAAGTGCATAGCTAAAATATAGTTATATATTTGATGGGATCAAAAAGAGCACAGTGTAAATTTTTTTTTTTTTTATGGTCTTATGATGACATTTGAGTTTTAAACTTAAATACAATAGCTATAGGCTACCGCGCGTCTATGTACCAGTAGGCTATATATAATTTACCAATCACTGAATATGTAAAACCGCACTCTAACTCACCCAGCAGTGGTAAAATTATGTAAATCGCGGAGATGATCATTGCGCTTTTTATCCGTGGGTAAGTTGGTTCAAACACGCAATATATAGTTTTGACGATGAAAAGAATAATCCTTCTCATTCAGGTCCATTGAAACATCGTTGGTCCAATGTACATCCAGAGTAGGCTACATAAGAAAAAATGCTCCGTAACCTGGTCCAAAACTGTCAGTAACCTATATTTAACGGGTTCTATGATTAAGACGCATATACGATGTAACAAACACGCAGAAAATGAGTCGCGAGGCAGCAGAATAAAACTCCAGCTCTCAAGATATGCTCGTGCGACTGAGCGCGCGACAGCACTGTGGCATTCAGTTGCGCTGTAACCCACACCAAAAACCACACGCGACTCACTGCACGCTCAGCGTTTCTGCGTAAAACACGGCAACAGGACAAAGACGTGTCGTTTTGCCACTCCAAACCTTATGTTTACTGCTGTTACTATAACAGTATATGATAGAATGCACGTTTCTTTCATTCTTTTCACGTCAATTATTGAGTGTGTCTTCACTCAGTAGCCTCATAAAATGTTTTTTTTCCCCTTGTCAATTGGTGATCTGAGTATGTCTTAGAAATTGCATTGCAGACGTTGAAATCGCGTTTGTTTGCCTTACTTGTAGATGTTAGTTGGACAATCTGGTCTGAATAGAATTGGGAAGATTAGTAGCCTGCATATCTAACCAGTGAAATCAAGTAAATGATTTGCGAGTATTAAACTGTTCAATGTCTATCACGGTTCTTGTAAATACTTACCTAGGGAACATGCCATAACATTTTTGAAAAGTTTTTATTGTAGGTCCTACTTTAACAGAATGACAATATATTGAAGTTATGATGGCTTTCCTTGCCGGATAAACATACTTCACAAAGTTTTGTTGCGATCTGGTTCACGGTGAAAGACTGGTGGAGGTCGCCATCTGTTGGTAGCCTACGTATATGCATCTAGCTAACAAATGACTACAAGACCACTGGTTCTCTGCCTTTGTAACTTTGGGTCCTCCATTGTCAAAGTCAATATTAGATGGTCATCCAAACAGTATGCTTTTTATCCCCTTTTGTACTTCTGCTGAAAGAACAAAGGTGTCTGTTTTCAAACCTTGTATTAACACAAACCAGTGTTAATATAGCTGACTGAAACTATAGCTTAACCCCTTTTATTTTCAATATTTAAAAAAAATGTGAAGTAAAATAAAAATATATATTTTATTTCAGCTTAAACTCAAATAAAAAACTACATAGACATAAAATCATTTTTTTTAACTAAGAAAAATGACAAAAACATCAAAGCGTAAAAGTGTAAAAAAAGAAATATAAAAAAAACCCGAATTCAAAATAAAAAAAAATAACAAAACGCATAATAAAATAAAGTACAAGAGGAATGTCAATACGTTGAAGTGATAATGATTATGTTTATTTATTTATTTATTAACTGTAGAAATTCTCCAGATGCAGAATTGGTTGTGGAAATTCTTTTTAAGAACACCCTACTACTCAGTTCAACTTACCTACAGTTGAACATGAGTAACTGTCTCTGAAGAGTAAAAAAAACACACAGAATTTGGCAATTTAATCATTTTACAGTTCACAATGATTAAAGTCACCAAGCTGTTAGTGGCTAGGAGGTATTCCTAAATTTTTATATATAAAAATATATATATTTGTGTGTTTTAATGGATTTATTATTTTAATTGTTAAATTACTTAGATATAATTGGTTTAAATAACTTTAAGACGTCACTGCAGTTGAGAACCACTGGAATGTCGTATTCTGAAGACACTGGCTGGAGGATTACATTCTACTTATTCTGTCTTGTAAATGCTTTTTACAATTTAATGACTTTATAGTTAACTTGGTTAAACACAGATCAATTTCTCTTTATGAATGAGATTAATTTTTACAAACGAAAAATCAAAACCATTTGACGTTTATCCTATATACGTTTGTCCATTGTTCATTGAGGATCAATAATTTTGACCAAATCTGTTGACAACTGTTCAATCAATAGGCATGCTTCTAGTCTGATTTAAATGCATTTCTCAATTAACCTGAGCTCATTTAATTTTAATACACTTAAGAGGAGAAATGGGTTTCTACAGGCCATGGGTGACAAGCAGGGTATTTGTACCAGGCCTGGCTTCGGCTCTAAGATTTAAGGTGGGTCAGACTCAGACAGTTGAGTTAGCGGGTGTTGGTTTGATTCTTGAAGAAAAAGTCTGAAAAACATAAACTTCAATCAATATGGACTATTCATTTTGCAAATGAATGTCAAAATGATATAGTCGTGGTCATATAAACTAGAACACTTTAATGTGCTGTGTGGCACCAGATCAAAACCATCCTTTCCAGCAGTGTCTGGGAAGATGTAGAAAGTAAAGAATGACATGACAAATACTGCAGGACCAAATGGCACCAAATTATATTGATTGCTGACTGTGCTTATAAACGCCAAACAATACGGAGACTGGCAGTTTAAATTGCACTTCAAAGTATGCCGGTAATGAATGAAACTGTTAGTTGAGGAGGCCAAACGACTGAGATATCCCATGGGCTGACACATTTCTCACATGTGGTGAATCTATGATACACCGTGGTGCTGCCAGACGTACAATAATTATCGTATCTGTACGATAACTTTGACCTCTGTACGATCAATACTGAATAAAATCCCATGATGTACGATAATTTCAGAATTTTGTGACAATTCAAATGATGGTCGTTGTAATCATTGGGTTTCTATACTCATTGATCTAGAAGCAGTGGATTCTACATCTATCGTCATGATTGTGAGGAGAACGTGAATGTGGTGTTACACGTCTTCCATCTCATCTCACATTGCGTCTTCTCGGCCAATCATCGAGGAGAATGACTCTCTCTCATGAGCACAAGTTAACGTTCCTTTTGTATATTGTATACAAAGTTGCATATCATAAACATGTCATCTCTGTATGTTTTGCAAGAAGAAGAAAAAATCTGTTCCTGCCGTGGCGCTTAGGTCAGTTGTTTCCAAGCTGAGGTCGATAGTTTAGCAATAAAGTAATTTGCAGGTTGTGTCAACAAGTTGTTGGTCTAGAAAACTAGCTGTATTCTGTACGTTTGACTCGTGTACATTTGCAACACTGATGGTACATCTCTGACAGTGTACCATCGGTTTGTAAGGCTACTGCAAGGCTATTTGTCAGACAGCCACTGCCTGGAAGTTGATGCCATTGTTTGTATCCACTCTACATGTTCTCAATGGGGTAATGGCAGTGCAACTTCTGAAAAGTTTGAACTGAAACAATAATGAGAATAAAGTCACCTGATTCCAGGAAGTACGAAGAACAGATTCCTTGTTTTTGCCATCTTCACTCAGGAAAGGCAGCACAGAAACTGCATGTAGCATGTATGAAAAGATGCATTTAAACAAACTGCACACAAATATCATGCTACTAGAAATATAATATATATATATGAATAAAAAGAGATACAGATTGATATCTACGTTTTTTTCTTATTCTCACTAACATTTAGAGTTAGACATTTAAGTCCAATAAAACACCAACAATAAAAAGAACTGGCTAGGTTAGCTGATTACCTTAAAAGTCCATAGATATCGCAGTAAGTTCGTACTGCTGTTACGACAGGCGGATGCAATGAGTCCTGTTTTCCTGTAGGCCCTAATTCAAAAAAAGAAGAAGAAAAAAAGACAAGAAAAAAGTAACGCATTGAATTACTGTAAAATATGCTCCAATCATCTTTGTTTTATTTACAACTCTAAAAAAAAAAGGTCTAATTTGGCCTAGTTTTGGACAAAATGAGGATGAATAAATAATGACAGAAATCTCATTTTCAGGTGAACTACTTCTTTAACATGCCTTAATTAATTTACCTTTACTATTTCTGACCTACCAAAATAATATTTTCTTGTCTTAAGCAACACTGAATCAGCATTATAATGCGGACTAGAAGAGAAAACAACAAATCACTCGTCTCTTTGGCGCGCGTGCATTTGCGAATGCGCAGTAACATCATGTGGCAGGATTGCGCATGCTCACATCGCGTGAATACGAAACGCCTTTTTCCCCCGAAACAAATTATCAACCAAGCTGTTTTCGTCGTTTGACTGCTACTAAGCTAAGTTAGCCAGTTTCCTTCATTTTGGTATTTGGCATTTAATGATTGAAAATGAGCCTAGAATCTCTTTTCGAGCAAATTTTATTGACAGAGCAGCAGGTGTCGGAAAATATCAAGCAGCTTCATGAAGGTAACGCTGGGTACATGGGCAGGTTAACGGTTAATTTATTGAGATGAGCTCGCGAGTGTTTTTGAACAAATAAAATTCAACACAACAATATTTTAAAGTTATTTTACATTGAATATAAAAGTATTTTGTAAAAGAAAATACGTTCGTAGAGTAAGAAAAAGTTAATAATGTTCGGTTCTTTGCTCATTCAGTTAAAGCTGCCATCAAGAGTGTACAGGACAAAATAAACTCCTCATGTGAAAAACTGGAGAAAGCAGATCACGAACTGGACGATAAGGTTTGGACAGTTATTACCCAGTGTTTAAAACACACACACACACAATGGAAGATTAGAAAAGATACATTTCCCATGTAATTTTTTTCTTAAAGTGTTATCTGAATATATAGGCCTAAATTACATCTGATATAAATATTGCCACACAGCAGAGAATGTCCACTGTCACTCACTTTAAAGTTTATCTGTGCAGAAAGCTGATATGCAGTATTAATATCCTTTGGTGCTGTGAAAAGACATTCTGTTTCATGATTAAAACACTTCATCTAATGGACAGGATACATTAAAATGGAGTGGATCAATTCAAAGCAGCACTGCAAAATCAATCTCGTTTCTTTCAGATTACATTAGTATTATTGTTGAAAACCTTTAAAAATACAATTATCCTTGCAAACATGTGGCACACCGTTTGTATGAAACCAATGTCAGACATAGTAAGTCAATGAGCAATTGAATCATTTGATTAAAGAGGTCACTCTTTTCATGAATACCGAGGTCAATACAGAATCAATAGGATTCTGAATGCAGATTACTTAAGATGTCACCCATTCACATAAACAGATCATCACGTAGTACATTTAAAAATTTATATTTAACATTTTCACAGTTTTTTAAATTCATCCGTTCTGCATTGTGGAAAGTTTAGAACATTTAAAATACCGACTCCTTGAATGACCTCAGTGATCCACCTGAGGTAGTGAATGTCATGAAAGACGTGTCTAATTTTCTGCGTAATATTATGTTTGGTCAGACCAACGTGTGCCGTGTAATTACGAAGCATAATTTGCTTGCATTCTTTGAAGCCAGGTAGAGAGTAATTACCTGAAGGATCCTTGATGTCTTTCACAGTTGACTGAGCTGGTAAAAGGAGAGAAGCAGGGACTTGAATTCAAAAGGCAATGCTATGTCAATTACAGAATGACCTACAAATACAATGACATAAGCTTACCTTAACAAACAGCATTGAAGCCACTGATCCGTCAGATGAGCAACATTCTGTGCTGCTGCAATGTCTTTGTGCAGCCAGTTATAAAACTTCACTGTTGTGATTGTGAATACAAAGTTCATTTGAGGGACACTTTTTGGCACCATCTGAATAAGACACTGGTCAAATTCATGATTAATTTGTGACCATAGGCTCAGCTCCTGTCTGAAAATAAACTGCAGCTTGTTTTGATGACAAAGCGACGAGATCAACTGGGAAGGAAGAAAGAGGAACTCCTGGAACTGCAGAGAGACCTCAAAGAAACCCTGGTACATACTTTCACATTGAAGAATATTTATATTCCGTCTTTTTGGAAAGGCTATTGTCTCTTCATCACACACCCCATTAAAACACAACAAAGTTAAGCCAGAAACAATATTATTACTATATGAAGCTTGTAACTATCATGTGGACTGATAAAGAAAGACATCATTGGCCATTGAAGATTTCAGAGCCATGCATTATCCGTCATCTAATACAATGTACATGCTGAAGTGTTAAAAGTGCTTTTGTACTCTTTTTGTAATCTGCATAATAGTCTTTCCGTTGTTTTAAAATTCAGGACAGACTGAAAAGAGAATTTTGTGAAGAAAAAGAGAAATTCCTGAAGGAGATGATAACTTTCAACAATAAATTCAACCTAATCAGCAACAGAAATGCTGTTTTTCACACCCAAACCCGCTCTAAGATCCAGAGTCTGGAGTTGGAAGCTGAAACTCTACACAGAGGTAAGTGTTTTATTGTTGAAAATCAGACAAAAGTATTTCATTCACTGCTCAGCAATGCATTACAAACTACTGTACATAAATCCAATCCGATCTTAATTAATCCAATAATGGTCGGCTCGGTAATGTTAATGTAATTTTAATGTTTTTGAAAGTCTCTCATTTGATAAAAAATACAGTAAAAACTGTGTTATTGTGAAATATTATAATTTATACAATTGAAAAAAAGTTGTGTTTTTTTATATAGTTTAAAATGTAATTTATTACTGTGCTGGCAAACATTAAGCAGACATTACTCCAGTTTATCATTCTATCCCTTTTCACGGACAATGATGATTGCTACAAGGAAGTACGACAGGTTGTGTATTGTTTCTACAATACTTGTGCTTTTGACAGTACATGTAATGACCCATCCTTCAATAACAACTAGCTAGCGAATCCACCGTTGAACGCATTTCAGTTGAAGAAGCAGTCATCAGTAAAATGACGGGAACACACACAGCACAAGGTTCGGGTTATACTGCCAAGGTATCGTTGTAAAGATAACCTTTAACCACTGATTCTTCACATGCTCATCCTTGGGCAGTGGAAAAAACTGGCTTTACCTTCACATTGTAGAGCACAGCATCTTCTTGTCATGATGCTATCCAGTATCCACAGGAATCAGCTGCAGTGTTTGAGGGGGTTCAAGTTTTCCCTGGTTTCTGTGAGCGCAATAAGTGAGCGGGCAATATGCTAATGTTTCGTCTTGACGTCACAACGAAACGGCTTAGAATTCGTTTGAAAAACGATTAATTTAATTGACTCAGAGTCAACTCTTACTTTTGAGAGACAATAACTATACGGTGCACTTTCAGATTTAAAACTTTGCAGGATGTTTTCATTCACTTAGAGCTATGTTACACACTACATGAAAGGTCATTTTCAAAAATCCATAATAGAAGCACTTTAAAAGAATAGTATTCGTTTGAAATAGAAATCTTTTGTAACATTATAAATGTTTTTAGTGCACTTATGATCGATTTAATGTGTCCTTGCTGAATTAAAGTATTCATTTCTTTCAATCTTCCAAAAAAATCTTGCTGACCCCAATCTTTTGATTGTGCTAGTTTTATTTTCTTGAGCATTTGATTTTTTTCTTATTTTTTTAAAGTCAAACTTGACATTGTTTTAGTCAAAATGGCTATTAAGAATCATATATAGGTTTTCATTAACTAAACATTTTTATTCTGAAGTTCTGAAAATATGCTTTACACTGTTAATTCACTAACCATCAAATCATTCACCACACGAGATTTAGCAAACTATTTGAGCCAAAATTAGTGTTAATGAGCACTGAATGACTCTCAAGCTTTTGTCGACATGCTGTAGGCATGAAGTACACTAATAGATAAAAAGACACAAAGTATCATTGAAGAAGTTATTGTTTTTCAAAGGTCTCTTTGTTGTAGTCTGATTGCTTGCCAGCAGGTTACTTGAGTTATCACCTTTGCTGTTCCTCAGAGATTGACTTGCTGAAGCAAAATAACACTTTGCTGAGTTCCATGGAGGCAGAGAAGAGATCACTAGACGCTGAGCTCCAGGATATAAAATCACAGCTTACAGGTGAAACAAGGCTCTGCTCACTTTTGTACTTTCTCTGACATAGTTTAAAAAGTATCCATGTGTCAAAAAGGCCTCACCCCCTAGTTTTTTGTTCCTCTGCAGATATAGAGAGAGATCTGAAGGAAGCAGTGGCTTTGACACAGATTTTGAAGACAGAGAGGCTCACGGTCCGTCAGAAACCTTTGACGGACAGCACCTGTATCAGGCAAGAAAGTTAAGACCTATCGTAATGTTAGTGTGTCTTCATCTACCCAGAGAAACATGATCCATGAGGAGCGTGAGCAAAGAATGCTGAATTTCCTTTCATCCATCTTTAACATCATCCTTCACCATGTGTAAATAATGCAGCATTAGATCCATCCTATTAATTAGGTCTTTGATATGTTGCTTACTATGTCCGGTCCAGAGCTAGATAAACACAACCCCTTCAGATCAACGCCCCACTAGGAAGTGATGATGGAAAGGGGATCGATAGCTGTCCTGTCTCAGGAAGAAAGCTCCTCCACTGGGGTGTGTAAATCATATGTGGGGGTAGTGTGAAGCAAATCTTCCTCGTTAATAGGAAAGACTGTATAAGCCCTCAGGATGTGCTGAGGACGAGGCTTTTGGGACAGCGCTGCTAAGCTCAGGATATGTTCATTCCTCTCCTAGTCATGAATCACTCTTAAACACATGCCCCCATCGTGCAGAGGGCAGTTTTTCCCTTGTATTGATCATCTGACATTGAACACGTCAGTTGAAATTAACAGTGTCTATTTAAGTGGAAGTTATGAGAAAGACTCCATTAGCATTCCAAACTTTACTACATGGCAGGGTTGAAGTGAGTTATTTTGCACATGTAAAGATGTTTCAGGTTCCATGTGTTTTATCAGGCACTTTGGGTTGATTCAAGACTTTCTTAAACCTCAGAGTAGTATTTAGTGAGCTTATTCACATTCCTCATTATAATGTTTTGGGATGCAAGTTACACCAAACCATTATAATCAAATTTTCTTGTTCATATAGTGCATTTGTTTACCGATTGTTCTAAACTGTGTTCGTAAATCCTTAAATCTCTTTGAAAAGTGTGCATTAAAATTTGTTTATGTTGATTTGCCTTAACTGGTTACATCCTGGAAACCCATTCAGCTGGAACAAAAAACACTGCATTTCAAAGAGATTTACTTCTTTTTCCAAAGCAACATTTAGTCTAAAGTAGTAATGTAATAATGTCTTTATATGAAAATCAAACATATTCAGTTCTAATTAGTAAGTGGTTTATACTATACAGACAGGATTTGTGGATTTCCAAGGCTGTTGTGTTCACATTCAGTGTGAAAATTCTTTGCCCTTAAAGGTGCTGTAAGCGATGACTTGTAAATGCTGTTGATATTTGAAATCACCAAAACAAACATGGCCTTACCCAAGGATCACACCCCTACCATGATGCCTCCGTCCCCACATTATGCAGCGACTATGGCGGAATCTGCTGTGCCTGTCGCCCGAGGGTATGATGTCATCAATAAGGGAAAGCAATTTGTGTCACTATGATAATTCAGGTTGAATGTCTAATTGTTATTTAGATCCTCTAATCCAGTGGTTCTCAACTCCAGTCCTCGGGACCCGCTGCTCTGCACATTTTGTATGTCTCTCTTATCTGACACACTCAGTTCAGTTCATGGAGTCTCTCCTAACGAGCTGATGATCTGATTCAGGTGTGTTAAATAAGGGAGACATATAAAATGTGCAGAGCAGCGGGTCCCGAGGACTGGAGTTGAGAACCACTGCTCTAATCCTTTTGAAGTCATCCCTTCCATCCCAAAAAAAACAAAAACAAAAAAAAAACATAACATGATAGTCCAAGTAACTAATATATTACAAATGTGATAAATGGGTTATAGCGGTCACTAAAAGAGGAACCAAAAGAAAAACCATATATTAGGAGCATGTTATCTCACTTTTCGGACACACTTTGGGAGCCGTTGCTTGAAACAGGTGGTGGAGGAGGTTTAGAGATTTCAGGCTTATAATAATAATAATAATAATGCAAATGAACAAACAAGTAAAGTTGACACATGAGTATATTCAAGCAAAAGACAGCATATCTTAGTTCTGTGAAACACAGCAAAACTAACGTTACTCGCGTATCAAGAAGAAATAAAGCAACCTCAGCATCAGTTTTCAGGCCTTCCCGCTCCTTAAGATCTCTGCAGCGCTGGAATGCTTCTCTGATATTAACGCGTAAGACTCTTGCCTGATCATAACCCTTCTTTTTAAAGTTGCATTCCTTTGGCCTTTTCCTCTTTTGTATTTTATTGGCCATCTCTCTCTTTCTATAGTAGTTCTGCTAATGTCTGTCTTGTGAACTGAGCTCTCTCTCCTCCCCATCATGAGTGTATGCACCCCTTACTGCTGATTGGCTAAAAGTGTGTTTTGGTGTTTGGTTCAAACCACTTTTCAACAGTGTTTTTCAAAAATCGCTTACTGCACCTTTAAGGCTTGTTTTTCTCCTTATGTTGTAGCTGTAGCCTGATGAAGGAAGAGCAAAGTTGCATACCATTCATGTCATTTATGCGATTATATTCTCTCAACTCAGTGGATAGGTGCTTATTCAAGGCAAGCATTTGTTTGACATGACAAGACATTCTACTAACTAGAAGTAACTTTGCAGCTACATGTCAACTAACTGTCATTAGAGGACTAGACTGTATGCTTAACATTTCCCAACACTTTATTTTGATGCTCCTCCAACAGACATTCTACTGACTGTAAGTAAATGAATTTATGTTGCTGATGTGGAGTTATTTATCTGATTAAGTCATTGATTTAGCATATTCTGGCATGATAATCTATAAAATCGCTCATGTGGGAACTGTTGTAAGATGCCTACAGAGTGGCATGCTATTGCATTTGTGTTTGGTACTGTATTGCATTGAAAAGACGGATGCGACAGTTTGAGCAAATGTGCTCAACTACAACAACTCTTCCTCTTCTCAACATAGACCGTGTTCCCGGGGGTGGGGTTTATGTAAATTTTAGGGTTGGTGATGTCACTAACCCGGGAGGAATGCCGTGTAGTCCCTACCAGCCGTTTGTTGTAGTCCTTAATTTTTTTAAGGAACTTTGAGTGTTGTAACTTTGCAGATGTTGTCTATGCTCAAACAGCAACATTACACACTAACTAAAGTTAGAAAAGTGAAATCATAATCAACCACCCCTTTAATTCACAACTAAGTTTTTTCCATGGTTCTGCAGTTTCAGCAGCAGCTCTTTTGAATATCGGTGTAGAAAACACAATTTCACATCTTTCACTAAGTGCATTCAAGAGCATTTTTTCTGTTCTTTTATCTCTCTCAATCCAGTATAAAGTATTAACTTGCTTGTAGGATTGAACAAGATTAAAGATTTACATTAAATTAAACTAATTTTTAAATTAAATGAAAGATTTTAAGATTACAAAGACATTAAAATAGCGAGTGTCATTTTAAAATTGTATTATTTCGCTTTGGGCATCATGATCTGCTCTTCCTGCATGAATGTGTCTGTGTGTGCCATTTAGACTCAAGAAAGAGCTGGAGTTATATAAAGAAGAAGAGCTTGAGCTTCTGCGAGAGACCCTCAGCTCTGAGATTCACTCCCTGCGACTGGTAACTATGTACTTTCCAAACACAATGATAGAAAAAATGGTCTTTCTCATTGAAGCTGCTAATGCAATATCCTTATGTACCCAAAGCTAAGGCACCAAGGAAGCATTTTAAGCGCTTTAATCTGAAAAATGTAGTCTCTTTTTTTTCTTTGCAGAAGTTAGCACAGAAGGGCATTTTGTGTTGATGCTGGGGACTTCAGTCAGACTTCAACGTATGCTTGAAAAACCCTGTTTTGTAGGCTTATATCTGTCATTTTGATTGTCTTTTTTATAGTGACCGTTTTGTTTTGCCTGGGAATGATTTAATTTTGTTGGACACAGACTTCATATACAGTGTAACCAACATTGTAACAACTTTAGATGATGTGATCTGTAGTTTTGATCTTGCTTATTTGTACTGTTAGAAAAGCTTGAATAAATCCAATGTGTTGAACTATACTAGCTCTTTCTAAAGTAGAAATGTTCTTTTTCTATTGATAACTGTCTTCATCTCAAGCACAGATTATGTGATTCTGTGTTTCAGTATTTATTCACATATAAGTACTTTAAATGCTGACAACACTGGCATCTAGTGGTCCTTTTGCAACAATACAGCCAAACAGAACATTAGAATGCTTTTTAATATCCATGTTTGAAAATAGAAGGGTTGCGTACAGACTGAATTGGATTCATATTAATCCTAAAAATAGGCTGCTTATTTGTAAAGAAATGCTTTAATATGCATTTTGGACAGATGGAAATGGACTGAATAAAATCACACAATTTCTGTTGCACATGCAGCATTTGCGAATGAAATAAACAGGGGCAGATTCATTGGCCTTAGGCTATGATTGGTTAAGTTGGATGACTGGTGCACATCTGCCATTAATCTGATCTGTCTGATACTCGTCTCCTCCTTAGACCCCAATTGGCAGATTATTCCAGCCACGGAAATGAAATCGTCTGAATCCCCCTTGTAATAGGCTGCTTTATTTTTCCATTGTCTGAGGGTGATTAATTGTATACTGTAAAATTGTTTAGAAAAACATGACTAATGTCTGAAGATTTTCTAAAACTCCCCAGCCCAACAATCAGAGCTAGAAAAATATATATTCTTTGTAAATGATTCTGCCTGTGCCAGCTTGCTCCTTATGTTTTACCTTTGTCATCTACTGTGGCATTTCCATACTGAACCTTGAATACATTAATTGTTACATTTTAAGTTATTAAATTATTGTGGTTAATTTGATTTGAGCAACATATTTATTAATGTTTCTTCATCACACCACTAGGTTCTAATTTCCTTAAGTGTTATATTTTCTACAGTTTACATTTTACTAATGTTTTTGCACTTCCATGAATCATGCTTTACATTCTATGGCCAAACAAAAACTGGTTTCTTTCCAATTTTATACCCAGCACAAAGCCAGTCCTGAACACTTCTTAGAGCTCCTTGAATCTTTTTGTTCTAGCCGCAGAAAAGGCTGAAAGACTTTAATTGTGTGATGCCTGCCATTTCCAGCTCTGATTGGAAGATGCTTTTTATATTCTCCAGTAGGTTTTCTTGGCTCTTTATTTTGTGACAGTCATGGCCCTTAGGGAAGTAGGCAGAGGGGGCTCCTGATACTGCATTGTTGGACTCTTCAGAGAAATGTAGGAAAACATCTTTTTCAGTACACTTAAGCATTTAGTACTAATTTCCATTAAATAATGTAACCTGTGAACCTCACAGATTGCTTCATTTATAAATCTCAAATTGGACAAATGTGCAAAACTTACTGTCGCATATAGCCAGCCTGTTGCCACCAATAAACTGTGTTGTCCATTTGTGTTGTGTGGCAGCACTGCATTCCTCGAACAGCCGTGATCTTCTAAGATAGCTGAAATCATAACCCTGTTTGCATGGAAAGATTAAATATAGAAAAGTAAATGTGTTGTTTTGTCATGTTGGTTCATACCCTATTGGCCTGGATTCTGGTTTTAAGCTTTTTGTCAATATCTTGGGTTGTCCACTGGGAGGTGCTGATGAATCATTGGGTTCTGTCAATTGAAGTCTGTTAAACAAATAATGTGTTTACTTCACAAACTTGCAAATTCAACTATTTGGGCCTGTCCCAGTACCCACACTTGTAGTGTTTGAATAGTGTTATAAAAATGCAAGTGAAGTTTTTACATAGCTTCATTTATACATTTTGATTTTCAATACTTTGCACTTTAAAATAAACTTCTAAATGTCTCCAAGGTAGTCTGTGTGTAGAAGATGGTGCATCCAATTAAGTGATAAAATAAAATGTACAATGTTTTACTCCCAGATTATATGTAAAAATATAATTGCCACTCTAAAGTGTTTTGGGATTTACTGTCCGTAAAGGGTACTGCGCTTTGGCATTTATCAGACCTGAAACAAGCTTGCCACTTACTTGTCATGTGCACTTACTCTTAAGTGGCCAAGACTTAGGCGCAAGTGAGGGTATTGGAACAGGCCCTAAGAGAACTGGGCTATAGTATATCTGTAAATGTGTAAGTCCTATAACCTGCACCAGTTTGTGTGCATTTTACAAGGCCCCTTTGGATCTTATAAAGTCTTTGGTTTTATCAAATTTAAAATCATAAAAAGCCTTAAATATAAATGGTATTACAAAAGCCTGAATTTCAAGAGGTCTTAAGGCTTCTGTACACAGCAAAGGTATAAAGCTGATCTGTGCTTGCTCAAAATGCTGTGTAAAGGCATAATGCTGCATAAAAGCAAGACCAAAATATGCCTGCTTTGACCCACCTCAGCTCCTAGAATCAAAGTATACAATTGAAATCACTGTGTAAATACATTTATGCCACCTCTGCTCTGAGCAGGAACCTTGGCAGTGTAAATTTGGCATTAAATTTGGGAGCGGAACACCGCTATATTTCTGCTGTTCCATAAACACCATCTGTCAGAGATTGAATTTGAATTCAGCGTGTCTGCTGTTTTTGTCCAGACCAATGTGAGGATCGAACCATATTTTTTACACTGCTTACATTGCATTGCTTGCATTGTTTTAATTGTTAACTGGAGGAACAATAAGAAAGCTAATGTGCTTCCTAATGTATTAAAATGTGTATTAAAAAATCGTAGAATAATAGGGTATCTAGAATATTATATAATCAAATTTTGAATGTGTGTGTATATATAAATTAATTGTCATATATATAATATAATTATATTGTACAGTATAATATTACCCTCCCCCAATATGGTGTTAATTAAAAAAATTAGCAGGCCTTAAAAAAAGATCTTAAAAGCCTTGAATTTGATTTAAAATGAAACCTACAGATATCATTCTAATGTGAGGATGTAGTTAATAGTGGAAAAGTTAATGTATTTTATAGTATGCTTTAATAAAATAAAAAAATCATTATGCCGTTTCAATTTTAATTGAAAGTTAATCCAAAATGTGTTTAAAGCACAGTACTGTATCTGAAAGCATAACTTTTTAGTTAATTGAAACAAAAAATGAAAAATATTTATTTATATATATATATATATATATATATATATATATATATATATATATATATATACACACATATATAATGTGCTCTGAAAGCAGTGAGACTAATGTACATACTGCATTGCACATAGGTTTGCAGTAGATCTTCTTATCCGTCACAGGTGCACACAGCAGTCCTCCATCCTCGGGCAGTGTTGGAGCTGTGCAGCTTTTTGGCATTAACATCTGTAACTCTGCAAGGACAGGATATGTTTGTACTTTTATGGATATAAATATTAGCTGTGTTTAACTTGCTGTTTCCTAACTATATTTGAAAGAAATAGAATATATGGTACACATCTGATAATTAGGTGCTGTGCTATATTTGCAATTTTAAAACATATTAGGATAAGTGATATACGGCACTGTGTTGAAGTTTTGGAAAAATAGCATAGCATGTGATATATGCTAAAATATTAAGTAACATAAGCTGAAAGGATGTGATGGGTGTTTCTTTCATTTCTTTGATATGTTGTTTGGAAACTTTGTTTTTGGAAGGAGAGATACAGACTGAATTACCTTTGTCTTGTTGCTTCTGGATGATATCAGTAAGCATTTGTAGTTGATTAAAAATTTCTGCGGTTTGATTTGTTGCCCATGTGTCAGAAACAATTGTTTCCAAACAATTTTTCATATCCTACAATATATATATATATATAAATATTAGATTTGCCTGCAATAGTCCAAACTGAAAGTACCATTATTTTATTACAATTGTTTACATAGTGTTTTAGCTGTCCATACAGAGATGCTGTACCTGAAGGTTTTTGTTAATTTCATCAAAAGAGAATTCAGTGGAATTGCAGGAAGTATTCTGTCCATGAGCTTTAGTCAAGAGAAACGCTGTAAAAGAACCACAAAGACATCTCAAAATTGTCATAGAGAAATTTAGGGGTGCACCGATCCGATATTAGGATCTGATATCGGCCGCGATACTGATAAAATAGCTGGATCGGGGATCGGAAAAAATAACAGATCCACGGGCCGATCCAGGTTTTTTTTTTTTTTTTCGTCGTCGCAGCAGAACCTACGTCATTCGTCAGCTTCACGTGTGTCGCATGCTAGAAGCAACATGGAGCGAGCCAGAGGCCGTTTCTCAATACCAAGTACGCAAACTTCGGACTTGCGTCCGTCCTTGGTAGTTCGGACTTGCCAAGTTCGACTCAGGAGAACGAACTCCCGAGGACGAGAGGACGCGAGTCCGGTTATTCTGCAAATGGAACAGCAGCGCTCTTGATCGCGTCACTCAGCTCGCTCTGGCTACTCCGGTCATCTCTTTATGTATATTTTAGCCAACAATAAAACGAAGTATGTTATAAAACACCACTCTGCCTCTTTTCATTTAAAAAAAAATCTTAAACATATTAATGGCCACATAAATGTGGTTCAGGCAAACGCGTACATTGATTATCTTTACTGCATATATTTATAACAACACGAAATATAAAACACAACCCTGCTTCTTTTTGTTTTCATTTTTAAAAATATGAAACATAATGATCATTAAAACTGACATTTAAATTTGCCATTGCTAATTAAGTGAGCATTCACAGGTCATGTTTGTGATGGTGGTGTGACACTGCACTACATTACAATGTTTGGTTATTATTATTTGTATGTGTGATCAAGTTGTTGTTCGACCAACTTTTTATTTTTTTATTCTCAGGTTCAGCTGCTATGTTGCATTTTAAATTCCTGTTTGCAGGACTTTGCACTTTATATTTTTACATGTTTACAATTTTTGGAAACTGTCAGATTACTATTGTATGTTTGACCAATACACTGTTTTTTTGTTTCCACTGCTACATTTTATTTTTTTTTACATTTATTTAAAGAAGTTTGATTATATTCTATTTTCGATTTGAATGCACAATTGTTTTTTAAATAAACAAGAATTCAACACATTACATACATCTGTTATTTTGTCTTAGTTATGTTTAGTTAGTAAAGTCTGGTGCCTTTAGTCTCTTCAAGGAAGGTATAAGGTGGAAGGTATACAGTTTATTATTAATTCAACTATAGTATCGGATCGGTATCGGGTATCGACAGATACACAAAGCCCAGGCATCGGTATCGGGACTGAAAAAGTCAGATCGGTGCACCCCTAAGAGAAATTAGAATGAATTCATTTAAGATTTAACATGAAGTATAGTAACCAAAACAATGCTTACCAAGGAGCAAGAAAAGCATCTTCAATGTTCTGCTTATTGTTGTAGATTTCATGTTGTTTGTGCTGTTGGGAAAATACTGTGATGTTAACCTCTTAATCTTTCTATTTGGGAAAATATATTGCATCATAGGTTAATGTACCAAATTACAACACACCTGTCTTGAACAATCAGAAGTTTTGAAAGAGTCAGTTTAGTAGTTCATTTTGAATCAGACAACATGCTTTGCTTCCACTAATCAAATAGAATAGACTAACTGCCAAAACAACAATTAGTCTGGGAACCTTCATAACTTCATTTTTTGTTTTCCACATCTGTTTGCTTTGATGTGTTTTGCACCCTGGATTACTGAAGTTTTTTTTTTTTTACTGAACTTTATTAAAACTGCATATGACAATCAATTTGCACTTCCAAAAGTCATAGATTTGTGGGGGAAAAACTAAATAAACGAATATACAAATTTATTTTAAGTATAATAAAATAAAACATAAAAAGCAAAGGCAGATCAGAACATTTAATGAACAAAACCGGGTTCTGTACATGGCAGACAGGGGAGCGTAGTCGAAAGCCGGGCGATAAAGGTCGGTAAACGGAATCAGTCAGGATACATCCACAAATCCAGAGGAGCAAAGAAACTAAATAGCAGACAAATCAAAGGAAAAACTAAACAGGTGTGCAAGCGGTTACCAAACATTTTTTTCTCTGTGAGTTTCCAAAAAAAGGAAAAAACATTAACGTGCAACAAGTTTATGGGCTTAAAGGCACAGTATGGCATTTTTCGCCACTAGGGGTCGCTAACCTATTTACAATAACAAAGGCGTAGATTGATGACGCAACATTTGCTAAGAATTATGGATCTTGTCGTCAACGTCAAGCCGACCGATCTAATAATGTTTATGGATGACTGAATACATCGATGTTTTTATCATGACTGTGATATGAAGCAGGTCGGGATTGCTAAGAGACAGCTATCAGCTCCACACGCGACGCAATCCCGCGGATATAAAAGGAATATGGACATTTCATTCTACCAAACTACACGCAAGAGCAGAATTACAACTCACAGGTCAGTTTATTAGACAAATTAAACTTGTGAGGTAACGCAGCGCTGTTTCACTTGGTCTAACATTACACTATCACACTAAACTGCATTTGAATGTGTTGAAATGTATGTGTTTGTCTGTATGAGACTAGCAGTAAGCTAGATCAACATTAGAATAACATACAGATCATATTCTGACATTTTATCATTGTTGAACTATAAAACATTGATTAGTTTTATGTAAATGTGCTCACCTGTTTAATAAAGTAACGTTACATGTAGGAGCGGTCGAAGTCTCGGACGTGGAGCTCTCTGTCGCTGTCTGTTTGGTTTCCATGGTGACGCATCATTGCTTGTTACGTGACACACCCATAGACTGTAAAAAATAGGACACACCGCAGCCACAACAGCGCTGAATGAATGATGATCTGCTTTATGTAATTTTTCCGTTTTTACATTTGTTAGCTATGGCATGAAATATCTGATATTCCGATTGTCAAATATATGCAACGCAATATATATATAGCAAAAAGTATTGCAAGAAAAAGGCAAAATGAATGCGATCTTAAGACGATTTTTTAAATACTTCACGCCTCGCCGTCGTCCATTAATACCTGACAATGGACACCTCGGGCATTAACCCTTACTTAAAATATAGTATTCTTTAAATATATATAACAACATATTATTAGGATTATTAGGATTATTATGATTATTATTAACCTTTATTTAACCAGGCAAGTCACTTAAAGGGATAGTTCACCCAAACATGAAAATTAGCCCATGATTTACTCACCCTCAAGTCATCCTACTGTAGGTGTATATGACATTCTTCTTTTAGACAAATACAATCGGAGTTATATAAAAAATGTCCTGGCTCTTCCAAGCTTTATAATGGCAGTGAATGGCCGTTTCTGTTTTGAAGTCCATAAAAGTGCATCTATCCATCATAAAAGTGCTCCACACGGCTCCAGGGGGTTATTAAAGGCCTTCTGAAGAGAAGCCATGGGTTTTTGTAAGAAAAATACCCATATATTTATAAATTTATAATCTAAAATAACATACTATGCAAGTTGACTTGAGCCACAAGAGTAACGTATGACGTATGATGTAGGAGTATTGTAAGCTTAGACGCTTCTCGCGGTTTAAACAAATAGGGCTGTGCAACAAACTGAAGCTCCTCTTCTATTATATAGAAATCCTCCGACATTTCTCCTCAAAATTTGTAATTCACGACTGGTGTTTTGTTTTGCTCTTTCCTCTGAGCTTCCACGTTCGTCATTACGTTGTGTGTCGGGTCAGGGGTTAGTCTTCCACCGTAAATCGATGCGTACGGCCGTCTGTCGGAAGCCAGTGATAATCTCTCTATAAATTACAGGAACGTCTGTCTGTCTGTGTAAGTCACACTGTTTACTTCTTAATAATGTTTATTTAAAGCTACGCTGTTTACTTCTTTATTACTGTGTCATGCGCGCTGAAGTTAGCCTGTAACTATGTGATGTTTAATATGTTAAATAGTAGTAGTAGTAATAGGTTATGCAGGCTCACAGTCTCTTTCACGGGCATCATTTGTAGTTGCAGATTGTGTTGCTCAAGCATAGCGTTTTCTCGGAGTTCACTGTGTGCTTTCTACCATGTACAAATAAAAAAAGTCACTGAACTTTTGCTGTGCAATTGTAACAATGAGCACTCAAACACACCAAACCAACAATTACTAAAAACACACACAAAAACTGATTTTGCACGGGCATTTTGCACTAGTAGTTTATAAAGTTTTAAAAGTTTTAAACACTCCCTATAGTTTTTTAAATGTAGAGATTGAAATATATGACTTTAATTTTCATATATATGAAAAATATATGACATTCCAGTTATTTGGAGCAGCAAAGCCAAAAGCTGAGCGATTAGATGATCTGGTTGAATCGTACATATTCTTTATAAATATACTTAACTTTATAAATAAAAATACACCAGTTTATTTTCCGTCTAATATGTAATTACGTCCAATTTAAAAGGGAATACAGTTCCCTTGCATTAGTTGCATTAATAATGAGTCTAATAGTTGCATGATATAACACATCTAATTGTTTTAAAACACCTTTACATGCATTCCTATACACTACATCACCGTAGTCAAATAATCGTAAAATAGTGGTTTCAACAAGTCTAGATTTACCTTTCTTCTGAAAATGTATTATATGATCAGTAAAAGTTAAAGAGCTAGAATTAGAAAAACAGCTAGAGCTTAAGATATTTGTATGAAGATACCACTACCAATCAAAAGTTTGGGGCCAGTAAGATTTTTTTTAAGTTAATACATTTATTCAGACACATTAAACTGATCAGAAGTGACAGTAAAAACTTTTATATTGTTACAAAAGATTTCTGTTTCAAATAAATGCTTTTCTTTTTAACTTAAATCTATTATCTATCAAACAAATCCTGAAAAAGGTCATGTGACACTGAAGACTGGAGTAATGGCTGCTGAAAATTCAGCGTTGCCTTCACAGGAAAAAAAAAAAAAAATACATTCTAAAATATATTACAATGGAAAACAGTTATTTTAAATTTGAATAATATTTCACAATATTACTATTTTACTTTATTTGTTGGTGATCATAAGAGATTTCTTACAGACCTTAACCTTTTGAATGATACTGTATGTCAAGTCAAATTTAAATTGAATTTACAAATGCAATCCCTTATTGTGGGTTCACCTGTTGGCATTTTCTCCATTTGTTGATCTCTTCTGCAGTAACCTTTATTGACTGCGAGTTCAGCTTAAAGTTAATCTGTACTATATTAGTGTGTTTCGGGCAGTAAAAGTATGTAAGACCGTTGTCAAACAATTCACTAGAGGGAGCACTACTTTTGGGGCTAATGAATATTCACTCTGCAAGAATACCTAGACATTAAATCATGCCTCAGAGGACTGCTCGCTCAAACAAATTAAATCATAATAATTACATTCTCCTCTAATTGCTCGTTTGTTTAATTTAAGGATTAATTACTGCAGTACACAGCACGATGACAAAGGCTTTAACTAAACTCATTTCACTTGATTGTAGAGTCTCTAGTTCATTGTGTCTTTGAGGGAGAATGCTGTTTTAATGAGAGCTCTCCTGTTGTGGCTTAAGAGGTTTGGAAGGGATGATTGTATGCCTGTGATGTCCTAACCTATTCTTTAAGTATCTTCACATAAAAGCGGCTTAAACTCAGCTTTACATTATTAAATGTTTAATGCCCAGCCACTGGCCTGCAAGCCAGAAAGAGTTGCGCTTTTCTGTCATTGTCATCTAACATTTGTTGAGTACTTAAAGCTACTTATTGCAATGTAATTCTTTTTCAGCCAAATAATTGGGGTTATGTTCATTTTGCATTTTAGTAATGACTTTCAAACTAAAGGATTTATGTCTAGCAATATAAGAAAATTAAAATGTAGCTGCTCAAGCTTGAGAACTTGGAAAAAAATGTTGCATTTTTCTGATTTTAATTACTGAGCATAAATCATAGTTCTTTATCTATTTTCAGTCTGAGGCAATTAACTGCGAGAGCCTGGCAGAAGGACAAATGTGAATGCTTTTCATGTTGTGTTAGGACAACTGCTGCCTAAAACGTTTTATACACAAATTAGCAGATAATGTTTCTGAAACAATGTACATCAGTGTGCTTGGGTGGTTTTGTTTGACTCATTTCAGTGGCATCTCTTATTTAAATGGAAGATGGTAATACAAAGAAATCACTGTGAGAAAGACAGGGAGAGATCTGAGGTGTGCTCAGGCGCTTTGTGAATCATAAAACATGTTCTCTCTGGAATTTGGAGGCCTGGGACCTCCGCCAACACACTGTCACATCTGAAACCATGGATGTACTCACTAATATCTCAGAGAGATTGTTGATGCTAATGGGTGTCTAAGGGGCATTTACAGATTAATATTTAAAACATTTTTTTTTAAATACGATCTTAAAAAGGTTCTTTCTTGTAATGTTGCTGAAGGATTTCATGAAAAAATCTCACAATTCTGACTTCTTTGCAACAAAATTCTGATTTTTTCTCTGAATTGTGTTTATATCTTGCAATTTCTGTCTTTATTACGCGCAATTGCGAGTTTATATCCTGCAATTCTTTTTTTTTTTCTCAGAAATGCGAGTTATGAAGTCAGAAATCTGAGAAAAAACATCAGGATTGTGCGATATAAACTCACAATTAAACTCACTATTTTAAAGGTTTTTATTTTAAAATATGTCCCTGATCCATAAACTTTGAGAAGTTAGCCTTTACAATAATTTTATTTTCTTAGCTATAGTAAGCTTTGCTATCCTGAAAGTTAAATGTTGCATTATTTGACACATTTTAAATCAGTAATATCAGTGTAAAGGCTCATTCAGTCCAAGAACAGTAACTATAAAGATAACTATAACAATAACTAAATTAGTGTCCACACCAACACACAATATTGTTCTGTTTATCCTTAGTGCGTGTTGCAGTCTGCCGCTTTAAATGGTTCAACTCTTTAAAGCAGGATTACTTCTGATTGGCTGTCAATGTTTCTATCATTGATCAGCTGGAAAAAAAAATCATTCTGAAAAGTGATTCCAATAATATCACTTCTCTGTGCCATTATCATTATAGTTGTGGTGTGTGAACTCTTTTTTTATTTATTTTTTATTTTTATTTAGAACGATTTTTAGACCTATATCTTTATCATTATCGTTATAGTTATTGGTGTGAACAGGCCTTAAATCAGCAAACATTCATTGCTGAAGTGTCCATTCTTTCCTCGCTGTCATCAATTTAAAATGGTTTGTGTGGCACCAGAGTGACATTTTCACTATCAACAAGCTATTGATCTTTCTTCATTCTAATATTTAATGTTAATGCTTTTGATTGATTCATCCCTGCATGGCTTACGTTGGTTTAATGGAAGTCTTTTATTTTTACGGAAATTGAAGCTATTACATATTTTAGTATCTACTCAGACTAATTATGGTGTTAAACGGGTAGACATGAACAGGGTAGATTTGGCATGTGCGATTAAAGTGACAAGTTCATAAAGTTTCAGTCATTTTACTTAAATAGATGGGAGAATATAAAATGTATGGGTAAGAGAGTTAACTCAAGTGTAACTCATGTGTTTAACAGAGTTTTAACAATCTGAAAGATAGACTGGCAGCAAGAAGACATAGCTTTGAAGTAATGCAGAAGTTTATATTTTCTAAAAGAGAAGATACTAAACAGTGGGAGCTGACATGGCAATGTATTGAATGTTTCATGTTCATGTGTGTAGAGAAAAGTATAAAAGAGACGAAAGTAGACTTAAAAGGGAGTATAAGGAATGAGGGTTTGGTTAATAGCATGCCTTAAGCAGTATACTCAACGGAGAAATTTGTGTAGCTGGGAATTTGGCATGGACCGAGTGTTGGCCAATCATTGTTATAGAGGGTCCCAGGCAGTAATCTATCCAATATGCCCCCACAGCTGGAAACCTTCTCTGATGTATGCTTGGATAGAGGAGCTCAAGGGCAAATTCTGATGCAAGGCCTCACAAGGGCCATGGTATTTCTAGACTTGGCATAAAACAGAAGGAGTGAGGGTTCATGATGCCTCAACACAGACTAACTTACTCAAGGGAAGGGATTGAGAAAGACGTGAGTTTTCTTTCTTTTCCCTCTTCTCACCTTTTTCAGTCAAAAGTAGCTGTGTCTTTTCAGACCTTTATCAAATTAAATAGTAATTGCTGTTCTGTGTTGAGCTTCCAGAAATCAGACATGAATGCCTGTTTGAAATGTAACAATACAGTACCTGTCAAAAGTTTGGAAACTTTACCATTTTTTAATGTTTTTGAAAGAAGTCTCTTATTTAATTAAAAATACAGTAAAAACAGTTATATTGTGAAACACTTTTACAGTGTAAAACAATTGTTTTGTATTTTAATAAATTTAAAAATGCCATTGCTTGTGTCAGCATCGTACTCAAGCATTTGGTACTCAAGAAACATTTGTTATTATTATTATTGTCAATGTTGAAAATAGTTTTTGGAAACAATGGTCAAATATTTGTGATAAGATTTAAAAAAAGAGAAAAATTAATAATTTTATTCATCAAGGATTGATTAAATTGATCAAAAGTGACAGTAAAGACATTTATAATGTTACAAAAGATTTCTATTTAATAAATGCTTTAATACATTTTATAAATAAATGTAATAAATGCCATTCATTGAGCTTTCTGTTCATCAAAGAATCCAGAATATTTTTTTTCACAGTTTCCACAAAAACGTTAGGGAGCACAACTGTTTTCAAAATTGATAATAATAATAAGAAATATTTCCTGAGCAGCAAATCAGCGTATTAGAAAGATTTCTGAAGGATCATGTGAGGCTGGAGACTGGAGTAATGATGCTGAAAATTCAGTTTTGCCATCACAGGAATTAATTACATTTTAAAATATATTCAAATATAAAACAGTTATTTTAATTTGTAATAATATTTCACAGTATGCCGTGGGGAGCAAATGAGATTTCTTTCAAAAACAGTCAAATTAAATTGTAATGTTTCACCTAATGTTAGCACTAGCAGTGCGTACAATTTGGATTTGCAATAAAAGCTGTCAATATGACAACATAGCATATGCTGTCATTCATTCATTATTGTTGTGATCAGCATTTAAAATGAAAGAAGAGGTAGAGACTATTTTTGACTGTCCCAGGTAAGATTCAGTCACCTTTGGGATTAATTTATGAGTCAAATCCACCCTTGGGCATTCTAAGCATATAGCATTTTCTGCTCTATGAGTGGTGCAAAGCAGTAAAGAACCAGGAAAACGGCCATGTCACAGCTGCTTTGGCTCAAAGCTGCGAACGTGGAGGAAAAGGAAAAAAAAAACCTGCTGGCATTTCAACACCAGAACACCTTAGCCAATGCTTGGTTAAGCATCCTTCTCCAGTGCTTTCCTAATTCTAAATGTCACCAGTGTCCTTAATGCTTTTACACCCTTTCCATCAGAAAAGCCATTTCTTTGGGTTGGGGCTTCATTGGCTTCTCACTTCATGTCCCATAATCATTTTTAGCTTTGAGTTTCTAGATTGGTCTGTTGTAGAAAATCATTGGCACAATCAACATCATTTACCATTTTTCAAAATGTAATTTTTTCCTGTGATGGCAAAGCTGAATTTTCAGCATCGTTACTCCAGTCTTCAGTGTCACATGATCCTTACAAATCATTCTAATATGCTGATTTGCTGCTCAAGATACTTTTCTTACTATCCTTGTTAAAATGGTTGTGCTGCAATTTGTGTGCAAACATGATACATTTTTTCAGGGTTCTTTGAATAAAAAGTTAAAAATAACAATGTAATTTTTTACAATGTAAAAGTATTTTCTGCAAGAGCTGTGTAATGAAGCATAGTGACCCAGTTTAATCTACCCAATGACTATTATTTTCATATAGTTACATAGTCACTTCCCCCACTAAAGCTTTTATGCCGTCTCACAATACTTGTGTGAAGTGATTTTTCTTTAAATCTCCAGTAGTGCAGGCAAATTGAACGAACACTATTATTTTATTATTTTGAAGTCAGAGTAATTCACTGTAAAATACAATTCCCTGATAGTTTTTTCATGAAGGATGCTAGTTGTACTTGTTAAGGATGTGCAAAATGACATAAATCACTAGCCTTTATCCTAAGCTGCGAGTGCCATATGACAGATTCCTCTGAAATGCTGATTGGCTGATGACACCACAAGAATGTGCACAATCCCAAACCCTTCAGACAGGGAGAAAATGAGACCATTTGATACTGAAAAAACATAGAGTGAGTAAATCTACCATTCTACCATATTATAACTAACAGATATCAACAAAGAAACATACTTAAAGGTATAGCTCATCCCAAAATTTATATTTTCATTTATTCACTCTTGTCATTTCAAACCTTTACAAATTTCTTTCCTCTGTAAAACACAAAATAAGATATTTTGGAACAGTTTTGGTGCCCAATGACTTCCATTGTATGGACAAAAAAACTCTCAAACACTCAAAGTTGTACAGTTCTGGAACGGACATGAGAGTGGGTAAATCATTTTTGGGTGAACTATCCTTTAATATGCACCAAACTATCATAGAGACCTTCATATTGTGTATAATAATGGGAATATTGCTCACAGCAGGTGATTTGAAGTCTCTCGCTGCTAATTTGATTGGATTTGTTTGTTTAGCACCATATTTTCTGTTCCGTGCATGCCCTTTGCCATTATCGTTGTGGGGAATTGATTTTGTGTTCTTATTAGAAGCACAGCAGGCCTCAGTTGAGATCCACCTCCATCGGTTGCATCTGTCAGCCTGGTGTGCTGTGGATGACTGTTACAGTAAATGGCTCATGTGAAATCTTGACAGGTATGAGGTCAACTTTTTATTTTTTTAACCAAGGGCAATCTTTTAACATCATCTGTACAACAATACAAGGACGACTATGTAGTGCATTTCTGAGAACGTGTGTGCTTGAGTATACCATGTGAATGTTGTGGTTCATAGACCAAACTATGCAGAAAAATTGCTTTTTCTGAACCATTCTGACCCCCATTAGACTACAGCAGGATAGATCTGGCTTGTGGTTTGGATTCTGTTAGAAATCTTGCCTAATGGAGGAATCTAGGTTTCCTTGAATTGTTGGGGCCAGTTATACTACAGTTTTATAGCGACTGTACATTATACTGAAAGTTTAATTTAACATTTTTAACTTCTAAAAGAGAATCTCTCCTCTGTGAAGTTTCCTTTGGATGTGATTTGAATGTGAGCACATTCGTTGGCTTGTGGCATGCTTCACTATTTTCTTTAATTGGATTCTTCATTAGAGCGCAGAGCAGAGAGGAAATGCAAGGATGATGGGACATTTGACAGCTGTGAGATGTGCATTGTCTCTAACATCATTGTAAGCCTAACTCGTGTATTATAGCTGTCACAAATCTTAACGTGCCACACCTACATTTTTGCAAAACTCCAATATATACATATATACATATATGTACAATTCACTGCAGTGTCTAGCTGAAATGAACACTACTAGAAGCAGTAAAACAGCAACACTTTTCCCCTCCCCTTTTCTCACAGATTATGACTATGGGAAAGATTATTGATTAATAAAGAAAGATTTTTGCACAGTTCCTCAACACTTTTACTATAGAGCATAATTTGTAAACGAATACATTTTGACATTGGTATCACATAACCAGCTCTATATGCAGAGCTGTTCTGATGTAGTAAACTTACTCAGTAGCTCACCTGAATCAGCATTGCACATGCGAAATGGAGCACTTGGCCTTGAAATACAAGTCAGAATAAAAGAGCTTAAAGACTAGAAGCAAGCTAAAAGGGCATGGCTGCTTCAGAAAATGTGTTTTTATTTCACGTTATTTTCAAACACAATAGAACCTATAGCCTTTTAGCGCTACTCATCGGACATTATGTATTGTACAACAACCAACGTGCCATATTCACATTCATCTGTTTCGGATGAAACTGAACTCCCATTTAGTGCCACTCAATGGACATTTAACTTGGAATTATCGCAAAACAAGCAAGAAGCAATGTAGTATCTTTTTGCAGAAATGTTGCCGCAGGCATGTTTTTCCAGTTAGCCTTAGTGCGATATACCAGTAGACACAATAAACCGGTAGAAATTTGTCAACTGGTTGAAATTTTGGACTATCGTCTTTATCGCGGTTACTTTTATGTGACGTTGCTGTCCTGCGCTGTCACAAAAGCTTATCATTTGAATGTGTTTTTAAGCTTGCACTTTAAAAACAAGTGATTTTAAATTGTTCAAGCACAGTAAGCAGCGAAACAGAACACTTTTTGTATATGTGCTGAGAGATGGTTTCTGAGCACACACACCTGAAACACGTGCAGATAAAGAAATGTTCATACAGTGTGTGATTACTGAGTTCTATTTGGTGCTATATTGGGCTTGAGCGGTCAAATATACACACTCATGTGTCAAAATGCCCGTCTTTGCGAGTTAACAAGTAAATGTAGTCGTTTATGTCTTAAGTGAGCATAAACAGTTTGGTTGTGAAGTGACAGCAGCCTAATACCTGCTGCCATCTGTGCCATTAATGTTAATCAAACAATCTCTCATTGCTCTTGACTTAATCACATTTTTAACTTTAATATGAATGTAAATTTATGTAGTAATTCTATTTCTAGTGCTTACTGTTTTTCAGGTAGTTCTATTTCATTTGTGTTTATTGTAGTCTTTTGTCCTATTGCTTGTAATTCATTTGTGTTTTTGTTCTTATTTTAGAACTGACTGGTGTTTTGCCCTCTAACCCTATTCGCTTTACCATTTTTACCCATGTTAAATGAAGGTATCCATCAGGAACATATGGACAGGATGAGCACAGATGCTTGCTAACTTCTCTCTGCTTGCAGGCCCAGATAAGCCTCACACTCCATCTCAGCCCCAGATGTGAATGGCTCTTTGGGGATTCCTCCTATTTTAAGAGACACTGGAGTTGTTCTTATCACTGAAAGCCTCTTATTCCCATACTCAGCCTTTAATATGAAATAGAATTTCCAATATTCCTAATTATGCATTGCATATAGCATAGAATTCCCCAGTATTGATTTACAGAGCGCAGTTCTTATCTTTGTGTGTTTATGCATGTGGGTCGCTCATGTGCACATCATGTTCGGGGTTAGAGAGATAAGAAGGAAAACAGACAGGAGAAGACATACTGTGTGGGAACAGAGAATACTTCCCATGAATGGAGAAGTGTGGTGGTTTTAGACCCAGCAGGGGTCTGTGATTGAAACACTAATGATAATCTGAGATAAAAACAGCTTTTCTCACAGAGTACCTAGTATAAAGTATAGGGTAATTTATTGTACTTTTTCTATGATATTGGAAATTGTATATCCTTATGGAGAGGTAATTAACTCTTGTAGGTGTGATTATTATGCTTTTAAACACAATATAAATGGTGTCTCTGTTGGTGATTGAAGATGTAAGTACAGTGAAAATACCAGAGATGGATAGGCTTACATGTAGAGATCTGATTTCGACCGCAAAAATGGTTTGCTTGATATTTTTAGCCATTCAAATGGAAGTGAAATATAAGCTGGTGGCAGGGTGGTTAATAAAGGGATAGTTCGCCCAAAAGATGAAGACTGTCATCATTTACTCACCCTCATTTTGTTCCAAACCTGTATGACTTTCTTTGTCCTGTGGGAACACAAAAGTCTTCTTCTTACAGAGGTTAACTGTTACAGAAGCATTTAGGAAAGACAGCTGCTAAACTGATTAGAAATTGTGGCTGCCTTTTCCAAGTCTTTATGAGAACAAATTAATTAAGACACTGTGCAGTGTTTGTGTCTGTACATACTAGGGTCAGTGGTTCAAAGCTTTTGTAGGGCGCCAATTGTGATGATACACTGGGGCTCTAATTAAAACTAAAGGTTCCTCTTTTTACACTATGCATAGCAGTTCTGCCCTTGAGTATCAAAAATTTTGCACATTGCTCCAGGGTTGCTACAATACGCATTATGTTCTCTCTATAATGTATAGAGAGTAATAGAGCTGATGTAAGCAGCACACATTTATTTCAGTATTGACATTTTCTATTCAGTAAGTCTGACTGATTCCAGACAATTGTGACCCTGGATCACAAAACCAGTCTTATGTTGCACGGGTATATTTGTGGCAATAGCCAACAAAACATTGTATGGGTCAAAATTATAGATTTTTCTTTTATGCCAGAAATCATTAGGATATTAAGTAAAGATCATGTTTTGTAAATTTCCCACCTTAAATATATAAAACATTTATTTTTGTGAATGGATGCAGCACTATCGCCAATAGAAATGGACAACTTTAAAGGCGATTTTCTCAATATTTCGATTTTTCTGTACCCTCAGATTCCAGATTTTCAAAGAGTTGTATCTCGGCCAAATATTGTCCTATCCTAACAAACCATACATCAATGGAAATATTATGTATTCAGATTTCAGATGATGTATAAATCTCAATTTAAAAAAAAAATAAACATAAGAAGGTCCAGGGTCACAATTGTTTAGTGTTTTTTTTTTTTTTTTTTGCTGTAGTTTTGAAGATTATGGATATTAAGAAAGTATCTCTAGTTGCTCAATCTGACATGAGAAAATTTGCTTTTTCATTCAAAGGTCAATATGTATTTATTTATTTATTTATCTATTGCTGATGTGGATATAAAATATGAGGGTCTAAAGGAGTTATTTTATTTCATTTTTTAGTCATATGGAAATAAATTGGCTTATTGTATGTTGGTTATGCCATATTGACTTTTTTAAATAACATTATATTAAATAGTCCATCATAGAAGAGGTTAATTAAAGATTTTTGTATTAATTGTATTAATGTATTTTTGAATACATTAAATCTCACATTATAGAACAGCACTGCTTGGATTACTTCTACTTAAAATCATGTGAAAGTGGTGTCGTAAATATATCCTTGTTTGCAGAGAGTGGCTTTTATCCTTTGCACAATTCACATGTATATCTGTGTAGAGCATTAACATGCTAATGAAAATCTCAATAATCAATCGGTGTTATGAATACACAGCTCTATAAACATATACTTACCATGTCAAAAGAAGTTGGGGATACCTGAAAAAAAAGGAAAAAAAAGAATCTCCTATCTATCTTTCTTTTTGTGATTTTTGAAGCTTCAAATCACTGAAATCAATAAATCAACGGGCTGAAAACCATTACTTAGAATTATAGGCAAGCCACCATATGGGAATAAGCTGACACAATCATGAAAGCAGCCTTCATTATAGCCTATTGACTAAACTGCCAAGGAGTTAAGCTGGCGAAAAACTCACTAGACAAACACGTAGAATAAACACTGCACTGAAAGAGAAAGGCAATAGAGAAAGTTGTAACTTAAAGTGAAATATATCCTCAGCTAATAGGATTAGAGCAACAACAGGATGTTATTAAAAACTGGACACTGGAAGAGTCATTGAAAGAAAGGTCGATCTGATGCGATTTCGCTGTTCTTTGCAAAAGTACTGCAAGGTTTTTCTTAAGTAGTTTTTCAAGAGTTTAATTTTATAACCTCAAGGTTTGCAGGTGTATTAAAATAACTGACACATGCTGCATTTCTCAGACAGTCCTCTGGGTGTCAGTGTGGTTCTGTCCATGTGGCTCTGGCATCTGTGATCCTGGCATTACCGCCTTCCCTAAATACACATATTTTCCTGTTTCTCCGCCACATCACAAATCTGTGAGAAATTAATCATTGAAATGCATTGTAAAACTATGATTGGGCAAAATTGCTCATCAACCAAATGTTATTGTGGTCCTATCATTTGTTGTTTCCTCCAGTAGCCTACAACACTCTCTGAAGTGACGATCCAAGAGTCCTCTCTTGAGTCCAGAATCTCTTCCACTTTCCTCAGCAATAATACAATGCAGTGTCTGTAGTCCAAATGAGCCTTTTTGGACAAAGCCAGGGCCAGGAACTGCCAGAGACACACACTTTCTCTTTTTCTCTCAGTGATTTTTTTTCACTTCCTCTCTCCATCCATTTCTCCCTCTCTCACACACACTCATTCACCCACACACATGTAAAGCAGGTCATTAGTATGCTTGTTGGTCACCTCTCTTTATCAGAAGTGTAACCAAGCTTTATTGAAAAACAAGCCAATCGGCAAGGATGTTGTCATTTGGAATTTGGTATTTTTGGACATGACTTTCAGCTCACATTCTCATTTTCCTGTGTAATATATCTCGCAGACACATACCTGATCAAGTCCCTCTTTATGTGAATGATAGAAAGGAGAAGCTGAATATAAGTAGCATGCATCTGCAGTGTTCATTAAAGGCTTGCGCAACAAAATGTATCAAATCTGACAGCGAATCATAAACATTGCTGTCTGATTAATGGTCGCTGCTACTGTTGCTCATACTTGTAGTTAACACTTGTAGCTGATCTGAAATCTTAAAAAGTATTAAACTTCGGTCCTTAATGCTTCTTGCACAATTCGCGTTACAGTCAGAATGCTGTCTTAAGGCCAGTAAGCAACAACCTAGAGCACCTTAGAAATAACTCACTAAAAGTGCAGTCACATTTAACGTTCAAAATAGTTTCGCTGTCGAATTAGTTTTCAATAAGTATCCACTAGTGTTGTCACGATACTGGAATTTCCAACTTCAATATACCTTGAAAAATATAAATATTCGATACCACATGGAAAACCTTTTTGATAATTTGAGAAATTTTGTTGTAATAGCTTACACATAGCACAGGGAGGCTTTATTTTGAATCGATGAACTACACTCTTAAGAAAAATGGTTTTAAACGGTACCAAATTAGTGTTCTTTGGCTTGTAACAATAGCAGAACCTTTTTTATAAGGTTCCATGAAGAACCATGCTTTGAAAGTGCTATATAGGATCTTAATGGTGTTATAAATAACCTATTCAATGATATTTATTTTCATTAATATTAGTATCTTCATATTATTCATATTACTATTATTAATTTTTTTTTGTATAACTTATTTATTAATATTGTTTTTTTAGCCCTCTGTCTACCTGGTCTTATATCTTGTTGCTTCTATTTGGGTTTTACATTAAAAAAAGAAAAAAAAATGTGTCAATTAGGTGCTTTTATTTTTTATTGACATGGCAGATTGTAGCAAAAATTAGTGTTCTTACAACAGAGGTTAGCTGAATACATTAATAAATAACAATTGACATTGAAAACGATAGATGTAATAAAGACCAAGTTCCAGTGACATATCTTAACAATCCACTCTCAGAAAAAAAGGTACGAAAGCTGTCACTGGGGCTGTACCTTTTCAAAAGGTACACTTTTGTTCCTTTTAGGTACTAATTTGTCCCTTTTAGGTACAAATATGTACCATTAAGGTACCAATATGCACCCTTTAGGTACAAAAATGTACCTTTTAAAAAGGTACAGCCCCAGTGACAGCTTTCATACCTTTTTTTCTGAGAGTGTCCCCTAAGATGTCTTTACGTCCTTCATTATGTGTGTATTCTGAGCAGTTTCTCTCTGCAGATGATGAGGTTATGATACATGAGTGACAGCATCTGAAATACACAGTTGAGTGTAGAGTTACATTGTGTCTCTACCATTTGATTTTGTAAAAACAATTGTTTATGAAGGCCAAAATTAGCAAAAATGGACAGTATGAGGTCATTACCATGTTAAAAGGAAAAGATGATATAAAGTCATGGTATAGCTTTAATGTTTTTTGTGACTGGGTATGTTTAGGCATAAAGTCATAATTAAAATAATCAAACAATGTGGATCATGAATTCCATTATCTCTGTTACTTACTTTGTGATGAAGAGAAAATGAGTATCCTTAACTGAACATAGCTGCTCACACTTACATGTTCTGTTAAACTAAAAAGAGAAAAAGACATGATTGTTAGGAAATGATTGTTACAATTTTCAAGTCTATCCCTCACAGCCTCACTTTCATACCTGTAATGGCGCTGATCTGAATAAGGTCTAGCTGAGCTTCAGAAAATCAGTAATGAGGAGGTTTTGACAGTTACAGATTTGAAAAACAAAAAAGCGGGAATAAAGAACCCTAAACTCTAACACAAAGAACCATTTCAGCATATAAAGGGTTCTTCAGGATGATACGGTACAAAATAAAACTGTTACTACATGTAAAAAACCTTTAAAGAACCATCTTTTTTTAGAGTGTACATTTACAAATAAAATAAACAAGTAAACAGTCAGTAAACGATAGCACAAATAAATACAATAGAATAAAGAAACAAATGAAATAAACATGCCTTTGAGTTTTTCAGGTGGATCTAACAGCAGTATTCAGATAAGAAATACTACAGAAATAAAATAAAATGTAAAATAACACTAGATAGTTTTCATTGTAAAAATTAAAACAGATTAATGCTTACAATTAAAGTTACAAAAGTTATTCAGTCAAGAGCAGTGAGTGATTTTCTCTTTGTCTTTTGTTCTCGGATAAACATGACAAACAGCAGGAGGTTTATTAGGCTGCTGTCACTTTAAGAGCCTATGCACGGATCCAATATATTGTTACACAACATGCGTTCCCTATCAGTCAGTCACGTTTGACGTTAATTGTCAGTGACTGATGAATTGGGCTCTAAGGCGAGATCCCAGTTCGTCAGTCACTGATGATTAACTGAGTTTAACTCGTCTCAACAATTGGAAAATGCACCCCAGATCATCTTAGCAAACTACATAGCAACATATTTTATAAATGACAATAACAATATTATAAATAAACAACAACACAGTAGCAGCAATCTATGGTCAAATATTTTTGTAATAATGGCAGCCAAACTAGTTAGTAACTGCTTCACTTTGGTGTCTAGTGACCAGCCTTACTTAACCTAACTGCAGGTTTATATGTCTATATAGCTGTCAAGTATTAATGGTAACACTTTATTTCGATAGTCCACTTTAGACATTCTACTAACTATAAGTAACTTTGCAACTACATATCAACTAAAGCCCAATTTATACTTCTGCGTCGGACCTACGCCGGAGCCTCTACGCTGTAGGCAACGCGCTGGTTTTAATTTATACTTCTGCGTCGTTGTCCGTGTTGACGCGCAATTACTCATGCAGAGGGACCAATATTAATATCTGCTAACACTTTATTCTGATGTTCCCCAAACAGACATACGTAACTTGGCAACTACAAGTCAACTTATTCTCCTAACCTGAACCCTAACACCTAACAGTCTACTACAGTCTACTAATACTCTAATGAGAGTTAGTTGACATGTAGTTGCAAAGTTACTTATAGTTAGTAGAATGTCTAAAGTGGACTATCGAAATAGTGGAATCGTATTAATATATAATTCACCTGGTGTGCTGTTCACAAGTAGTGAAGGGTTAGGAAGGTTGATTAGTCAAATGCCAATCATATAATTAATTTAAATGGGATGAATTTAGTGATGCAGCTTCTTCAGAAGGCTTTTAGCAGGCTGAGAGTGTGTTTTGCTTTAACATGCTGTTACACTGTCAGAGAAGTTTTATCTCTAAATTCATCCCCTTTAAAGCGCCGCCACTACAGCCATCAAAACACCGCTTGTGTAACAAATTCGCCGCACCCGGTAATAAATTTCAAGACAGTTACTGTCAGTCTTCAGATCGCCCACTGTGAGCAATGTTCCCGTTTTAATGCATAATGCATTGGTCTCCATTTTTGTGAGAACTGTGATAGTTTTATGCAATGAAAGGTTATAGGCATTTATCCAGTTTATTGGTTGAATACCTGCCAGAAGGACCATGCAGTCTGCCTATATCTTTAAATGTTAGTTGATGTACATATTAAGACAAATTTTGGGGTATTGCATTATGTCACGCATATTGAGCATTGTTTATTGCATAAGTATGGAGCCACAACTTTAAACGTCATCAGATCGCTGTGCTGTTTAGACTACATGACTTGCTCTGGAGTCTTGAAGTCGTTGTGGTGTTCACACTACGTGACACTACGTAAATGATCTGCAACAGGGGGTTACACACTACACGAGCTGACAACAACTCTGTCTCCCAACGACTCTATCCGTTCCCCAAACCACGTTTTGTCATGAAAACACACGCGAGAAGTGGAATGGGAAATGACGCGAAATAGGAGTTGTGTATTTGAAAATGGACGCCGGGACAAAATTGGCGGTGTAAGTTGTTTGCGCAATGATCTGTTCAGAACCCCCCCAAAAAGAAAATAAAGAATATGGGTGAAAGGATGGATAAGCACAGGTGGACAGCAGTTGTCTGTGCTACAGAGAGAGTTGGAGGTGAGTAAAACGTTTATAATGAAAATTGTGGTTTGGCAACGAGGATTACAAATACAAAAGGCTTGTGTAATGTGTTCAAGATGATCATTGGCTGTTGCTCGTCGCGACACGTGACACCACAGGCTATCGAGTCGGCCGACAGCTCCAGATATTTAGCATGCTAGATATTTGTCTGGCGTCGGCGAGTTGTCAGCGAGCGTTTTTGATGCGTCGTTTAGTATTTCACACAAGATTGGCGAGCGCGGATCACCCGCAGATTTGCACGCGATTACAGCCCGACCTGTCAGCGAGCTCGTTAACTACAGTAATCCTGTAGTGTGAACTAGGCATAAGGGGACATGGTGGTGGAATAAATATGAGATGGGATCTAAAATAATACGTCAATGCGTTTGCGTTCTCTCAAAAAAATAATTGCATTCCCTGAGAATCTTTGCGGTCACTCGCGAAAACTTTTGCGTTCGTTTGCAAAACTTTTGTGTTCTTTGTGAGTGAATGCAAGGTTTCTCGGGGGAACATAAACATTGGGCGAGCGAACGCAAAGTTTCTTGGGGAACGCTAAATATTTTTTTCTCTCATTTTCAAAATTCTCTATTTTACATCATTTGTATTTATAACATACAATTTTTGTTTTTTAATGCATTTTATACATAAACATTTGATCAAATTTGTTGTGTATCATGTTTTTTTTGTTTTTGTTTTTTTTGTCATTTTCACTATTCCATTTCATGGTCATGGTCAATACTTCCTTGGGTCCTGTGGCGATGGGGCCCCTACTAAGGTCCTCATTATTATAGTCTATTATTAGGGCTGGATATTGATTCTGTGGTTTATCCAGACATATTTTAAAATCAGTACTATGTTTCATAATTTTTTTTAGAATGATTGTTCACTTTCTGTAGTATTTCTCAGCATCTGTGTAATTGTTCTTTTCATCCAGACTCTGTAGAAGATGAGAGACGCCCTACACTCATTATTATCAATATAACTAATGATGATAGATCTGTTACAATCCACACCAGGGAAGAACATCATCTGTGTGTTTGTGGCTCCTCGTTGTCATGTTAGCTTCAAATGGAAGCCATGCTTTTTGTGATGGTGGGCGGTATAGTGTGTGTTTTCCTCATACACACACATAGAAATGACTCCATATGGTTACACACGATGGCTTCCTAGAATGACAGAACCCATTCTACCATCTATTCCCTTTCATTAGGTACCATAACGAGATACACCCTTTGAGATGCGTTACAAGACTCCTCTACCTCACACCATCTCTCCTGTTTTCCTCTCCTCTTACCCGTCCCTCCTCATTCACGTCACGTATTCAATTACTCCAGACTTTATTACATACTTATATGTGGTTTTAAAGGGCAAACAGATACTTATTACAAAAAGGAAATCAATTTTTTTAACTCATCTCGCAGGTGGCATCCTGGGGTTTGCTTTGTTTATTTATTTGATTGACTCTGTCAGTGCTTTGCAATGACCCAACAGGACCAGTCTAAGCACACCCAATAGGGGCTTGACTTTATCATGCCTGATCCTCAGTGATTCACTCTGGGAAATACTCATTATGAGGATGTATTCAAAGAGACAGCAGTAGAGACTCATTAAAAGACCTTAAAAGTGTCCTGCCAGATTACATAACAACATGCTGGATCTCAACATGGCAAACACAATTATTGAAAAGAGAGGCAGTATGGAACACATTAACAGTATGTAAGATTTAATTAATAATTTTATTTAGTTATTTTTATGTTAATGTTACATATATGGTTGCACATTATTTTACAGTCCTGTTCACCATGTACATATGTAATTATTATAATAATTACAATAACTAAGGTACTAACCCTGAACCTACACCTTAACCCATGTAGTTACCTTATATTACCCAGTACTTTCTAAGGCAAGTACACTGTATGTACACACAAGTGCACATACTGTAAAATAAAGTGCAACCACATACATTTCCTCCCTCTGAAACTGTATCCATTGGTGTCACTGTTGGGTAGTTTTACCTTTTAGAATTTTTTTGTAATTTTGCTGTATTTCTGTACTTTTAATTATTTTCTTAGCCTATTCATTAATTTATTACTTATTCTTTTATTTTAATTCTTTTAATTCTATAATAATTATTTTAATTGTATTATTTTATTATTTTTATTAATTTATTCTATTTTATTTATTTATTTAATCAATTTTATTTTATTTATTTATTTATTTTGAGGAGACACTCCACTCCTATATCCTCTGCTTAAAGGAATAGTTCACCCAAAAATTATATCATGTCATTCCAAACCCATAAAACTTCTTTGGTTAATCATCGAAAAGCAAATGAAAGGGATAGTTCACCCTAATAGGGCTTGGCGAAGAAAAAAAAAAAGTAATGTATTATTTAACAAAATTCTTGACTTTGGCCATTGCTCTTCTCTGTACGGCTGCACAGATGTGAACGCGATAACTTATTGTTACGACGAACACAACGGATATATATTTACCTCAGAGAAGAATGTACATGGGTTGTATTTCATGTTGAAATACATGATTTCTAATCTTGATTTCTTGCAACTTGCATTGACACAGTTTTAACTTTGTCAATGACAATTTCAGACAGTCCATTTGTGCTTTTCTGAAATCTAGTTTGCTGTATCCCTGCTTCATTTCATACCATCCCTGCACTTCCCACAGTCTCAAAACACACCTCACACTTTTAAATCTGTCAAACGCTCCGTCAGAGCTTCCTCTAGTGTGCAAGCACCCGTGCTGTTGTCATTTTAGCATGTTCATATGTTCACATGCAGCTGGTGTCTATTAAGGTGCCATAGTCGCCATCATTAAAGGTATTGTATTTCTGGCGAATTCATCAGAACAAGATGGGAATGAATTGTGACTAAGTGCTGCATGACTCTCCTCCTCTTCATTAATTGAAGAGGCAGAGCTGTTGTGCGTTGGTGGTACGGTGCGAGAGAGAGTTGGCCACATAGGGCTCGCTGTCATGTACTCTAACGTGTGCTCATAGTGCAAAAGTCTGGCTGAGTCACACCGTCTCTGAAACGCACTTCATCTGCCTCATTATAGATTATCTTAATGCTCATGATCGCTCTCTAACATTATAACTTTTCATTAGATGTGACTTCCTGAGGCTCTGCAGCTGTAATAATACCTGCCATTTGTATAGGTGTTACCGGTGGTACAAAAAGTCGTTCAGCCCATTCTCAAATCATTTAGTTCATTCCTGCACTATATTTGCAACTGATTTCCCAAAAACGGTCTGTGCTGTACTGATCTTCCTTTTTGAATGATAAACCCCTTTGTTCCATAGAATGGGATTTTTACACTGATGGCTTTGGTGGACTATATAAAAGTTTCTCTTTTTGTTCTGTAAAGACGGTCAAACTGTTTTCATTGCAAGCATCCACTACAGCTAATACATATAAGCTAAAAAAAAAAAACGGAGTATATCTGCACAGTAATAGATGTCAAAGCACTAATGCGTGGGAACCTGGGTTGTCGCTTGGTTGCACTGTTTTTGCACACAGAGATTGCATCTGCATCTTAATTAGGACTGTTATAGCTGTGTTCCTTAGTTATTGGCTTTACTGTGGCAAAATCTCCAGTGTATCATGAAGGCCGTTGGTGAATTGCAGATTTTAAATCATCATCAAGACTAGAATTATAGCATCCTGCAGCTTTTCTGAAGCTCAGTCCCAGAGAGGGACATCATTACTGCACGCTCTCCCTCTTCTCTCCTTTCTTTCTTCTTCTCCTCTCCTCTGCACCTCTTTTGTTTTCTTCACATTGCTCATTCTATATCACAATGCCCACACATCTGTTCTTCACAAGCGCAGTGTTCTCCTTATCAGGCTGTTGCACTTTCAGTTGAGAAATTAGTTCTAACTGTTTTGTTCTTTCACCCTCTGTTTCAAATTTTCTCGGACTGTTTTTTTTTTTTTTTTACTTCTGCAAACCCCCAAAATAATTTTCTTATTACTTCAGATTTTGAGTCTAATATTGCCTAATACTGGTCCAACATCCTGCAGAGTTTAGCTTTAATCTGCTCCAACACAGCTGTCTATTATTAGCTGGTTCACATGTGATTCATTCATATAATTTGCGTGGAGACCTGGTGGGCAAAACATCCAAAGAACTGGTCTATTGTAGGCCTGTCAATTTTCCATCTCAAAAGAGGAAAAACAAAAATATGAGAACAGTTTTGGGCACTTGTGATCGATATACAGCACTTGCTGCAGTATTTAAATCATTAAAACATTCTAAAACGCTTAACATGAAAAACATGAAGTGTCTAATGTACTAAAACGGTGGTATTAAAAGAAATTCAGTATGCACCTTATTGATGATGCATACTACAAACAGATGAGCAGATAAGCAGAATATGAATGCAAAGCATTTTCATTATATGGAAAATTTTTCTATGGAAAAACGCTTATATATTATGCGTTTATATTCCGAGCTCATCTGCTTACCAGTACGTAGTACATCATCATCATCATCATTATCATCAATAAGATGCAAACTGAATTTGGCCTGTTTAGGGGGGGTGTTGGATGGATTGATAGAGATAGACCTAATGTTGCTATAGTAATGAACAGAACTTTAACACTGATCTATACTTTTGCAGAGTTCTGTGCATAATGCAGCGTTCTAAAAACATAGTGTTAAAGTTAAAATACATTCAACTTTAAAAAAAAAAAACGTGTCTCTAGACCTTGCATTTATTTTTGCTTCGTTGACCAGCATCTCTTGTTTTTAACCGCAAAAAAGCATTCTGTGTGAATGGCCGCTGGCTGATTGAAAGATAAACAGTGCATTCTTATTTCAGTGTTGTTATTTAAGCATAGAGTTTGCCTCATACTTTCTACAGCCCTTCTCAACACACAGTCTGCCTCAGTTTGTTTTTAATCAATGCACAAATTGTAAAAAACAGATTTTTACATTTACTTACATTTATTCATTTAGCAGACGCTTTTATCCAAAGCGACTTACAAATGAGAACACTAGAAGCAGTTAAACTAACAATAGGACAACAATATGCAAGTGCTATGGCCCTTCCCAGTTTAATCTAACACAGTACATGTATTTTTTAATATTTTTACTTTTTTTATAAATAGATATAGAATAGAAAGAGAGAAAGTGTTGGTTGGCAAGTGCTGCCGAAAAAGATGTGTCTTCAGCCGTTTCTTGAAAATGGCTACGGACTCAGCAGCTCTGGTTGAGTTAGGCAGATCATTTCACCAGCAGGGAACAGTCAAGGTAAAGGTCTGAGAAAGAGATTTTGTGCCTCTTTGAGATGGCACCACAAGACGACGTTCAGAGCGCAAGTTTCTGGATGGCACGTAGGTCTGAAGTAAAGAGTTTAGGTAACAGGGGGCAGAGCCAGTGGTTGTTCTGCAGGCAAACGTCAGTGACTTGAATTTGATGTGAGCGGCAACTGGCAATTTAGTGAGGAGAGGAGTGACGTGTGCTCTCTTCGTCTCGTTAAAGACCACTCTTGCTGCAGCATTCTGGATCAGTTGCAGAGGTTTGACAGTGCAAGCTGGAAGACCAGCCAGATTACAATAGTCCAGTCTGGATAGAACAAGCGCTTGGACAAGGAGTTGTGTAGCATGCTCTGAAAGGAAGGGCCTGATCCACCTAATGTTGTATAAGGCAAATCTGCAGGACCAGGCAGTTCTAGCAATGTGGTCTGTGAAGTTCAATTGATCATCAATCACAACTCCAAGGTTCCTGGCTGACCTTGAAGGAGTTATGGATGATGAACCAAGCTGAATGGAGAAGTTGTGGTGTAGTGTTTGGTTGGCCGGGACCACAAGCAACTCTGTCTTTGCAAGGTTTAGATGAAGGTGGTGGTCCTTCATCCAGCCAGAAATGTCTGTCAGGCATGCTGAGATGCGAGCAGCTACCGTTGGATCATCAGGCTGGAATGAGAGGTAGAGTTGTGTGTCATCAGCGTAGTAGTGATAGGAAAAGCCATGTTTCTGAATCACAGATCCAAGTGATGACATGTAGATGGAGAAGAGAAGTAGTCCAAGCACTGAGCCCTGAGGCACCCCAGTAGCTAGATGTTGGGTCTTAGACACTTCACCCCTCCAAGACACCCTGAAGGACCTACCTGAGAGGTAAGACTTGAACCATTGGAGTGCGCTTCCCAAGATGCCCTTCGTCTTTAGGATTGACAGAAGGATCTTGTGGTTAACTGTGTCAAAGGCAGCAGACAGATCCAGCAGGATGAGAACTGATGATTTGGAAGCTGCTCTTGCCAGTCTTAGAGCTTCAGCAGGGCAGTCTCAGTTTAGTCTCGCTTTTGAAACCAGACTGGTTGTTGTCTAGGAGGTTGTTCTGTGTAAGAAAGGAAGATATCTGGTTGAAAACAACTCGTTCGAGTGTTTTCGCGACGAATGGAAGAAGGGATACCGGTCTGTAATTTTCCAAATTTGCTGGATTTAGAGTGGGTTTCTTAAGCAGTGGGGTTACACGAGCCTGATTAAATGCTGTGGGGAAGGTACCAGTGTGAAGAGAGGTGTTGATGATGTGCATGAGTGCGGGTACAACTGAGGAAGAAATGGCTTGAAGTAGATTAGTGGGAATAGGATCAAGCGGACAGGTAGTAGGACGACTGGAAAGTTTGGAGACTTCTGCCTCTGAAAGCAGAGAGAAGGAGGGTAGAATGTGTGTGTTAGCTGGTAAGATGTGCGTGTCAGTTTGTGGTTTGATAAATTGGCCGCTGATGGTGGTTGTTTTAATTATGAAAAAAGTGGCAAAATCGTCTGCTGTTAGGGTTGATGAAGGGGGAGGATTGAGAAGAGAGGAGAAGGTTTTGAAAGCATGCGAGAGTCCGAAGAATTGTTAATTTTGTTGTGATAGTAAGTCATTTTAGCAGTAGAGATGTTAGCAGAGAAGGAAGAGAGGAGGGATTGATAAAGACCAAGGTCAGTAAGATCTTTCGATTTGCACTACTTCCTCTCTGCGCCCCCTGAGTTTAGAATGATGTTCGCAGAGAACATCAGATAACCAGGGGGCAGAGGGTGTGGCATGGGCTGGCCTGGAGGAAAGGGGATAGAAGTTGTCCAAGCACGATGTTAGAGTGGAGAAAAGAGTATCAGTTGCACTGTTAGTATCTAGTGTTGAGAGCTGATCAGGTGGAGGAAGTGTGGATGAGACCAAAGAGGATAGGCGAGAGGGTGAGAGTGAGCGTAGGTTTCGCCGAAAGGTGACCTGTGGAGGAGTGTGAGTTGTGTTCTGAGGCAGGTTGAGGTTGAGAGTGAGGAGAAAGTGAACTGAGATATGCAGCGGATTGACCAGTGTATGGTCAGTGGAGCAGTAGCTTGGTAAATAAGGTCAAATTGGTTACCTGATTTGTGAGTAGCCGCAGTAGATACTCGTTTGAGATCAAATGAGGCAAGCAGAGTGTGGAAATCAGCAGCCTGAGGTTTTTCTAGGTGGATGTTGAAGTCTCCAAGAACTATGAGAGGGGTACCATCCTCTGGGAAGGATGAGAGTAGCACATCAAGCTCCTCCAAGAAACTGCCAAGCTGACCTGGGGGACGATAAACAACTACAAAATGGATTTTAATAGGACTAGTGATGGTAATTGAATGTGATTCAAATGAGCTGTTGTCACAACAGATTAACACTATACAGTGAGGAAAATAAGTATTTGAACACCCTGCTATTTTGCAAGTTCTTCCACTTAGAAATCATGGAGGGGTCTGAAATTGTCATCGTAGGTGCATGTCCACTGTGAGAGACATCATCTAAAAAAAAAAATCCAGAAATCACAATGTATGATTTTTTAACTATTTATTTGTATGATACAGCTGCAAATAAGTATTTGAACACCTGTCTATCAGCTAGAATTCTGACCCTCAAAGACCTGTTAGTCTGCCTTTAAAATGTCCACCTCCACTCCATTTATTATCCTAAATTAGATGCACCTGTTTGAGGTCGTTAGCTGCATAAAGACACCTGTCCACCCCATACAATCAGTAAGAATCCAACTACTAGCATGGCCAAGACCAAAGAGCTGTCCAAAGACACTAGAGACAAAATTGTACACCTCCACAAGGCTGGAAAGGGCTACGGGGAAATTGCCAAGCAGCTTGGTGAAAAAAGGTCCACTGTTGGAGCAATCATTAGAAAATGGAAGAAGCTAAACATGACTGTCAATCTCCCTCGGACTGGGGCTCCATGCAAGATCTCACCTCGTGGGGTCTCAATGATCCTAAGAAAGGTGAGAAATCAGCCCAGAACTACACGGGAGGAGCTGGTCAATGACCTGAAAAGAGCTTGGACCACCGTTTCCAAGGTTACTGTTGGTAATACACTAAGACGTCATGGTTTGAAATCATGCATGGCACGGAAGGTTCCCCTGCTTAAACCAGCACATGTCAAGGCCCGTCTTAAGTTTGCCAATGACCATTTGGATGATCCAGAGGAGTCATGGGAGAAAGTCATGTGGTCAGATGAGACCAAAATAGAACTTTTTGGTCATAATTCCACTAAACGTGTTTGGAGGAAGAAGAATGATGAGTACCATCCCAAGAACACCATCCCTACTGTGAAGCATGGGGGTGGTAGCATCATGCTTTGGGGGTGTTTTTCTGCACATGGGACAGGGCGATTGCACTGTATTAAGGAGAGGATGACCGGGGCCATGTATTGCGAGATTTTGGGGAACAACCTCCTTCCCTCAGTTAGAGCATTGAAGATGGGTCGAGGCTGGGTCTTCCAACATGACAATGACCCGAAGCACACAGCCAGGATAACCAAGGAGTGGCTCTGTAAGAAGCATATCAAGGTTCTGGCGTGGCCTAGCCAGTCTCCAGACCTAAACCCAATAGAGAATCTATGGAGGGAGCTCAAACTCCGTGTTTCTCAGCGACAGCCCAGAAACCTGACTGATCTAGAGAAGATCTGTGTGGAGGAGTGGGCCAAAATCCGTCCTGCAGTGTGTGCAAACCTGGTGAAAAACTACAGGAAACGTTTGACCTCTGTAATTGCAAACAAAGGCTACTGTACCAAATATTAACATTGACATTTGTTAATATTAACATTTTCTCAGGTGTTCAAATACTTATTTGCAGCTGTATCATACAAATAAATAGTTAAAAAATCATACATTGTGATTTCTGGATTTTTTTTTTTAGATTATGTCTCTCACAGTGGACATGCACCTACGATGACAATTTCAGACCCCTCCATGATTTCTAAGTGGGAGAACTTGCAAAATAGCAGGGTGTTCAAATACTTATTTTCCTCACTGTATATCTGTGCCTAAATTCTGATTGGGTGGGCAAGGCAGATATTTGGGCTAGATCTGGCCCCTTCATTATTAAAAGATTCTAATTTACAAAATCATTCATGTCCTAGAATATTCCAACGGAGAATTTCCTGA